>NC_135802.1:38918275-39226930 GCF_964213995.1 Mustelus asterias | reverse complement strand
TTACAAAATAATGATTGGAATGCGCATTGGAACTCACATTCCAATCATTATTTTGTAAATTGAGTTTGTGTCGTTATACGCCCTGTTTGTGAATATAACTCCCACTCACCTGACGAAGGGGCAGCGTTCCGAAAGCGAGTGGCTTTTGCTACCAAATAAAACTGTTGGACTTTAACCTGGTGTTGTGAGACCAACGCCGGCATCTCCACATCAGAAAGGGTTATGCAGGGGTGGGGGGCCCTCAACCTAAAGCCCCCTTCAGATTTAGAGGTCTCTCCCCTCCAGGACTTGGAAGCTCTGGCTGTCCCTCCCTTCTCCATTTCCCACTACCCCATACACAGATCACACCCCTCAGACCCCGGTACTGAAATGTCATGATGTGGAGATGCCGGCGTTGGACTGGGGTAAACACAGTAAGAAGTCTCACAACACCAGGTTTAAGTTCAACAGGTTTATTTGGTAGCAAAAGCCACTAGCTTTCGGAGCGCTGCCCCTTCGTCAGGTGAGTGGGATTTCAGTTCACAAACAGGGCATATAAAGACACAAACTCAATTTACAAAATAATGGTTGGAATGTGAGTCTTTACAGGTAATCAAGTCTTAAAGGTACAGACAATGTGAGTGGAAAGAGCGTTAAGCACAGGTTAAAGAGATGTGTATTGTCTCCAGACAGGACAGTTCGTGAGATTTTGCAATGAGTGAGATTTTGTGGGGGTTACAGATAGTGTGACATGAACCCAAGATCCCGGTTGAGGCCGTCCTCATGTGTGCGGAACTCGGCTATCAGTTTCTGCTCAGCAACTCTGCGTTGTCATGTGTCGTAAAGGCCGCCTTGGAGAACGCTTTTTGTAAATTGAGTTTGTGTCTTTACATGTCCTGTTTGTGAACTGAAATCCCACTCACCTGACAAAGGGGCAGCGCTCCGAAAGCTTGAGTGGCTTTTGCTACCAAATAAACCTGTTGGACTTTAACCTGGTGTTGTGAGACTTCTTACTGAAATGTCGTCCCAGGTCTTGGCTCAGGCACAGTGCTGCAGTACCTCTTCTGGCTCTGACACATTTTGCCTCGAGGGGCTGCAGAACTGACAGCCAATCTGATTGGCTGACAGTTCTCCAAGACAGAACCTCCTCCCAAGGCCAGGTGGAAGCCCCTCCTGCTGCCATAGAAAATTACAGCTCAGAAACAGGCCTTTTGGCCCTTCTTGTCTGTGCCGAACCATTTTTTGCCTAGTCCCACTGACCTGCACTTGGACCATATCCTTCCACACCCCTCTCATCCATGAACCCGTCCAAGTGTTTCTTAAATGTTAAAAGCATTTACCACTTTATCCGGCAGCTCATTCCACACTCCCACCACTCTCTGCGTGAAGAAGCCCCCCCTAATATTCCCTTTAAAATTTTCTCCTTTCACCCTTAACCCATGCCCTCTGGTAGCCTCAGCGGAAAAAGCCTGCTTGCATTCACTCTATCTATACCCATCAAAATCTTATACACCTCTATCAAATCTCCCCTCAATCTTCTACGCTCCAGGGAATAAAGTCCCAACCTATTCAATCTCTCTCTCTAACTCAGCTTCTCAAGTCCCGGCAACATCCTTGTGAACCTTCTCTGCACTCTTTCAATCTTATTTACATCCTTCCTGTAACTAGGTGACCAAAACTGTACACAATACTCCAAATTCAGCCTCACCAATGCCTTATATAACCTTCCCATAACACTCCAACTTTTATACTTGATACTCCGATTTATAAAGGCCAATGTACCAAAGGCACTCTTTACGACCCTATCCACCTGTGACGTCACTTTTAGGGAATTCTGTACCTGTATTCCCAGATCCCTCTGTTCAACTGCACTCTTCAGAGTCCTACCATTTACCCTGTACGTTCTACTTTGGTTTGTCCTTCCAAAGTGCAATATCTCACACTTGTCTGCGTTAAATTCCATTTGCCATTTTTCAGCCCATTTTTCTAGTTGGTCCAAATCCCTCTGCAAGCTTTGAAAACCTTCCTCACTGTCCACTACACCTCCAATCTTTGTATCATCAGCAAACTTGCTGATCCAATTTACCACATTATCATCCAGATCATTGATATAGATGACAAACAACAATGGACCCAACACCGATCCCTGCGGCACACCACGAGTCACAGGCCTCCACTCAGAGAAGCAATCCTCCACAACCACTCTCTGGCTTCTTCCATTGAGCCAGTGTCTTATCCAATTTACTACCTCCCCATGTATACCTAGCGACTGAACCTTCCTAACTAACCTCCCATGAGGGACCTTGAAATCCAGGTAGACAACATCCACCGCCTTCCCTTCATCCACTCTCCTGGTAACCTCCTCGAAAAACTCTAATAGATTGGTCAAACATGACCTACCACGCACAAAGCCATGTTGACTCTTCCTAATAAGTCCCTGTCTATCCAAATATTTGTAGATCCTATCCCTTATCACACCTTCCAATAACTTGCCCACCACCGACGTCAAACTTACTGGCCTATAATTTCCCGGATTTCTTTTGGAACCTTTTTTTAAACAACGGAACAACATGAGCCACCCTCCAATCATCCGGCACCTCCCCCGTGAATACTGACATTTTAAATATGTCTGCCAGGGCCCCTGCAAGTTCAACACTAGCTTCCCTCAAGGTCCGTGGGAATACCCTGTCCGGTCCTGGGGATTTATCCACTCTGATTTGCCTCAAGACAGCGAGCACCTCCTCCCCTTTAATCTGTAAAGGTTCCATGACCTCCCTACCTGTTTGCCCTATTTCCGTAGACTCCATGCCCGTTTCCTCAATAAATACGGATGCAAAAAAACCATTTAGTATCTCCCCCATCTCTTTTGGTTCCATACACAGTCTACCACTCTGGTCTTCAAGAGGACCAATTTTACCCCTCACTATCCTTTTGCTCCTAACATACCTATAGAAGCTCTTTGGATTTTCCTTCACTCTGTCTGCCAAAGCAACCTCATGTCTTCTTTTAGCCCTCCTGATTTCCCTCTTAAGTAGCTTCTTGCACTTTTTATACTCCTCGAGCATCTGATCAATACTCAATTGATTGTAAAATAGCATCTGCCCTAGTGGAGTGAGCAGGATTGGGTCATGTGGCAATTCTCAGTACGGTGGGTGTTGAATACTCGCCATCCTAAAAATTAAGGCCCTGATGTGAGAGTCACTGCCTGATAAAATCTAAGTTTAACTCCATGCTCTCTCCAAGCTACTCCAACCTATAACAAGTATAGAAACAAGTCCAAGAGGATGAAATAGAAAGTAGAATAAAGCTAAATACTGAAATCACGTGAAGCACACAGGACAAGCAGGAAGCAGGAAATAAGGGAGGACACTTCCAAAAGACAAGACAAACAGCATACAGTCTTCAGTATAAAATACATTAAACAAAGCTTGCAAGAAAAGAAGCAATAAAACAGACTGTTAAACGTTAAAAGGTAGTCATTAGCATATCACACGTTAAGTTACTATGGTTACAAACTGCCAAGGTAAGGGATTGCAAACTACTCGAGTGCAAAAAGGATGTTTTGAAATGAGACAAGTTTATTCCAAGTTCTTGCAGTATTGAGCACCATAAGCATAGAATAAAGGCCAGGAAGAAGGTTACCCCACTGCGACCAATCAATGTATGCTCATGATTTTATTTTAAAACATACATTGACATATAAAGTGCCTTTTTAAAATTCATTCATGGCATATTTGGAGGAGCATTTAACGCTTGGTCAAAAGAAACAACTGAGACTCAAAGAGGAGGCAGTTGGAAAGTTAGAGGATTCCAGGCAGTGAATATATGGGGTCTAAGCAGCTTAAGGTACGACAACCAATGGTTGGGCAAAGGGAGGATGCAGATGGAGACAAGCAAAATAAGAGTGGAACAGAGGTCAGTGAGGGCTTGTGCGCAAAAGAGATTGTAGAGCTGATAAAGGTTACACAAACCAATTGAAGCCATGAAAGGATTTATGCCTGTGTAATGGACAGTGTAGAGGATAGCTGTAAGCTCCAAAATGATATTAATGGGTTGGAGGAGTGGGTAGAAAACTGGCAGATGGAGTTCAACTCTGTTAAGTTGAGGTAATGCATTTAGGGAGGTCAAACAGTAAAAGTGAATGCACAATAAATGGGAATATACTGAGAGGGGTAGATAATGTGAGAGATCTTGGCGTGCAAATGCACAAGTCCCGAAAAGTAGCAGTACAGATAAATAAGGCTATAGAAGGCATATGAAATGCTCTCTTTCATTGGCAGAAGTACAGAATGCAAAAGGAGGGATAGAATGATGAAACTGTCCAAAACCCTGATCAGGCCACAATTGAAGTATTGTGTGCAGTTCTGATCACCACATGACAGGAAAGACATAATTGTTCTAGACAGAGTGAAGAGAAGATTTACTAGAATGTTGCCAGGGCTGCAGAATTGTAGCTACAAGGAGAAATTAGGGTTTTTTTTGGAACAGGAGAAAGATGCGGGGTGACATGAGTGAGGTATACAAAATAGAGGGGGAGGGAAAGAGTAGTCAGGAGGTTGGGGGGGGGGGGGGGCGGAGAAAAGATAAGGGCTGCACTTAGATGAAGAATAGACAGAACTTGAGATAGTGGTGCAGAGGTGAGATATTCAAGAGTTAATGTCCACTGTAGAGGGCAAGGTGAACAATTGGGCTTGCAAGAAAAGGCAAAGAAACAGCTTATGGGAGCAAACTGACAAAACAAGATAACCACAGACTTCAGCTTGCAGGGCACGGCTGGGGTGCGAGTTTAGCTAAGTACGCGACAATGTTCTCTTTTGCGCTAACAGATAAAGGCATTATGCTTATGTTCTGATGGGTGGGGGTTGTTACTAGTAAATGCGTATTTGAATAGAATATTCTTTCTTATGCAGCAATTCCTGTAACTACTCATTTTTGATTGAATCGGGTGATGTGTGCCTAAGTCTCATTTGAAATCACATCTACCTGATGCAATAGTAAAACTGTATAAAAGGGGTCAGCCTTGTTACTCCAGCGCGCTTTTTGCTAACTGACTTCCAGCACTGAGTGGAAGTTAAGTAGCAAACGTGAGCCAGCCTATATATGTAGGACAAATAAAGAACTTTGATTCTGACAACGGTTGGTGTTTGCCTTTGTATCAAGGACGGAAGAGTCTTGTGAAAAACGAACAGAACAGAGGCTTATAAGAGAATATTCCAGCTGCAACCAAATCGTTCAAAGTGGAAACCAACAGGGACATTCCAACTGTGCTGGACAAAGGAGAACCATTCAAAAAGGAGGAATGTATCATGAACCACATCAAAGGCTGCATGAAGTTCAAGGAGAAATAATGGGCCACAATCAGAGTTACACGTGATGTTACTCAACTTTGATTAGATTCAGTTCAGTTCTTTGGCAGACTAGAAATTTGGAGTTATCGAAAAGAGCTTTGGCACAGATTTGGGAGACATTCACCGAGGAACACATTCACTCAGCAATAATGTTGTTGGAAGAAAGATAGAGAGCCTATTTCATGACTACAAAGCACCTCACAACCAAAGTAGTACTTTGAAGTGCAGTTACTGTTGCAATTTAGGAACTGCAACAGCCAACTTGCATGCTCCCACAAACAGCAATGAGATGTCAATTGAACCAAGAACAAAGAACAGTACAGCATAGGAACAGGCTCTTCGCCCCCCGCCCCCCCAAGTCTGCGCCAATCACATTTACCTACCTAAACCAACTGCTTATATCCCTCTATTCCCCGTTTGATCATATGCCATATCAAGGTAAGTCCTAAATATTGGTAACACAACTGCCTCAACCACCTCACTTGGCCGTGCATTCAAGACCCCCACCACCCTCTATGTAAAAAAACTTCCTCCGCATATCTCCACGAACGTTTCCCCCCTCATCTTGAACTTGTGCCCCCTTGTAATTGTCATTTCTGCCCTGGGAAAAAGCTTCCAACTGCTCACCCTATCTATATCTCTTAATTTTATAAACTTCTATCATGTCACCCCTCAGCCTCCATCTTTCCCAGTTTATTCAATCTCTCCTCATAGCTAATACCCTCCATACCAAGCAACATCCTGGTAAACCTTTTCCACACTCTGTTCAAAACCTCCACGTCCTTCTGGTAGTGTGGTGACCAGAATTGGACACAGTATTCCAAATGTGGCCGAACCAACCTTTAAAACTGTCACGTAACTTGCCAACTTTTATATTCGATGCCCTGTCCAATGAAGGCAAGCATGCCATATGCTTTCTTCACCACCTTTTCCACCCGTGCTGCCACTTTTAAGATCTGTGGACCTGTACTCCCAGATCTCTGTGCATCTAGGCTCCTGATGGTTCTGCCATTTATTTTTTGCTCCCACCTGAATTGGATCTACCAAAATACATCACCTTGCATTTGTCTGGATTAAATTCCATCTGTCATTTTTCTGCCCAATTTTTCAGCCTATGTTCTGCTGTATTCTCTGACAATCTTCATCACTATCCGCAATTCCGCCAATCTTACTATCATCTGCAAACTTGCTAATCAGATTTGACAATTGAGATATAAATATTGGACAGGCCACCAGAGATAATTCCAAGCTAATAATTAGTTTATTTGTTTTCCCACATCGGTTTATCAAAATCTTTACTGTGGCTGTTCTCCACCCCCCTCCTCCACCCTCCCAACTCTTCCTTGAGAGAACATCCTGTTGCCACTACAAGTGTGCCAATAATGGGGAGCTGTCTCAATAAGTCAACCAGAATCAATAGGAGGGGAAGTCAGCACTTGCATGGAATTTCACTTTTAAAACTTACTTTTTGTTTCTGCTGTTTTGCCGCATTTAACCACACTTTATTTCCCCGCACTGATCCTCTCACTCTGGACCCTCGATCTGCTCATTTCCAATTGTTCACTCCTGTTATCTTGAGCCTATATTGGCCTAAATTTGATTAACTTCTTGTTATTCTAATGGTTGTCAATTCTTCCTATCCAGTATTTACTGAATTACCATTGATTCAAGAGCAAGCACAGTTCTGAATTCCAATACTTGTACAGAAATCCACTTGTCACTGAATAAGTATTTTGCATACTTTAATGAACATTTTTCAATAACATTAAAATATCTCAATTAACATGCAGTACAAATAAGGTCATAAATTGGGGTTCTGCAGGGATCTGTGCTAGGACGCCAACTGTTCACATTATATATTAATGATTTGGAAGAGGGAACTGAATGTATTATCTCCAAATTTGCAGATGATACAAAGTTGGGTGGGAGGGTGAGCTGTGAGGAGGATGCATAGATGCTTCGGTGTGACTTGGACAGGCTGAGTGCTTGGGCAAATGCACAGCAGATGCAGTATATTATGGATGAATGTGAGGTTATCCACTTTGATAGCAATAACAGGAAGACAGATTATTACTTGAATGGGGGTAAATTGAGAGAGGTGGATACTCAGCGAGACCTTGGAGTCCTCATGCATCAGTCGCTGAAAATAAGTGTGCAGGTACAGCAGGCAGTAAAGAACGCAAAAGCTATGTTGGCCTTCATAGCAAGAGGATTTGCATATAGGGATAGGGATGTTTTGCTGCAATTGTATAGGGCGTTGGTGAGGCCACACACGGAGTATTGTGTGCAGATTTGGTGTCCTTATCTGAGGAAGGATGTCCTTGCTATAGAGGGAGTACAGCGAAGGTTTACCAGGCTGATTTCTGGGATGGCAGGTCTGTCATATGCGGAGAGACTAAGTCGATTAGGATTATATTTACTGGCGTTTAGAAGTAGTGAGAGGGGATCTCATAAAAACTTATAAAATTCGAACAGGGTTAGACAGGGTAGATTCAGAAAAAATGTTCCCAATGGTGGGGGAGTCCAGAACTAGGGGTCATAGTTTGAGGATAAGGGGTAAACCTTTTAAGACTGAGGTGAGGAGAAATTTCTTCACCCAGAAGGTCATGAATGTGTGGAGTTCACTACCATAAAATATAATTGAGACCAAAACGTTGCCTGATTTCAAGAAAAAAAATTAGATGTAGCTTGGGGGGCTAAAGGAATCAAAGGATAGGGGGGGGGGGGGGGAGAGAGAGAGATCAGGATATTGAATTCGATAATCAGCCATGATCAAAATGAATGGCGGAGAAGGCTTGAAGGGCCGAAAGGCCTACTCCTGCTTCTAGTTTCTATGTTTTTTTGAGTACTGATCCTTATATTACTGGGACAGTAAGCTAGAAATCTGAACTAATCATCTAAATTACAAGTTCAATCATGCCATGGCACTTGCATACTGAGTTGAAAATACCTGGAAAGAGAAAGCTGCTTATGGCAAGAGTGATTATTAAGCTGCTGAATTGTCTTAAAAAATACAACTGCAGGTCCAATGTGCAAAATCCGTAAATCTCAGAACCGTAACTGTGCTGATACCAGATTTTCCCAGATTGTGAATTATCCACTGTACGGAGACAACTTTGTCTCTGGTGAATAGGGAGGTGGGGCAGATATTCAAATATTGCAATGGACTCAGGTTCTGGGCATGCATATCTCATGCCAATTCCATCTTCTGGGTTTTTCCATCACTGCGCTTACCCTGTTCTGGGACAGGCACCCAAATATCCAGAGAGTAAAACATCCGGATTTCAGACCATTTCAGTTCCCAGACAACTAGATTTTGGATAACTTACCTGTAGCTTATTCAAGTCCTTGAAGGAGGGCAACTTGTCATCTTTACCTTGTCTGGCCTCAATGTGACTCCACTCACACTTCAACATTATCCTGAGTCACTTTCTGAAATTATTTTGCACACCTATTGCATCAAACCACTACAGAGAAAAAAAATCAAAACAGAAAATGCTGGAAATGCTCAGGTTACAGTTGCATCTGTGGAGACAAAAACACAGATTTTCTCAACATCATGAACTAAAACATTCACTGTTCCTTTCCACACTCATGCTGCCATAACCTGACAAGTATTTCCAGCATTTTCTGTTTTTATTTCAGGTTTCCAGCATCCACAGTATTCTGCTTTTCATTACAAAGAATAGCGCTGTGGAACACCTTCATGACACAAACATTCAAAAAGACGGTCCATTCTCCAGTTTGGCAATGTATGCTGTGCTTGCTGGTGATGCCCATTCCTCAAATTTTTTTTTTCAAAAGATTGCATACAATCTATACAGTCTACACAAGGAATAGACCAATGGAGCAAACTTGAAGCAAATCATGACATCTCAGTAACTCAGCAAAGCCAACAGAAAAGAGCAGTCCAAGTTTCATTCAAACCATGCTGTGTCGCAAACAAATTTAATCATATCCACAAAAATTAAAGATATCCTCTATGAAAAATATCTAAGCCGATTATAATGCCAACCTGCATTCCACTTCTCTAAACAACCTCATCTACAATGCGATACAACGATTTTACAACAGACTGATCAAAGCAACCGAACATTCAGTGAACATTATCCCCACCCACAGTGGTGCACAGGGCCATCAACCATGTCCATTCCATTCCGCGCAACTCCCAGAACCATGATAGAGTTCCTTTTATCCCCAACATCCACTCACCAGCCACATCGATGATCCTTCATGTCTGCCACTTCCAGTGTGATCTCACCACCAAACACATGTTCCTTTCAGTATTCCCAAGGGACTGCGAGATATTAACATTCATGCCTCAGTCCCTGTAAAACTCTGTCCTCTTCCCACAGCATCTTCCCATTTGTGCACAAAAATGCAATACTTGCACTTTTACCTCCTCCCTTTCTATGATGCAGGACTCCTTCCACTCAATTATTGACCTTTCCCTTTGTTTCTCCTTCCCCGCCTCTGTATTTTCTAAAAAGACTTGTTACACTTTTTTTTCCAAAAAAATAAAGTCATCACCCTGAAATGTTAACTCTCTCTCGCTTCACAAATGCTGCTTGTTGTGCTGAGTATTTGCAACATTGGTAAGATGCGACAGCCCAGCCTTGAGCTGAGAAAGAATCAGGGCCTGAGCAACAGGTGGGCAGACGCAGGCTGTTAGGGAGGTGGGGCCAAATGTCCTTTTTGACGGAGACCATATGGGATCAGAAGTCGAGCTCTGGGTCAAAAGGGATTGTAAACAGCCTGGTTCAGCCTGAGACAGAGGTTGGCCAGATGGATTGGATGCCAGGCTCAGTAACATGGACCCAATCACTAATTTTTTTTTTGGTAATTCGTAGTTTGACGTTAAATCTCCACATGAATGAGCTACAATTCGTGAATGATTTCTAAGACAAAACAAAAATGTCAACACCTTAACCAGAATGCAAAGCAACTCATTTGATTCAAATTAATTCTGAGCTCTTTCAGCCTCCTCCACATGAAGTGATGCCCAAAACATTTGAGAATCCTCCTAAAATCACAACACACCCCCCCCCCCTTTTAAATGGTGTGAAATCACTGCATTTGAGAGCCTTTCACTCACCTCACAGACTGCTAACCTCAGCAGCCAGTATCCTGAAGAAAGGCGGCCAGCTCGTCAAACACCTCGATTTGATTTTAACCATATCATCATCATCCCTTGTCAAAAACAGCTCAATCGTTCCAATGGCAGATCCAGGCGTTCAAATGCCCTGCGTCGCACATCACTGTATTTCCTTCACCTCCCCACCAACCCTCCCAAATACATACGTAAGAATACAATTCTATTGTTCAAGCAGATGTTTAAAAATGTTTTTCAAAAAATACCTCTAGAAACGAAGTCGGACACACGGCTCACACAAGGTTACCTCTGATGATAAAATCCCGGCGCTGGACACCTTTCTTTTGGACACAATAAAAAAATGAGACAACAACAGCTTGAGCCTAACTGCCACTCCTTCTCGTGTGTGTGTGTGTGTGTTTATATATATAGAGGGAGAGGAGCTGGGTTACGTGTGTTCGGGCTGCCTCACACCATCTCCGACACTAACTCACTGACCCGCTGCCACTGAAGCCACTACAAGTGAAGCGAATCCTCGAAGCTTCCCCCAGCCCGGGCCCCTTCCAATTCGCTGCTGCCGACCGGCCGTGCCTGCCGCACTCACTCCGCCCTCTGCCCCGCCCCCGGGTCCTGGCTCATGAGCGGTGACGTCACGCCACGCCCAACTGCCAGTCGGTCGCGAGCGTCGCCCTGGCAACCTGACGTCACGCACCCCGGGGCCCACCTTCGGCAAGACAAGGAGTGGCGGCCATTCGGACCTTCCAGCCGGCTCTGTCAGTCAGGGAGCAGAACTGATCGTTTTCAAGTTCTGAAGTTTATCCATTAGCGTCATAACTAGGCTTACATGAACAGTGCAATGAAATTACTGTGACAATCCTCTCTCTCTGGTCGCCACACTCCGGCGCCTGTTCGGGTACGCTGAGGGAGAATTTAGCATGGTCACTGCAGCGAACCAGCATGTCTTTCGGACTGTGGGAGGGAATCCACACACAAACAGGGAGAACGTGCAGACTCCGCACAGACAGTGATCCAAGCCAGGAATTGAACCTGGGTCCCTGGGGTTGTGAGGCAGCAGTGCTAACCACTGTGCCGCCCAGCTCAACTCTAGCTTACATCTTCTCACACCGTCCCCATAATCCTTTTATTCCATCGAAAGCTAAAAAGCTATCGATTTCTGACTTGAATGTACTCAATGACTGAACGCTCACAATTCACAGAGATTCAGGTGAGGCGAGCTGTTTCACATTGCCACCATGCAGTCACTGCACCAATGATATTCGCCATCAACAGGATGCGGCCATCAAGCCAAAACGTCGTTCTGCCGAACACATGAACGAATAATGTGGTATATTAATTTCAGTGCCAGTGTGATGCTGGGTATGTAGGCCATACATCCCAAAGACTGGCAGATCGTATCGAACAGCATGTCCCTTCTGTTGTTTGCAACAAGCAAGATATAGACTGTACCCAATCAGCCCGTGCATGTAAAACTCAAAGCACAGTGTCCAATATTAGATGTGATTCTGTAATTTGATAACATTTGTTAAATAATATTCACCAATTTAAGATTGTCAGTTGGGCTTGAGTGTGGTGCTTTGCATGTACTGAAAGTTATGTATATTAATACACAGGGCCCTGTTCTTTGCAGGCAGAAAGAACATGTACACACATGGTGCATAATTCAGCGAAACAAAATAACTGAAAGCCATTTGCTGTTTCATTCTTCAGATGCCTTAAATAATCAGAGTCAAGTCACCTAGTTTAAATTTCAAACAATGCTTGGCAGTTACCTGTAAGTCACCATCAACCCATGCATTCTCCATGGCAACACCTCTACCAAGTTCATTTGGAAACCAATCAGCATTCTTTGCTCATACAGTATAAATTTGTTGTTTTCCCTTAGTTTGGTTTTCTTGCAAATTGTCCTGAGGAATGCAGGACAAAACGTTTTTACAAAATATTTTCTTTTTCAGCAGTGCTCAAATTCTGTACTTGATGCACATCTATGGATAAAATCTTTGATGTTCTTAAAGCAAGATATAAATTACTTCAGCTATAAATTACTTCAGCTGTTATCAGAGCTACATTGGGTCTCTCACCAAAAAGCAGCAAGAAGAGGTGAGGTGAGAGTGACAGCCCTTGACGTCAAGGCCGCATTCGACAGAGTGTGGCATCAAGGAGCCCTATCAAAACTGGAATCAGTGGGTATCGGGGCAAACTGTCCGCTGGTTGGAATCATATCTGGTACATAGGAAGATGGTTGTGGTTGCGGAGGGTCAGTCATCTCAGCTCCAGGACATCTCTGCAGGAGTCCCTCAGGGTAGGGTTCTAGGCCCAATCATCTTCAGTTGCTTCATCAATGACCTTCCCCCCGTCATAAGGTTAGAAGTGGGGATATTAGCCAATGATTGCACGATGTTCAACACCAGTCGCAACTCCTCAGATGCTGAAGCAGTCCATGTTCAAATGGAACAAGATCTGGACAATATCCAGTCTTGGGCTGACAAGTGGCAAGAAACATTTGCGCCACACAAATGCCAGGCAATGACCATCACCAATAAGAGACACTCTAACCACTGCCTCTTGACATTCAATGATGTTACCATCACTGAATCCCCCACTGTCAACATCCTTGGGGTTACCATTGGGCAGAAACTCAATTGGACCCGCCACATAAACATAGTGGCTAAAAGAGCAGCTCAGAGGCTAAGAATACTGCGGAGAGTATCTCACCTCCTGACCCACCTCCTGACTGCCCAAAGCCTGTCCACCATCTGCAAGGCACAAGTCAAGAGTGTGATGGAATACTCCCCACTTGGCTGGATGGAGTGCAGCTCCAACAACACTCAAGAAGCTTGACACCATCCAGGACAAAGCAGCCTGCTTGATTGGCATCACATCTGCAAACATCCATTCCCTCCACCACCAGTAGCAGCAGTGTGTTCTACCTATAAGTTGCACTACAGCAATTCACCAAAGATCTTGAACCTTCCAAATCCATGACCACTTCCATCTAGAAGGACAAGAGCAGCAGATACATGGGAACACCACCACCGGCAAGTTCCCTTCCAAGCCACTCACCATCTTGACTTGGAAATATATCACCGTTCCTTCGCAGTCACTGGCTCAAAATCCTGGAATTCCCTCCCTAATGGCATTGTGGGTCAATCCACAACACGTGGACTGCAGTGATTCAAGAAGGCAGCTCCCCACCACCTTCTCAAGGGCAACTAGGGATGGACAATAAATGCTGGCCAGCCAGCAATGTCCATGACCCACGAATAAATAAAAAAAGACCCTGTAGGAAGCAACCTCTACAAGGCAGCATATAGGCATTTCTGTGATGCAGTTAAAGAGGGAAGACTTGGAAAGAATTGTATGGTTCATCGAATGGCAAAACTAAACAATTTGTTTGAGAAATGCATTTTGAAGAACGCTTCCTCATTGAAGGCCTATAATCTCAAATAAAGAATGGCAAGTATCTCATGCCTTCCTAAAATTTATCAAATCGTCTCAAAGTAACAAGAGTGATCTTGTCTTTGTTGAGCATTTTGTGACAGATTAAGTAATTGAGGCAGTCAGAGATTTGCCTTCAGAAGCAAGCACAGACACAGATACAATCATGGATCTTGGAGATACAGCTCCCATCCAAGTGTCAGATTATCAATCATTATATGTAGCACTGAGGCACTCATTTCAAAAAAATGTCTGACGATCTTCCTCCACTTAAATGTGCACTAATGGCCAAATGCATAACTCCTAATGCGTCAAAGGTTTTGTTATCTAATGAGCTGTTCAATTTCCTTGCATAGACAAAAGGGTAACAAGCAAGCTTCCAGATGACAACTCACAGGCCCCAGCAGATGATATGAACAGCCAAATTTCTTTGTGCCAAAACATCATCAATATAGAATTAAAGGAGAGAAGACTCATGCCAAAAGCATTTGGCTAATCATGTTGGATCAAAACAAAACACAACTCTTATGCTTTCTTGAAGGGCCAGTCAAGCCATCCCCTTCCATTGATGTGATCCCAAGTGGTAGAACATGGGTATAAGATGCAGCCACATTGATTCAAGTCTTGAAACCACAATCAATATTTGTACAGTTTGCTGAACAGACATTGAGAGTCCATGTGAGACAAACAAATCAGGAGAGACCTACTTTGTTCCAAACAGATACATGACCAACAGCATCAAGAGTGGTGAAAGGGGATGGAGGTCATTAGGAGAAACATGAATCACCAAATTTTTCTCTCCTGACCACTATATCAAAGCAAAAGACAAGGTTTCTGTCTTGCAGTGACAACAAAGAAAATCTACTCGTTTCTCAATGAAAGATGGTGTAAGTTTATAAGAGATACTATTGATGACATGACACTCTTTGTTGATAATCAAAATGAATGTTAGGGTTCCAAAGCAGAAACCCCTAAGTATGTTATGAGGCCTGACGAGACCCCAACAGTTTTTTAAAATCTAAGTGTGAAGATAAGGTGTTTCACTCCAGGTGTGATTCTACAGACACTAGGAAGCTTTTATCAAAACAAACTTTATTTCACAACACAGTTTAATGATAACAAATGAATTAGCTTAACTTTTACCAACTAAAATACTTAAACACGACAAGATGCAGTTTTTAACTGCTAATCTATATTAGTTCCAATTCAAGCAATATTCCTCTTCTCGACTGAAAGCCCTTCTTCAAAATCAGTTGGCATGCTTGTACTTGTTAATAGTCCTGGAGCCTTTGACACCTCTGGAGAGAGAGCGAGAGAAACACCTATCTTTTGACAGTCCCAAGCATCAACCTCCAGAGAGAAAGAGACAGAAGGACAACTTTTGCTTCTTTTAGGACCAGGCAGAAAATGACTGCTTTTTCCCTGTAAGCCTAGCTCCGCCCTTTAACACATAACTGTCTCTGTCAATCAACCTATTCAAAACCCTGCTCTCAAACCCCAGGGGAAAAACCAAAATAAACAAAATGCATGAACTCAGATTAAATCAAACACATCCCTCACTACAATCAACCATTTGCCTGCATTCTCAGCATGTGAGCTGTCTGGTACAGACAAATCGGCACCATATAAAACAGAGCTGAATTCCAAACATACCCCTTACAAAAAACATGATTTGAATGCACTTCTTAAAGGCACAATGTCATCACAATCAAAATGGCAGCAAAACTGATCTGGAGATGCTACCAATCTCAGCATTGTTCTCCAACCAAGGAGAAGATGATACATAACTACTACCTTACAGTGCATTTGTAGACAATTCCAGTGAGCATGTTGTCATAACGTAACCATCAACCCCAACATTGATGCCTTTCTCCTGGGCTTGGCATTCTGCAAGGATATTGATACTCACCTCTCACACAGGAAGAGAAAAAAATACACGTACAACCGATGTTCAGCACATCTTTTATCACTTGGTTGACGTGTGTCTGCTGCTCTCATTTGGTTCCACTGTTTTCAAGATGCCATTACAGTGAGCATTTTGTATGGAGTGGGGAAGGTAAAAGTCCTACAGTCCCGGGCCCACGAATAAGATTCAAATGATGATTACCATAGTTCAATCAGTTTCATGCCTATTTCCGGTACAGAGCTGAAGATGTCTGAAATCCGACGGCCATAGATGTGCGGAGGTCGTGATGCCTGGTGGGGAGTCCGCTACACTGCCTTCGCTTATGTTTCCCGGCCCATTGTGCTGCTAGAGCTTTTAAAACAAAGGTACAATGTTAGCAAACCTCCCATCCTCAGGCACCACACCTGTATCCAGTGAGGATTCTAAAATGATGGTCAGAACCTCCACAATTTCCTCCCTGGCTTCTTTCAACAGCGAGGAGGTACATTTTATCTGGCCCGAGTGATTTATCCACTTTCGAGGATGCTAATCCCCTTAATATTTCCTTCTCTCCCTATGTTTATCACATTCATAGAACATAGAACAGTACAGCACAGAACAGGCCCTTCGGCCCACGATGTTGTGCCGAGCTTTATCTGAAACCAAGATCAAGCTATCTCACTCCCTATCATCCTGGTGCGCTCCATGTGCCTATCCAATAACCGCTTAAATGTTCCTAAAGTGTCTGACTCCACTATCACTGCAGGCAGTCCATTCCACACCCCAACCACTCTCTGCGCAAAGAACCTACCTCTGATATCCTTCCTATATCTCCCACCATGAACCCTATAGTTATGCCCCCTTGTAATAGCTCCATCCACCCGAGGAAATAGTCTTTGAACGTTCACTCTATCTATCCCCTTCATCATTTTATAAACCTCTATTAAGTCTCCCCTCAGCCTCCGCTCCAGAGAGAACAGCCCTAGCTCCCTCAACCTTTCCTCATAAGACCTAACCTCCAAACCAGGCAGCATCCTGGTAAATCTCCTCTGCACTCTTTCCAGCGCTTCCACATCCTTCTTATAGTGAGGTGACCAGAACTGCACACAATATTCCAAATGTGGTCTCACCAAGGTCCTGTACAGTTGCAGCATAACCCCACGGCTCTTAAACTCCAACCCCCTGTTAATAAAAGCTAACACACTATAGGCCTTCTTCACAGCTCTATCCACTTGAGTGGCAACCTTTAGAGATCTGTGGATATGGACCCCAAGATCTCTCTGTTCCTCCACAGTCTTCAGAACCCTACCT
This sequence comes from Mustelus asterias, assembly GCF_964213995.1. Lineage (NCBI taxonomy): Eukaryota > Metazoa > Chordata > Chondrichthyes > Carcharhiniformes > Triakidae > Mustelus > Mustelus asterias. The sequence goes on along the minus strand of NC_135802.1, from coordinate 39,209,859 downwards.
TTGACCCTGTAATCCACATTTAAATTAGTCCTACCAAAATGAATCACCTCACATTTATCAGGGTTAAACTCCATTTGCCATTTTTCAGCCCAGCTCTGCATCCTATCTATGTCTCTTTGCAGCCTACAACAGCCCTCCACCTCATCCACAACTCCACCAATCTTGGTGTCATCAGCAAATTTACTGATCCACCCTTCAGCCCCCTCCTCTAAGTCATTAATAAAAATCACAAAGAGCAGAGGACCAAGCACTGATCCCTGCGGCACTCCGCTAGCAACCTGCCTCCAATCCGAAAATTTTCCATCCACCACCACCCTCTGTCTTCGATCAGACAGCCAGTTACCTATCCAATCGGCCAACTTTCCCTCTATCCCACACCTCCTCACTTTCATCATAAGCCGACCATGGGGGACCTTATCAAACACCTTACTAAAATCCATGTATATGACATCAACTGCCCTACCTTCATCAACACACTTAGTTACCTCCTCAAAAAATTCAATCAAATTTGTGAGGCACGACTTGCCCTTCACGAATCCGTGCTGACTATCCTGGATTAATCCGCAACTTTCTAAATGGTCGTAAATCCCATCTCTAAGGACCTTTTCCATCAATTTACCAACCACCGGAGTAAGACTAACCGGTCTATAATTACCAGGGTCATTGCTATTCCCTTTCTTAAACAGAGGAACAACATTCGCCATTCTCCAGTCCTCTGGCACCATCCCCGTGGACAGCGAGGACCCAAAGATCAAAGCCAAAGGCTCTGCAATCTCATCCCTTGCCTCCCAAAGAATCCTAGGATACATTTCATCAGGCCCAGGGGACTTATCGACCTTCAGTTTATTCAAAACTGCCAAGACATCCTCCCTCCGAACATCTATTTCCTCCAGCCTTTTAGCCTGTAACACCTTCTCTTCCTCAAAAACATGGCCCCTCTCCTTGGTGAACACTGAAGAAAAGTATTCATTCATCACCTCGCCTATCTTTACTGACTCCATACACAAGTTCCCACTACTGTCCTTGACCGGCCCTAACCTCACCCTGGTCATTCTTTTATTCCTCACATAAGAGTAAAAAGCCTTGGGGTTTTCCTTGATCCGACCCGCCAAGGACTTCTCGTGTCCCCTCCTAGCTCTCCTAAGCCCCTTTTTCAGCTCATTCCTTGCTAACTTGTAACCCTCAATCGAGCCATCTGAACCTTGTTTCCTCATCCCTACATAAGCTTCCCTCTTCCTTTTCACAAGACGTTCCACCTCTTTCGTGAACCATGGTTCCCTCACTCGGCCATTTCCTCCCTGCCTGACAGGGACATACCTATCAAGGACATCCAGTATTTGTTCCTTGAAAAAGTTCCACTTTTCATTAGTTCCTTTCTCTGACAGTTTCTGTTCCCAACTTATGCCCCCTAATTCTTGCCTAATCGCATCATAATTACCTCTCCCCCAATTGTAAACCTTGCCCTGCCGTACGGCCCTATCCCTCTCCATTGCAATAACAAAAGACACCAAATTGTGGTCACTATCTCCAAAGTGCTCTCCCACAACCAAATCTAACACTTGGCCCGGTTCATTTCCCAGTACCAAATCCAATGTGGCCTCACCTCTTGTCGGCCTATCCACATATTGTGTCAGGAAACCCTCCTGCACACACTGCACAACAACTGCCCCATCCGAACTATTTGACCTACAAAGGTTCCAATCAATATTTGGAAAGTTAAAGTCCCCCATGACAACTACACTGTGACCCCCACACATATCCATAATCTGCTTAGCAATTTCTTCCTCCACATCTCTATTACTATTTGGGGGCCTATGGTAAACTCCTAACAACGTGACCGCTCCTTTCCTATTTCTAACCTCAGCCCATATTACCTCAGTGTGCAGATCCCCCTCGAAGTGCCTTTCCGCAGCCATTAGACTCTCCTTGATTAACAATGCTACTCCTCCACCTCTTTTACCAGCTTCCCTACACTTAGTGAAACAATTCAATACTTCATAAAATCATAGAATCATAAAATCCTACAGGGCAGAAGGAGGCCATTCAGCCCATTGAGTCTGCACCGACCACAATCCCACCCAGGCCCTATCCCCATAACCCCATGCTAGTCTTTCTGACACTAAGGGGCAATTTTAACATGGCCAATCCACCTAATCCGCACATCTTTGGACTGTGGGAGGAAACCGGAGCACCTGGAGGAAACCCACGCTGACACGGACAGCATGTGCAAACTCCACACTCCTCTTCCATAGCTACAATGTCTGCATTGCCCCCCTCTTTGTGAAAACAGATGAAAAGTATTCATTAAGAACAATGCCCACATTTTCCACCCTCATACATAGCTTATTATTTTGGTCTTTTATGGGCCCTACTGTCCCCTTAATTATCTTCTTACTCTTAATGTATTGATAAAACATCTTTGGGTTCTCCTTGATTTTGCTTTCATGCCCTCTCTTTGATTTCCTAATTTCATTTTTGATTTCACCCCACTTTCTATACTCCTCTCAGTTTTCCTTAGTATTCAGTTTTCAGTGTCTGACATAAGCTTTCCTTTTCTATTTTATCGCTGTAACGTCCATTCTTGAATGTAGTTTTTTGGAACAAATACTCTAATTCCTTTTCTTAATTTTCTCATTGAATGTTTGATATCCCTTGTCTTTTGTCTAAATGTTGTTATTACTCACTAAATCACTAAGCCGGTTTCTGTCCTTTTCTCCTTTGAACATATTTTCTCACTAATCTTTTCAGTGGAGCCTTCTGTTTCTATTTCAATAGATTTTTTAATCCTGCTTTCCCTCTCGAGTTTCAAACCTGGATTTATCTCAACCCCTGCCCTCTCGTTTAATTTCTTCCCCACTAATGTAATAAAGCTCTTTCCCCAAGAACACTGGTGCTGTTCCACATCAGATGGAAGCCATTTCCTTTTGTACTGTCTTACTTTGTTTCGGAAATCATTCCAATACTCCAACATTGTGAACCACTCTCTTCTACTAACAGTGCTACAGCCACACATTGGCCTTTCTAATCCTATTTGCATTAATCTGTCCACCATATGGCAAAGGAAGTAATCCTTGAGGTCTTATTTTTCAATTTAATGCCTCGCTCCTTAAACTCCTGCAAGATCTCAAGTATATTTGTTTATTCTTTCATAGAATCCCAAAAGTGCAGAAGGAGGCTCTTTGGCCCATTAAGTCTGCACCAACTATTTGCAATTTTATTTGCATCACTGGACCATGATTTTTGACTGCTCATCCTCACTTTCCTTCAGTTTTTCAACATATTTTAAATCACTCTTGGCAAATGGGTGCCACTGACCCGGTCAACATTTATTGTCCATCCTTAATTTTTCTTGAAACGGTGCTGGTTAACCTTCTTGTGAGGAGCAGCCTTGTAGGTTTGTGATTTGCTCAACCTCTTCAGTGGGCAGCTAAGAGTCAAACACATTGCTGTGGGACAGAAATCATTTATAAGTCAGACTCAGTAAAATGGTGGGTTTCTTTCCTTAAAGAACATTAGTGAATCCGTAAAGTTTTTAGAGCAATCGGACCCGTTTTTTGTGCCTTCTAATTTAACAGTTTTTTTAATTTTCAGTTCTTTTTAAAACTGAATTCAAAGCCTCTAATATAAACACAAAGCTGGAAGGACTGAACTGGTCTAGCAGCATCTGTGTAGAGAGAAACAGAATTAGGATTTCAGGTCTACGACTCTTTCGAAGTGGGAGTGCTTCGAGATGAAAAGAAGATGAATAATGAGTGTAAGCTAGCTAGTAATATAAAATAAGATAGGAAGACTTATTTTCAATTTTTAAAAGGTAAGAGAGAGGCAAAAATAGACATTGGACCACTGGAAAATGAGGCTGGAGAAGTAATGATAGGAAACAAAGAAATGGCAGAGGAACTGAATAGTTACTTTGCATCAGTCTTCACGGTGGAAGACACCAGTGGAATGCCAGAGCTCCAGGAGAATCGGGGGCACAGGTGAGTGTACTGGCCGTCACTAAGGAGTAGGTTCTGGGGAAACTGAAAGGTCTGAAGGTGTATAAATCACCCGGACCGGATGGACGACACCCCAGGGTTCTAAAAGAAATAGCTGAGGAAATTGTAGAGGCACTGGTGGTGATCTTTCAGGAATCACTGGAGGCAGGAAAGATTCCAGAGGACTGGAAAGTAGCTAATGTAACACCGCTGTTTAAGAAGGGAGGGAGGCAGTAGACAGGAAATTATTGGCTGGTTAACCTGACTTCAGTCATTGGCAAGATTTTAGAGTCCATTATTAAAGATTAGATTGTGGAGTACTTGGAAGTGCATGATAAAATAGGACTGAGTCAGCATGCTTTCATCAAGGGGAGGTCATGTCTGACAAATCTGTTAGAGTTCTTTGAGGGGATAACAAAGAAGTGAGATAAAGGAGAACCAGTGGACGTGATTTATTTAGATTTCCAAAAGGCTTTTGACAAAGTGCCGCATAGGAGACTGTTAAATAAGTTAAGAGCCCATGGTGTTAAGGGTAAGATCCTGGCATGGATAGAGGATTGGCTGGCTGGCAGAAGGCAGAGAGTGGGGATATAGGGGTCTTTTTCAGGATGGCAGCCGGTGACTCGTGGTGTGCCTCAGGGGCCAGTGCTGGGACCACAACATTTCACAATACACATGAACGATTTGGAAGAAGGAACTGAAGGCACTGTTTCTAAGTTTGCAGATGATACAAAGATATGTAGAAGGACAGTAGTATTGAGGAAGCAGGGGACTGCAGAAGGACTTGGACAGATAAGGAGAGTCGGCAAATAAGTGGCAGATGGAATAGAGTGTGGAAAAGTGTGAGGTTATGCACTTGGAAAGGAGGAATGGAGGCAAAGACTATTTTCTAAATGGGGAAATGCTTAGGAAATCAGAAGCACAAAGGGACCTGGGAGTCCTTGTTCAAGATTGTCTTAAGGTTAACGTGCCAGTTTAGTCGGCAGTTAGGAAGGCAAATGCAACGTTCGCATTCATGTCAAGAGGGCCAGAAGACAAGAGCAGGGATGTACTTCTGAGGCTGTGTAAGGCTCTGGTGAGGCCCCATTTGGAGTATTGTGAGCAGTTTTGGGCCCCATATCTAAGGAAGGATGTGCTGGGAAAGGGTCCAGAGAAGGTTCACAAGAATGATCCCTGGAATGAAGAGTTTGTCGTATGAGGAATCGTCGAGGACTCTAGGTCTATACTCATTGGAGTTTAGAAGGATGAGGGAGATCTTATCGAAACTTGCAGGATACTGCGAGGTCTGGATAGAGCAGGCGTGGAGAGGATGTTTCCACTAGTAGGAAAAACTAGAACTAGAGGGCATAACCTCAGACTAAAAGGATGATTCTTTAAAACAGATGAGGAAGAATTTCATCAGCCAGAGAATGGTGAATCTGTAGAACTCTTTGCCGCAGAGGCTATGGAGGCCAGGTTGTTGAGTGTCTTTCAGACAGAGATTGATAGGTTTTGATTAACAAGGGCTCAGGGATTATGGGGAAAAGGCAGGAGAATGGGGATGAGAAAAAAATCAGCCATGATTGAATGGTGGAGCAGGCTTATTGGGCCGAGTGGCCTAATTCTGCTCCTATGTCATATGGTCCTGCAAAGCAGGGGAACTGAGGAGGAGAGGAAAGAACCAAGACAAGGCCTGTTATAATGTAACAGATGAGAGATTTAGTCCGGAACTCAACCACCTCCCCACCTCGCCCAAGCGAGGCCATAAAATCCTGCCCTAAATATCAGAAGAGTTGATAGTGCAAGGCAAGAGGAATGGTAATAGGAAAAGTGAAGAAACAAAAATGTGTTAACAGGTGGTGTAAATTGGAAAACAGAATCAGCACCAGCAGCTGCTGTCCAAAGGAAAAAAAAATAAGGACATGGGTTATGACCTGAAATTGTTGAATTCGGTGTTAATTCTCAAAGGCCTAGTCAAAAGATGAGGTGCTATTCCTCAAATTTACATTGAGCTTCATTGCAACAATATAGAAGGCCACAGAGAGGTAAGAATGGGAGTTGGATGGAGAATTAAAATCACTGATTACTAGAAGCTCAGGGTCAGGCTTGTTGACTAAGAAGTGTTCCACAGAACTGTCACACAATCTGCTTTTGGTTTTCCGAAAGAAGAGGATGCTGCATTATGAGCAGTAAGGTGAGAGTGACTGCCTTCGACATCAAGGCAGCATCTGACAGAATGTGGTGACATCAAGTAGCTTAAGCAAAATTGAAGTCAATGGGAATCTGGAGAAAATATTTTCACTGGCAAAGATCATAATTGGGAGAGCTGTCTCACACACCAGTCAAACAACAGCCTGATGTAGTCATACTCACGGAATCATGCTTTACAGGTAATGATCCAGACACACCCATCACCATTTCTGGGTATGCCCAGTCCCACTAGGAGGACAGACCCAGCAGAGGTGGTGGCAGAGTGACATACCATTGGGACGAAGTTGCCGTGGGAGACCTGAACCTTGACTGAACCCCATGAAATCTCATGGCATCAGGTCAAACATGGGCAAGTAAACTTCCTGCTGATAACCATGTACTGTTCCCCCCTCAGCTGGTGAATCAGTACTCCTCCATGTTGAACACCACTTGGTGGAAGCACTGAAGGTGGAAAGGGAACAGAACAGTGGTGGGTAAGCTGCGGCCCATCACGGCTCTGAGTGCAGCCCATTGACTTTTTTGGCTGTTAATTGCTTTGCCCCTGCCTAATGAATTATTTTGTTTTGAAGTGGCGTAGTGAAGAAGGAGAATCAAGTGCAAATTCAAAAATGTAGGGGAAGAAGAAGTAGCCAAAAAGAGAAAAATTGATGATGAGCACTGAATGGTAAAAGAGAGTTGGGGGCTGGATTATTTTGTTACTGAAGAGAAAGGGAAATCATTGTGCTTAATCTGCAATGAGGTGAAAGCAGCTCCAAAAAATACAACGTTAAGAGACATTATGAAACATGCCATTCCTCTCACATGGTAAACTCTCCAATGGGTTCGACCCAAAGTGCTCGACAAGTTTCAAATCTGAAGGAAGCCATGAAGACACAGAGGATAGATCCAACCAGAAGTCCCATTAATGTAGGTAAGGTAAGTGTAAATATTTGTTTTTGCCAAAAATAGTTAATGACAGTTCTATTAACATATGAATAGTTTTTAAGCATCTTCTGGAACTGGTTATGAAATATTTGGTGTGTATTAAACATATTTCATCTTATTTATGGGGTCATGGTTAGTGCAAATGCCCAATTTCAATTTGCAGCCCACTGAGGTGAAGGAGGCCCACTCATGTGGCCCACTTACTAGCCTAGGTTGCCCATTACTGATCTAGAAGGACAAGAGCAGCAGATACTTGGAAACAGCAACACCGGGAGGTTCCCTTCCTTGTCACTCACCACCCTGACTTGGAAATATATCAGCATTTCTTCACTGTCGCTGGGTCAAGATCCTGAAATTCATTCACGCATATCACTGTGGGTGTACCTACCTCTCAGCGATTGCAGCGGTTCGAGAAGGCAGCTCATGATCTTCTGAAGAGCAACTAAGGACAGGCAATAAATGCTGGCCTAGCCGGCAATGTCCACATCGCAAACATTTATTTTTTTAAAACTAACAGAAATAAAGATGGTTGTGGTAGCTGGAAGGTGTGTTTGGGTGTAGCATTATGCTGGAGATAGCGAAATGGTGGAAGATGAGCCATTGAAGACAGAGGTCTAATGTGTGGAAGGTGAGGACAAGGGAACCCTACAATAGTTATGGGAAGATGGGGAAGTGTAAATGTGCAGAAAATTGAATGGACACAATGAAGGACCTTGTCAATCAAGGTAAAGTGGGAGTCCTTGGTTGAAAAAAAACTAAGACATCACAAGTGCTGGTATTGAACATAAGAACTCCGTTATTCCATAATTCTCCATTATTCCATTATTCAATGCTCCATGCTCCATTATTCAATAAGATTACAGCTGATCTTTTCATGGACTCAGCTCCACTTACCCACCCTCTCACTATAATCCTTAATTCCTTTACTGTTCAAAAATCTGTCCATCTTTGCCTTAAAAACATTCAACGAGGTAGCCTCAATTGCTTCACTGGGCCTGGAATTCCATAGACTCACAATCCTTTGTGTGAAGAAGTTCCTCCTCAACTCAGTCCTAAATCTGCTTCCCCTTATTTTGAGGCTATGTCCCCTAGTTCTCGTTTCACCTGCCAGTGGAAACAATCTCCCTGCTTCTATCTCATCTATTCCCTTCATAATTTTATATGTTTCTATAAGATCCCCTCTCATTCTTCTAAATTCCAATAATTACAGTCTCACTCTACTCAGTTTCTCCTCATAAGCCAACCCTCTCAACTCCGGAATCAACCTAGTGAATCTCCTCTGCACCTCTTCCAGTGCCAATACATCCTTTCTCAAGTAAGGAGGCCAAAACTGTACACAGTACTCCAGATGTGGTCTCATCAGCACCTGAAACAGCAGCAACATAACCTCCCTGTTTTTAAACTCCATCCCTCTAGCAATGTACAAAATTCCATTTGCCTTCTTAACTACCTGCTGCACCTGCAAACATAAGAACTAGGAGCAGGAATAGGCCATCTGGCCCCTCGAACCTGCTCCGCCATTCAATAAGATCATGGCTGATCTTTTTGTGGACTCAGCTCTACTTACCCGCCCGCTCACCATAACCCTTAATTCCTTTACTGTTCAAAAATTTACCTATCCTTGCCTTAAAAACATTCAATGAGGTAGCCTCAACTGCTTCACAGGGCAGAGAATTCCACAGATTCACAACCCTTTGGAAAAAAACCATAGAAAACCATAGAAAATTACAGCTCAGAAACAGGCCTTTTGACCCTTCTTGTCTGTGCCAAACCATTTTTTGCCCAGTCCCACTGACCTGCACTTGGACCATATCCCTCCACACCCCTCTCATCCATGAACCCGTCCATAGAAAACCGTATTTTGTGTGAAGAGGTTCCTCCTCAACTCAGTAGAAGAACAAACTTTTGTGATTCATGCACAAGGACACCCAGGTCCCTCTGCATAGCATCATGCTGCAATGTTTTACTATTTAAATAATCGTCCATTTTGCTGGTATTCCTACCAAAATGGATGACCTCACGTTTAGCAACATTGTCCTCCATTTGCCAGACTCTTGCCCACTCACGTAAACTACCTATATCTCTTTACAAATTTTCAGTGTCCTCAGCACACTTTGCTCTACCACTCATCTTAGTGTCATCTGCGAACTTTGACATACTACACTTGGTCCCCAACTCCAAATCATCTATGTAAATTGCAAACACTGATTCCTGAGGCACACCACTAGTCACTGATCACCAACCAGAAAAACACCCATTTATCCCCACTCTTTGCATTCTGTTCATTAACCAATCCTCTATCCATGCTCAAAGATTACCCATAATGCCATGCACCTTTATCTTATGCAGCAGCCTTTTGTGCGGCATCTTGTCGAATGCCTTCTGGAAATCCAGATACACCACATTCATCAGTTCCTTGTTGTCCAACATGCTCGTAATGTCCTCAAAGAATTCCAGTAAATTAGTTAAACATGACCTGTCTTTCATGAACTCATGCTGTGTCTCCTCAATGGGACAATTTCTATCCAGATGTCTCGCCATTTCCTCCTTGATGATAGATTCAAGCATTTTCCCCGCCACAGAAGTTTATAGCTTTTTTCGTGGCTTTCTGTTGACCTTTAAAGATTTCCCAATCCTCTAGTTCCCCACTAATCTTTGCCACTTTGTATGCATTTTCTTTTAATTTGATACCCTCCCTTATTTCCTTAGATATCCATGGCTGATTATCCTTTTTTCTGCAGTTATCCGGTTAGTTTAACTTCTGTAGTTTCTAGGTCCTCACCTACCCTAGCCTTCTTGTCATCAATTTTTGCCATGTTATTTGTGTCTTCCACTATGAAGATCGACAAAAATACCTGTTCAATGCCTCAGCCATTTCCTCATTTCCTATTATTAAATCCCTTTCTCATCCTCTAAAGGACCAATGTTTACCTGAGCCATTATTTATCATTTTTTATATTTGTAGAAACTTTTGCTGTCTGTTTTTATATTCTGAGCTAATTTACTCTCATAATCTATCTTACTTTTCTTTATAGCTTTCTTCGTGTGCACCCCGGACACACACTCTTCCACTTTCTTTTGACCTTCACAAATGACCTAATCCTCCAGTTTCCCACTAATCTTTGCACTTTGTATGCATTTTCTTTCAATTTGATACCTTCCTTTATTTCCTTAGATATCCATAGCTGATTATCTCTTTTTCTACAGTCTTTCATTATCACTGTTTTTAAATGAAGTTACTGTGAAAATCCCCTGGTATATACTTTTGCTGAGCACTGTGAAAAATTTGGCATGTCAGCTACAACTCTCACCAACTCTTACAGATGCACCATAGAAAACATTCTTTCTGGTTGTATCACAGCTTGGTATGGCTCTTGCTCTGCCCTAGACCACAAGAAACTACAAAGGGTTATAAATAAAGCCCAGTCCCTCACTCAAACCAGCCTCCCATCCATTGACTCTGTCTATACTTCCTGCTGCCTCGGAAGAGCAGCAGCATAATTAAGGGCCCAATGCACCCCAGACACACACTCTTCCACTTTCTTCTTTTGAGAAAAAGATACAAAAGCCTGAGGTCATGTACCAACTGACTCAAGAACAGCTTCTTCCCTGCTGCCATCAGACATTTGAATGGACCTACCTCGCACTAAGTTGATCTTTCTCTACACCCTCGCTATGACTGTAACACTACATCCTGCACTCTCTCCTTTCCTTCTCTATGAACGGTATCCTTTGTCTGTACGGCATGCAAGAAACAATACTTTTCACTGTATACTAATACATGTGAAAATAATAAATTAAATAAAATCAAAATCACTTTGTAAGTCCTTCACTGTTCCTCAATTGTCCAACCATAAAGATTTTGCTCCTAGTCTGTTCAACCTTACTTCATAAGGTAAGCCCTTCATCCCAGCAATGAGTTGAGTGAACCTTCTCTGAACTACTTTTAACGCAATTATACATTTTTTTGAAGAAGGGTACCAAATCTTAGACAGGAGACCTGAGCAAAAGTAGAACAAAGAATGTTTCACAAACTCCACAAAAAGGCAGGTATAGCTGGGACCCATCACTTGAGGATTTTGGATACTGGTGGGACAGGACTGCATCATCATTCCCAAGAATATCATTTCAATTTGATTTGGTAAGTTCCCTTTGAGTTTTTGGACTTTTGTTGCAGTTTGTTTGTGGCGCCACTTTCAGAAAGCTGCACTTATTTCCTCTCTCAATTGATAAAGACCTCTAATCGTTCAAATGAAAAGAGATAGGATCCATATTAATTCACAATGCTTTGTATTTAAAGCATTTGAGTAGAGATGAAGAAGTTGTTTAATGTGAGAACAGGTTTTTCACTCTGCTACCTGGAGGCTTTTGGCCAGGGTCACTCAGCTCCTGACCTCCTTACTGGTTCAAACATGGACAAAAGAGCTGAACTCCACAGGTGTGGTTAGATCTGACTGCCCTTAATATCAGGGCTGCATTTGACTGTCAATGGGAATCAGGGAGAAAACCCTCCATTGACCCTCCAACATTCTGCTCACTTTCTATTGCTTACTCTTTAAACTTGACAGTTTCATGCTATGATATTGCTTTATGTTTGTTCAGCAATAAGTTCTTTCCTTAAAACCTCAACTTTTCTTTGAAATTCAGTTTATTGTCATGCCAAATCTTACCGTTTTGAAATTTGCTTATCGGTCTTTTGAGTGGGAAAAATATACAAATTTGGCTCCACTGAACAAAAAGGTTGGACAAGCCGGTTGTAGATGATATACACTGCTGCCATGGTGGTGGAGGAAGTGAATGTTTGTGGAAGGGGTACCGATAAAGTGGGCTGCTATGCCCTGGACGGTGTCAAGCTTCTTAAGTGTTGTTGGAGCTGCACTCATCCAGGCAAGTGGAGTGCATTCCATCACCCTCCTGACGTGTGCCTTGTAGACAATGGACAGGCTTTGGGGAGTTAGGTGGTGAGTTACTTGCTGCAGGATTCCTCGCCCCTGACCTGCTCTTGAAGCCACAGTTTTATACGGCTAATCCAGTTCAATTTCTGGTCAATGGTGATCCTCAGGATGTTGATTGTGAGAGATTCAGTGATTGTGATGCCATTGAATGCCAAAGGGCAATGGTCGGTTTCTCCATTGTGAAGAGATTTATGTAATTTTGTTAAAAGGAGCTTGCTGTAAACATGTTGGCTGGCAGATTTCCCTGTTTTATGACAGTGACTATCTCATATTGGCTGTGAAGTCCTTTTTGATATTCCAAGGACATGAAAGGTGAAATATATATTATTCATTTTTTTACACTAACATTCCTCAATTTGATGAGCACTAAAGCTGAAGCAAAATAACAGCTTTACCTTTATTTTGCTCAACATCACATACAGTACTCTTAATTGTTGATAACTTATTAACTAAAGTGGGATCTTATCAAATGGATCACAGAATTTGTTTCATGATAGACTCCCTCTTGTGGATACATGCGTTGATACATAATGCTGCTGGATCTCGTCAGTGAAGATAAATAATCACAGTACAGCACAATGTATTGGAATAGAATATTCTTAATCTGCAATCATTTGTTACAGTTAAAATTGATAAATTTGTAATGAGACATAAAGTGACATATTTCTGATTTGATTTATTATTGTCACATGTATTAACATACAGTGAAAAGTGTTGTTTCTTGCGCGCTGTACAGACAAAGCATACCATTCATAGAGAAGGAAATGAGAGAGTGCAGAATGTAGTGTCACAGTCATAACTAGGGTATAGAGAAAGATCAACTTAATGCAAAGTAAGTCCACTCAAAAGTCTGACTGCAGCAGGGAAGAAGCTGTTCTTGAGTCGGTACGTGACCTCAGACTTTTGTATCTTTTTCAAGACGGGAAAAGAGAACGTCTGGGGTGCATGGGGTCCTTAATTATGCTGGCTGCTTTGCCGAGGCAGTGGGAAGTATAGACAGAGTCAATGGATGGGAGGCTGGTTTGCGTGATGGATTGGGGTACATTCACAACCTTTCATAGTTCCTTGCGGTCTTGGGCAGAGCAGGAGCCATACTAAGCTGTGATACAACCAGAAAGAATGCTTTTTAAGGTGCATCTGTAAAAGTTGGTGTCAGACAAAAATGTGACCATGAACTTCAGTGAGAAACTTTAATTTACAAACTTATCACCATGCATGGATATTAGGGGGTATAGTAGTGTAACAGCTATATTACTAGATGAGGAGTCTAGAGACTTGAATTAGCAATTCAGAAAATGTAAATTCAAATCCCACCAGATGAGTTTGAGAATTTAAATTCAGGATCTTGAAATCAAATTCAGGATCTTGAAATCTTTAAGTTAAATCTTAATCTTGAAATTTAAAAGAATAGCCCTACTTACCCAGTTTCACTCTACTGTGGATGACCATTTAAAACAAGTTAATCACTATATTGAACTGTATCAGGGCTACAAAAGGAATATGCAAAATTCTTGATCAGAAAAGTTTACCCTTCATTAAATGTCAAAATCACCTGAATCACAGCAAAAACAAAAAGAATACATTCTATTCAAATCTGAAGCTCAGCGAATGATACATGTCATCAAGAATATTTGGTGGGTGGGGAAGGCCAATGAAATCCAACATTATACAGTGGATAGTGTCATGAGTGGGATAGTGGAAAGTGAGGGTACAACTGGAGGGGCAGGGTAGGGAGGGGAATGGGCACATCAACAGTGACGGGAACAGAGGGGACAGCAGGAATGTCCACAAAAATGATAATTGGGCCCAGTCTAACAGGGAGAGGGTGAAAGGTTACAGGAGGGAGTGGAATGACAAGGCAGTGTTTGTGAAGAGGGTGAGGGACTTTGGTGGATAACAGAGGGAGGGTGCTTGATGCGCTGCCAAACCACACATCCACCATGCTGAAACTCTCAAGGTTGTTGCACAGTTCATAAAATCTCTCAAGCCTTAGATAACAGAAAGGTCTGAGAACAGGAGTTAATGTCGCATTTTTTGGACCATGAAGGGCATTCTCTTAATTATTAGTCCATTCCACGGAGAACTAGGCTCATCTGAGTTCTACTCTTGAGGTTCTAATACCAAATATACCAGCGTTGCTCCACGACTAATGGGTCGCATTCTAGCAAGTGCCCTCTAAGGTCTGGAGCTGCCATTCATTCTGTGAGACTTGCCATCTGCTGCTGCCAGAGGCAGGGAAGAAGGGATGGGGGGAGAGTAGATGCCTCCAAGGGCCACAGCTGGTAGATGGCAGCAAACTCCAGACTCCAAACCTCCATCTTCCCTGTTGGTCATGTACTAAGCATTTCTATGATGGCAAATCAATAGTCTCTCTATCGAGTCTGGATGATGATGGCGGCAAGTTGAATAATTTCAGAGGGAGAATTCTTGCACATACTTGTCAACATCTCAGTGTTAGGGACCAGATCAGAAACTCCAAGGTGTATTATAAAGTTAGCCAAGATCCCAACTTTTACTTTTGATTTTGGCAATAGGGTGAGCATAAGTGTTCCGCTCCGGGCACAATGTAATTGACCCATAGGAAGCTTTTATCAAAACAAACTTTATTTAAGAACACAGTTAGAATATAGCAAAAATAATTTGCATAACCTCTACCAATTAAAATAATTAAACATGATAAAGTATAATTCTTAACAACCAGCAATCTCTATCGTTCCAATTTAAAGCAATACCCCCATAGACCGATACCCCTTTTCAGAATTAGTTAGCACAAGAAACAAGTATGCTTACGTCGTTCTAGATTTCCAGCCTTTTAACACCTCTGGACAGAGATTCAAACAGCAGTTTCCAGAGAAGGGTATATCCTTAAACAGCAGAACTTCAGAGATGTAAACCTGGTGTGTGGCAGCTCCCAAGTCTCCAGGCTTTAGAGACAAAAAGAGATCTCTCTCTCTGCAGCTTCCAAACAGCAACTCACAGATAAAGATTCATACAGTAGAATCTCAGAGAAAGAGACTTATCTCTTGGCAGATTCCAGTCTCTAACTTCAGAATATTTGGTGGGTGGGGAAGGCCAATGAAATCCAACATTATACAGTGGATAGTGTCATGAGTGGGATAGTGGAAAGTGAGGGTACAACTGGAGGGGCAGGGTAGGGAGGGGAATGGGCACATCAACAGTGACGGGAACAGAGGGGATAGCAGGAATGTCCACAAAAATGATAATTGGGCCCAGTCTAACAGGGAGAGGGCGAAAGGTTACAGGAGGGAGTGGAATGACTTCAGAGAGGGAAAAGAGAACTGCTCTCTCCCAACTCCAAGCAGCATCTAATCTTGAATTCTCTGTGTAAGCCGAGCTCCACCCAGTCATATGACCATTCTTGTCAATCAACCTAATCAAGCCCGACTCTGCAAAACCCCAGAGGAACTATTAATAACAGCTTTAATCCAGATTAAAACAATCATTCTAGCAATTAGAAACAATTATGCTGTGGCAGTAACAATACAGGATGCCAGTTATAGACAGAATGGCATCGATAATAAAGAAAACTGCAATAACAGATCCTGCATAAGAAATGTGACAAGAATACATTTCCCAAAGGCACTGTATGATCAGATAAGTCAATGTGCAACATCTCCATGCCTAACCATTTTTGAAAGGAAGGAACATTCATCTCTGGTCCACGAGGATGTCCTTTGCCTGGAAAGGGTGGGACGGCAATGCCATGTCTAGGCAGAAGCCAGGGGTAGAGCTGAGCACCAGAGATGGAGGCTAATCTACAAAAAATAAGCTCACTGGATAGATTACTGCAATTTGTTCACAGACCCACTGAGGCCTAGATAATGCAAACTCAAGGCTACCTTGACTTTCCACTGGCTCTTGGCCAGATGAGGAAGAGGGACTGATGCAAGTTGGCATCGGTCCAGAAAGAAGCATGGCCTGAGCAACAAGAGACAGCAGGGCCTCAAGAATATTGGGATCCCAGCAACCAGGGGCCAGTGTGCCCGACCAGAGGCATATTGCAGATGGTGCAGCTCCCTGCAGATGAGTCAAAGTAATTCCGGAGGATCTCCTGGAATGTGAATGCTCTCATCTGCCAACTTCTCCATGAAAATCTGTGGCCATAAGGACTTAGAGGCAATCCAATGCTGGTAGTATTAAAAGTCGCTGTTGCCCGAAGCTCCTTTGCCAATGGCTTCTTTTGGGATTTCACTGGGGAGCTGACCTCCACATCTGCCAGTCATTGACACATAAGTGCATCTGGAAGGTGACAGATGCCCTTTTTAGGAGAGCAATTTATCCAATTCCACCTGGACCACGGAAGCCAGGCTACAAGACTGTTGTGATTATTCAGCAATCACAGATTTCCCACAAGAAGTAACATATGCTGTGGATAAAGGAGAACCAGTAGATGTACTGCATTTCGATTTCCAGAAGGCATTTGATAAGGTGCAAAAAAAAGCTCATGGTTTGGGGGGTAAATATTGGCATGGATAGAAGATTGGCTAGCTAACAGGAAACAGAAGGTTGGCAAAAATGGGTATTTTTCTGGTTGGCAATATGTAACAAGTGGTGTGCTTCTTTACAATGCATGTTGATGATTTTCTGTGGGGAGCTTCTGCAGAATGTGCGTAATAGCTGATAGGTAAAATAAAATAAAGAAGGAATTTAAGGTTGGAAGTCAGGCTTTTTGGACCTTTAAATATAAACATTTAGACATTAAGTAGAATAAGTCAAGAGTGACCTTGAATCAACGGTCTTTAGAAAACATCAATTGCATCCCAATAAATCGGACCAGGACCTGACAAAAAGAGGATCCAAGGAATAAATGGATCAGTTAAGAATTTCGATTGGACAGTTGAACAGGTTGTGCACTCAGATAAGACCTGTTGCTAGTCATGAAGTATTGGAACTGAATACTATGATGAAACAGTTAAGTAAAATTCCGAGAGCAAATAAAACAATAAAGAAATGAAATTTAGAGAAATTCAGGTTTCCAGTCCTTGGGTGATCCAGAAGATTTGAGGATAGACATTTTTAGCAATGTTTCACATACCAATCTTCCAGGTGGATATTCTGGCACAGCAGGGTTTATCATATTCTTGGTGGGAAAGAATAATAAATGTTATCCATTGGCCTGGGAAGCAAAAAGTAAATAAAAAGCATAGTTAAAAGCATCGTTGGCCTCTGGTATAGTACCAGAAGATTGGAGGTTAGCGAATGTTGTCCCATTGTTTAAGAAGGGGAACAGAGACTTCCCCGGGAATTATAGACCGGTGAGTCTCACTTCTGTTGTCGGCAAGATGTTGGAAAAAATTATAAGGGATAGGATTTATAGTTATTTGGAGAGTAATGAATTGATAGGTGATAGTCAGCATGGTTTTGTGGCAGGTAGGTCGTGCCTTACTAACCTTATTGAGTTTTTTGAGAAAGTGACCAAGGAGGTGGATGGGGGCAAGGCAGTGGACGTGGTATATATGGATTTTAGTAAGGCGTTTGATAAGGTTCACCATGGTAGGCTTCTGCAGAAAATGCAGATGTATGGGATTGGGGGTGATCTAGGAAATTGGATCAGGAATTGGCTAGCGGATAGGAAACAGAGGGTGGTGGTTGATAGTAAATATTCATCATGGAGTGCGGTTACAAGTGGTGTACCTCAGGGATCTGTTTTGGGGCCACTGCTGTTTGTAATATTTATTAATGATCTGGATGAGGGTATAGTTGGGTGGATTAGCAAATTTGCTGATGACACCAAAGTCGGTGGTGTGGTAGACAGTGAGGAAGGGTGTCGTAGTTTGCAGGAAGACTTAGACAGGTTGCAAAGTTGGGCCGAGAGGTGGCGGATGGAGTTTAATGCGGAGAAGTGTGAGGTAATTCACTTTGGTAGGAATAACAGATGTGTTGAGTATAGGGCTAACGGGAGGACTTTGAATAGTGTGGAGGAGCAGAGGGATCTAGGTGTATGTGTGCATAGATCCCTGAAAGTTGGGAATCAAGTAGATAAGGTTGTTAAGAAGGCATATGGTGTCTTGGCGTTTATTGGTAGGGGGATTGAATTTAGGAGTCGTAGCGTTATGTTGCAACTGTACACAACTCTGGTGCGGCCGCACTTGGAGTACTGTGTGCAGTTCTGGTCCCCACATTACAGGAAGGATGTGGAGGCTTTGGAGAGGGTGCAGAGGAGGTTTACCAGGATGTTGCCTGGTATGGAGGGGAGATCCTATGAGGAGAGGCTGAGGGATTTGGGATTGTTTTCGCTGGAAAGGCGGCGGCTAAGAGGGGATCTTATTGAAACATATAAGATGATTAGAGGTTTAGATAGGGTGGATAGTGATAGCCTTTTTCCTCTGATGGAGAAATCCAGCACGAGGGGGCATGGCTTTAAATTGAGGGGGGGTAGTTATAGAACCGATGTCAGGGGTAGGTTCTTTACCCAGAGGGTGGTGAGGGATTGGAATGCCCTGCCAGCATCAGTAGTAAATGCGCCTAGTTTGGGGGCGTTTAAGAGATCCGTAGATAGGTTCATGGACGAAAAGAAATTGGTTTAGGTTGGAGGGTCACAGTTTTTTTTTTAACTGGTCGGTGCAACATCGTGGGCCGAAGGGCCTGTTCTGCGCTGTAATGTTCTATGTTCTATCTATGTTCTATGAAACACTGCCATTAATTGAAGCATTAGACATGGGGAATACTCATCTAATATAGTGACGGAAATAAGAGACAAGGGGAAACATAAGGAAGGTTTGCCCACAGAACGCTATGTGGATAATCGTTCTCTTTGGGACAGTGATCATTAAACAAAGGGTGACACTGAGAAAAGGTTGAGAATTGACCTTGTTTACATAAAGGAAATGTTAGAAACAAAGGAGATTCCAAAACAAAATGAGTGAATGCAAGTCACCAATTGTCAGACAGTTTTACGAAGAGAGGTGCTTGCTCCAAGAAATTATTGGATATACTTGAAGAGGGACACCTTGTGTTATAATGAGAATATTGAAAATCAATATTTTCTTTGATTGTTTTGTAATTATTTACATATGGTAAAGAAGAAAAAAGTGTTTAAAGAGGAAGGAATATGGGATGTATTCAGGGTTGGTTCTTGTTTTGTTGGGTTGGCGAGGCATGTGATGTGTATTGCTTCGACACCATTAAGCAATGTTGTAGATGTTACCAAGAAATCTTTACTGACATTACTGAACATTGCACATATTTACAGTACAGGGTACAGGTACGAAGAGGACTCCATGGCATGTCCTTACATGTTGCCACCTAACTCCACACTACCTGCCTAAGCTCTAGGTCAGGTGCCATCTGACATCACTGGTGGGTGGTACTGTACACAATCCCAGGTTAACCCTTAATGTACTGGATCCTTCAACTAAATAGAGGAGGCTTCCCAACTAGAGTGCCACGCTGGTGTACCAGAAAGACCCCCCAAGTGTGCCATGGAAAAAAATTCAAAATTATTAAAAATTCATGCACTTAAACTAAAAATAACCTTCGTCTTCAGCTCTGTGGTTGGCATCTCAAGGACTGATAAATCTCAGGCATGCGCTGGCCAGATAAGAGCTGCACCTACGCAGTTTAGATTTTTTACATTGGGTAAACTCATGCGCATGACCAACAGGACTTGGAGCTCAAGACAAAGGCCCCATGTGCCTGCACAAAAAGCAAAAACTCAGAAGGGATGCAAGAGAGAGGTAAAAAAATGGAATATGCTACTCTGAAAATCACAAAATTGAAACCATGCCAATAACTTGTATCTTTCATTGTTTAGCTAATGCCTAGATATGAGATTAGCATTATGCTGAGACTTCCATCCTGCATGTCAGTTTTCTCTTGCTTCTTTTTTAAATTATGTGACCGCTGCTTTCTCAGGCTTCATTTTTCTACCTGAGGTAATAACACTCAAAATATTAATACAAAAGCAAAATACTGCAGATGCTGAAAATCTGACATTAGAAGAAAAGATGCTGGAAAAACTCAGTCAATCAGGCACCATCTGAGGAGAGAAACAGTCAACATTCATGTTGATAACCATTTAAAAATATTAAATCTTGTATGATCTGAATAAATAATTAGTGAACTGTGTTTTTAAGGAAATCAAGCTTCCCTTTATACAGTTTACATTTACATTGTAAAGGCAAAATACTGCGGATGCTGGAATCTGAAACAAAAACAGAAAATGCTGGAAAAATTCAGCGGACAGAATTTTGCCGTCCGCCTGCCACAGAAATCGTAGTGGGCGGGACAAGGACCACGAAAAGGTCCATTGACCTCAGGCAAGATTTTTCAGACGTGGGGCGAGCATGGCCAGAAAATCCCACCCAACAGGTCTGACAGCATCTGTGGAGAGAGAATAGAACCAACGTTTTGAGTCTGAATGACCTTTGGGGCAAAACGTTGGCTCTATTCTCTCTCCACAGATGCTGTCAGACCTGCTGAGGTTTTCTCGCATTTTCTGTGTTTACACTTGTATTGTTTACATTTTTCTAAGTCAATGGCCCAGGTTTTGCTATAGCTTGAACTGAAGCTATCAGTGCTCAACATTTATATGGTGGAAATCAGATTTGTGGCATCCAAACATGCACAGTAAAACGTGGAAACCCTGTTTCCCGATTCTTTCTGGATTTTCCGCCCGCATCGCCATTCTGTCTGACAGCGAACGCAGGCTGAAAATCGCCCCCAAAAAGTCTTTTGCTCAAGGGTGGCTCAGAAAAAATATGAAGTGCGCCTCAAAATTTTTTTGTAGTGCCGTGACATATGAAACGTTGGGAACCACTGAAATAGAATCATAGAAGGTGGAAAAATACATATTATTTTTTGTTCCTTTTTGAATAGTTTGAAAGATTTTTCTGGAATTTTCAAAAACTTTTAATTTTAAAAGAAAAGAGGAGAATCTGTCAATGTCTTATTAATTACATTGTTAATGTTTAATGGCAAGGAAATAGGTCCAGAGGGGCAATTTTTTCACACAGAGGGTGGAGTGTGTCTGGAACAAGCTGCTAGAGGTAGTAGTAGAGGCGGGTACAATTTTGTCTTTTAAAAAGCGTTTAGACAGTTACATGGGTAAGATGGGTATAGAGGGATATGGGCCAAATGCGGGCAATTGGGATTAGCTTCGGGGTTTAAAAAAAAAGGGCGGCATGGACAAGTTGGGCCATGCTGCAAACCTCTATGACTCTATGGCAATTACATTGTTAAGATTTGATGGTAATTACATTATTAAACAGGTGATGGGTATTTGTACACCTATCAATGGGGATAGCTGGGACCCTGGGGGCAGAATTGGAGGAGTGTTAACTGTGAACAAAGTCAATAAATTCCCTCCAGCAGAGAAAGCAGTGTCTTCGTCTTGATTTTGCCAACTGGCATGGATGTGATTAACAGGTGGTAAACCTTGCAGACAGCTCTTTCAGGCAGAAACAGATGTATGCGCGTAAAGGAAGAAGCAGCATGAAAAGACCATTTGGCTCCTCGAGATCACTGTTATATGCGGATTGATCAGGGAAGATTGTGTTCCTGCCTCAATCACAACTCACCCACAGTAAAACCGAATCTCTTGACAACTTTATCAGGCTGAAACATTTTGAGGTTACTTTGGAGTCCATTCACTGAAATACCTCACTTGCATTTTGGGTTGTTGAGCAGTGATCACTCTGGACATTCCAATTGCTGACACACTCCAAGTCTCGCTCTGAGATGTCCTTAATATTAGTGTGAGACTGTGATCTGTCATTGTACCCAGCCAAAGTAAACTTCCTGCCTGCATGGACCCTGCAGAGCCCTGTTACAGCTGCTATTGCTTCACATGGATAGCCTCATAATCCTCAACACAGTCCAGAACAAAGGACCTTTCTACTCTCTCTCAACTCATGGACTAAGGCCCTAGTCCTTCACTGAGGTCTGGTGCAATTTGGTTGTGAACCCCTTGTGCAAAGTCCACCCCAGCCCTTGATAAGGAGATGATCAGGCCAAACAAATCTCCATGTGAAGTCTCACAAAGTTATTTTTTAAATATACTTTTCCAATTCAATCAAATCAAGTCCAATTCAGAGCCTCAACGAGTTGAGACATTTCCGATCCAAACTGACAAGACAGGGCCTTCACACCTGTCTTGGGCCTGATCTACATGAGCCAAGCTGATTGGAGGAGGGGGAGGTTTCCTCCTCCAAGGCTTGATCTCATTTGCATCTTAGCCAAAAGGCCGAGATGCCGCTTTTAAAAATTGCTTCATATGAATATGAAGCTTAAATGCAACCCAATGACCTCGATCAAGCGCAGCATCCAATCCATACTACACTTGATCTTAGCCAAAAGGCCGAGTCTCACAAAGGCTTCAGTCAACTGCACACAGAGCTCTTTAATCCTACACTCAATCTCTCTCTTGTAGTCAAGGCTAACTTGCCCATTGCCTCTTTACTGTCAGCTTTCATCTGCACATTCGGCCAAAATCAACAAGGAAGGCCAGTAATGATTGGACATGCCCAATATAGCTTTCTCCAAACATGTAGAGAAGCCTCTGATTTTCTATTGTGAAGAAGACAGTGTAGAACTTCACTCTTTTCACCCTGATGTTGCATCTAGTGTTCCTTGACATGCATGTTTAATTCCCCTTGAGTGCTCCTTGCATCTACTCACATCAGGGCAACCATAGCAGGGGGTGCAATGACCTCACTGAACACTCTGCACAGACATCATTCTCAAAGCTCAGAACATAATGATGAACAAGTAATGGATTGCATCATGTGGCCCAGGCCACACATTCTCAAATGATGGCCAGTGCTTAATGATTCACTGATGGGATTATTCAGTAATCACCCTGTTAATAATGTGTGAGAAGTGACTTTTTTGGAGTTCATTGCCAGACTCTGATGTGGGCCTAAACTGGACAGCCTTAAATGTCCACAACCATTGAAGCAGCGAGCAGCAAGAAGAGAATTCCAAACCATGCAAGTGAACATATATTTATGTGTCAAAAGTATATACAATGGGTGTACTTC
The DNA here is from genome assembly GCF_964213995.1 of Mustelus asterias. Classification (NCBI taxonomy): domain Eukaryota; kingdom Metazoa; phylum Chordata; class Chondrichthyes; order Carcharhiniformes; family Triakidae; genus Mustelus; species Mustelus asterias. Next base: position 39,186,816 of record NC_135802.1, on the reverse strand, counting down.
CATGCTAACTATGTGCATTTAAAACGTCTTTGTCTATCTTTTCCTTCTACTATGTTTAGGTGCAGCCCTGACATCCACAACTGAGATGGAGGCAGCCTGCTGTCTGCTATGCCCTGTTGATTGTGATGACTTTGGCAGGCATCCTCTGATGGCCGAGCTGATGGAGCCAATGACAGAGGGGAGGTGATGGAGCAGAGCATTCTGGGGATGTTGTGGAATGAAGGCCATGGCGTGTCTTGCTGGCTGTTCTCCTGTGAGTGCCCGATGGTATCTCCCTGATTCCTTGAGGAAAAGAGGCAACTGGAGGGAGACAGAAGTGCCCTGTCCCTCTCTTGCATCATCACTGCTGCATTGCATCCATGGCAAGAGTGATGGAGTGCAGGCCCAAGCGCATATCCAATAGCCACTGTATGTGTTCTGTTGGACCTGAGTCTCCAATGCAACTGCCACACTTTCCATGGAGACAGCCAAGCACTCACCAGAGCCATGACAGCAGACAGTCCAGTCCGGCTGATATCTCTGACTGATATTCTCTGGCGTGTCTCTGCTTCTCCATCAGGTCTCTTATGGCCGTGTCCAGAGGATGGTCATCTGCATAGTGCTCAGTAAGGGTCTGGTCTCCATCATTCCTCCAAATTCAGAGACCTTGGCTGTCACTTCCTCCACCAGCTGTGGACCCGTGTCTGTGAGGTGCTCATCAGATTGCGACCCTGAGCTGACTTTAGAACGTGCCACCACTGAGGTAGATTATCTGCATTGGTGGTGGGCACAGGTGGGCACAGTGGCTCATTCACACAGGTGGGGTTATGCCTGGTTCTATGGCTGGGCTCCCAACTGGGCCTCCAACTTTTCTTGCTGGTACCTAGAATGAAGAAGAGAAAGGTTTATTGGGCCCCTAATCAGGCTACCTTACCAAAACAATGTTTCACTCAGTCAGCGCATCTGACAACTGCAGACTGGAGGCATCCACACTGGCTTCCTGGGAATGTCCTATCTCACCTTCAGCACAGATACAGTCTTACTCCTCCCCAGCTAGCTCAACAGCTACCTCCTCAAAAGGAGTCAGGATTCTGATGTCAGACAGGCCACCTCTGGTCTGGGCCCATTCCCTCCTGTTGTGCATGTTCTTGCCCTGCAGGCAGACAGAAGCATTGATTGCCACCCCAATGGGTGGATGATGTGGTTTAGGAGCATGCAATTGATAGAACATTGACAGTATGATGTGACTGTCACACATTCAGTGTACATGTCCCTTCTGCTGCTGAGTCCTGCAACCCAAACTCCAGTCTGATGGCCGGCCCTCTGCAGTTGCATTTATACTGCCTGATGTCCTTATAAGTGTAACTTTGCAGTGAGTATATGGTGCCACTTACCCAGGCAGGGCGCAGCAGGTCGTACATCCTTTTCCAGCATGACTGGGCAATGCTCCTGTGGCTCCCACCGACACTACCCTCCACTGCAACCTCTGCTCAGGCCACAGTAGTCACTTAGGTGGGCCTCCTTCTGTCATCTGTGGGAAACAGCACCCCTTGCCTTTCCAGTATGACCTGGAGGCAAACCTGCAGACAGGCTCGGCTGAACCGTGGGGCTGCATGTTGTCCGCTCTGGGACATAATGCTTGTGATGTGGAAAATCCAGGGGTCCTGGCCTGCAGTGAGTGAATACCTGCCTCAGTTTTTTAAATATGACGCCTGGAACTTTTACCCCATGAGGGAATGATGGGTCGGTGATTTCCTGCCCAGCCCACTGTGTGATTCACCCTGCTGTTCATGGATGCATATGTAATGAGCAGAGTGTACATGGCCAGCCTTTCCCCATGCACCCTTCCTCCACCCCCGCAGTGGAAATCACTCTCACTTCTGCTCCCACTATCAAACTTATACTCCAGAATGGAAGATTCCGGCCATTATTTTAGATCTCCTGCATCTGCAGTATTTCACTTTTGTGCAACATTAGTGGGTTGCAGGAGGAAGAGAAGGAAAGCCAGAATATTATTCAGCAATCCCTGCTGAAAAATCAATTTTCCTCCTTCAGTTTACAAGTGGGCAGCCAGCAGTGTGCTGAGAGTCTGCCCAGTAATGCTGACAGGAGGGCCCAGTCTCGCTGTGAGGCAGATACTGAGTGCTCTGAGGCAGCACATTGGCTCCTGGCCACCACAATAACCGATGGCCCCACAAACATAAATTCTTTACTTTTGGCTCCTCTTCAGCTGGATCAGCAGCTAATAAGAGGCAGAGTGTGCATACTGCATGTTTTATCCACTTGAGCCTCAACGTCATTGGGGTCCTGTACAGACACTTAACTGTGTGGCAAGATCAGTGAGAAATGGGTCGTACGTTCTTCTCAGTAATTTTTCAAGGCCCCAATACCTCATTCTCAGTGGGGAGGATGTCTCAAAAACTCCCCTTACGTGTGTGAATGCTGAATATGTACCAGACTGGATTCACTTGTGAAGCCCCCGAGGAAGGGTTACCTGGTACCTGCATTCTGTATCCAGAATGAACATTTGAACAAGATATTGGAGAGTTGTTAACACCTGTGAAACCATGATCAAGCAAATGTTATAAAGAAAACAAAAAGGCAGCATGCAGTTGGTTATCAGCTTTGGCTCAACAGGAGCATGTTCCCTTCCAAGGCAGAAGGTTGTGGGTTCAAGCCCCATTTCATACATAGATCATTGATAGATCATAGAAACCCTACAGTGCAGAAAGAGGCCATTTGGCCATCGAGTCTGCACCGACCACAAACCCAACCAGGCCCTATCCCCATATCCCTACATATTTACCCACTAATCCCTCTAACCTACACATTTCAGGAGCAATTTTAGCATGGCCAATCAACCTAACCCACACATCTTTGGACTGCGGGAGGAAACCGGAGCAGAGGAAACCCATGCAGACACGAGAAGAATATGCAAACTCCATACTGACAGTGACCCAAGCCGGGAATTGAATCCAAGTCCCTGGAGCTGTGAAGCAGCAGTGCTAACCACTGTGCTATTGTGCCGCCTGAACCACTGTGCTATCGTGTCAGCATATAATCCATACTAACATTTCAATGCGTATTGAGGGGAGTACTGCACGATTCAAGTTGCCGTCTTTCATATCATACATAAAACCAGACTGATTCCTGGGATGGTGCGATTGTTCAATGAGGAGAGATTGAGGAGACTACGCTGTATCCACTCGTGTTTGGAAGAAATAAAGGCAATTTCACTGAAACAAATAATATTCTTCCAGAGTTCAACAAGGTCGGTGCAGGAAATGTGTTTCCCTGAGCTGGGGCAGTCGAGAAACAGGGACACTGTCTCAGAATATTGGATAGGCCATTTAGGATTAGATCAGGAGGAATTTCTTCTCAGAATGTGCTGAATGTTTGGAATTCTCTACCCCAGAGGGCTGTGGGGGCGCAATCTCTGAGTATGTTGAAAACAGCGGTGCAGTGGTTAGCAGTGCTGCCTCACAGTGCCAGGGACCCAGGTTCGATTCCAGCTTGGGTCACTGCCTATGTGGAGTTTGCACGTTCTCCCTGTGTCTGCGTGGGTTTCCTCCGGGTGCTCTGGTTTCCTCCCACAGTCTGAAAGACGTGCTGGTTAGGTGCATTGACCCGAACAGGCGCCGGAGTGTGGCAACTAGGGGAATTTCACAGTAACTTCATTGCAGTGTTAATGTAAGCCTTACTTGTGACTAATAAATAAACTTTAGATAGTAATGACATCAAGTGATACGGGGATAATGTGAGAAAATGAGGTTGAAGTCGAAGACCAACCATGATCCAGCTGAATGACAGGTTTGAGGGACTGAATGACCTAACCCTGCTTCAATTGTCTTTGTTCTGATTAGCTTGGGCTACAGTTTGGGTTATTGGTGTATGTTTCTGACTGTCGAAGAGATAAGTGGGGCCTGACACTCATACCGTTAAACTATAATTATTCATTGTTTACCTTGTGGCTCACTTTTGTGTGCACTGCATGCATAAAGTTTACTTTCGAAGAAACAGAGGTTTATCTATTTGTATTGAGTGTCACTGAGGAGCACTGGAAAATAACACTAATCATTTTGATTTTTTTATGCCTTCCGCAATTCAAGAGAGAAGGACAAGCAGAAAAAGAAAACTCACAATCAGAAAAGGGTCAAAGAAAAATGTTCAGTTAGATTTCTAACAGAACATGCCCATCTCACAAGTTAGCTTAGTTATTTCTTTGTGAGTTCAGTTTTTAAATGATTGTTGAAATTTTTATGTTTTAGATATTACAGTTGTGAGGAAGCCATATGGTAGGGAAAATCAGTGATTTGATTTACATTTGCAGGCTCACCGAAGTTTTTTAAAATTAATTCATGGGACATTGGCACCTCTGGCTGGCCAGCATTTATTGCCCATTCCTAGTTGCCCTTGAGAAGGTGGTGGTGAGCTGTCTTCTTGAAATGCTGGTACAACTGAGTGGCTTGCTAGGCCATTTCAGAGGGCAGTTGAGAGTCAATCATATTGCTGTGGATCTGGAGTCACATGTCGGCCAGACCAGATAAGGACGGCAGATTTCCTTCTCTGAAGGACATTAGCGAACCAGATGGATTTTTCTGACAATCAACAATGGTTTCATGGTCATCAGGAGATCAAAATTTAACTATCTGTCTCGCACCTGCTCAGGTCCCAATTTAGGATAGAAAATCATTTATCCTTTTTAACAACAAATTCAAAAAGCTAGCGACACAAGGATGTCTAACAGTTAACATTTTCTACTGTTTCAAAGTATTAATTTTAATGTCTCCATGCAATCATTACATGTAGTCTTTAATGCAAAGAATCTCCTTCTTAAGCAGCCCTGAGGAGTCCAGGATGACTTGTTTCCACATTAAAAATGAGTTTAGAGGTGACTCAGGAGCCCAATGCATGGCCTACAATCTATGTCACAGATGGAGCAGACGGTCGTTGAAGGAGTGGGTGGGTGGAGTACTCGGGTTGTCATACGCTCCTTTTGCTGTCAATGCTTGGCTTCGGTTCACTCCTGGTGATGAAACTTGAGGTGTTCAACTCCTTCCCGGATGCTTTTCCTCCACTTCTGATTATGTTGGGCAAAGAATATCCCCTGAATGACCAACAAATTTTATTCATGCCTGCTCATGGTATCTTGCTTGAACTTGGCTAAAGTTCTTCCTGAATGTAGATTTGCATCTCCTCATTATACCATCTTCAAAATCAACCATTTGTTGTCTAGTTCTTGCTAAGGTTAACTTTGTTGGGTGTTTATTATGCACTACTTATCAGGCAGAATGATGAGCAATGATAGGGGCCTAATTTCCTGCTAATAATCTGTTACATAGGACATTTGGCACAGAAACAGGCCATTTGGTCTAACTAGTCCACACTGGTGCTTATACTGCATTCAAGGCTCATCCTACCACCATGGCCTTCGTCATAAAGAGTCATTGAGTTTGAAAGTTAAAACTGATTGACTTACTCATGGTGTTTAACAACAATGAGCTACTTTGTCCTATTTTCATTTGAAAAACAAGGAAAATCACATTTATATTCTTAAACAATTTCCCCTCTGTTCATACAGCCAACCTGTTACCAACATTCCAATGTTTGGAGGAAGGTCATAGCACCTGTTTTCAGCAAGCAAATAGCAGTTCTAAAATAAATAAGTTGGGAAGCTAGCAACACCCTCACCTCCCTCATAATGTTATCAATTTCAGCCCTGTGATCCCAACAGGCATAGATAGAATCAATTGCATCCCATGGAGATGCACCAGGAAATTCTGGCAAGTGGCAATGGATGGAGACTGGACAAGTGGATCTCTGACAGCTTTTCATTTATGCAGTTTAATGAATGCTAATTTCTTTGGTGCAGGATAGAGGAAAACCAAACCTATAAATGAATTCCTTCATCTCTTCAAAAGTTTAAATATTCAATAAAATTTAAACATAAGTATCAAAAACAGATTCGTCCAATTCTTGGAAAATAGCAACTAAATGAAATGGATAGCATGTTTGCACGTACAATTTAACATTAAACTTCTAGAATCAATCAAAACCACAATCAACACTGATATTAAGATCGAATCAGGAAACACTAAAAACAGCATTTCCATTACCATTGTAAAAAAAGATGCACAATGTTTTGCATAGAGAGTCTTCTTACAACTTGAAAAAGGGAAGGCATGTTTCTTAGGCTGACCAAAAATAGGAGAATAATAACAAGCAAAGTTGATGAATCAAATATACTAAATCTAAGTACAAGGAAACAGCAGGGTTTAATAACATACATTTATTCAAGGGCTGAAGGATACATCCCCTTCTTTCCTAAGTTGCATGTTTGCTTGTACAATTTAGAATGCACCCTATCACAGAAAAGGGTCAGTGTCTTCAAGACAAAAAGGGAGGCAAGCGCAATGAGAAAAAAGACTAGCATTTATATTGTGTCTTTCATTAGTAGTAGGATTAGTAGTAGTAGTAATAGTAGTAGAGGCGGGTACAATTTTATCTTTTAAAAAGCATTTAGATAGTTACATGGGTATGATGGGTATAGAGGGATATGGGCCAAATGTGGGCAATTGGGATTAGCTTAGGGGTTTAAAAAAAATAAGGGCGGCATGGACAAGTTGGGCCGAAGGGCCTATTTCCATGCTGTAAACCTCTATGACTTTAGGATGCCGCAAATCATTTGTGTCTTTGTCATTAACTATCTGCAAGGAGACTAAAAACCTTCAGATTATCAGAATTCAGATTTTTTTTCATCTTTGCTTTGTACAGACGATAAAGTTCAAGGGCCTAAGATTCTTGGGATGTGAGTGCATAATTTAGATTGATCACCCATGAGGTGGCAGGAATTTGAGTGGAACAAGAGTGGAACTCGATCAGTTTCCATACCAGCAAAGCTGCATTTGAAATTCCAGCTTGGGGATAGCAAATCTTCTGCCTGCTCCTATCTCTTAAGCTGGGCAGAAAATATGACCCCTGAACTACTTGCTGAAGACAAAGATTACTTTCCATGATATGGTTTCTGCAAGGGTACTGGTAAGTCCTGAAATTCTAAAAATATTGGTGTCATTGCTCTTCACAATATTAATTAATGATCTGGATGAAGGACTCGTAAGAATTATTCACAAGCTTGCACATCACAAAATTATGCGTGGGTGCAAGGATCTCAGATTAATTTAAAAAAATGATTTCAGGTGATCTAAACATTATTACAAATGGATCTAGATCTGGTAAATGCATTTTACTTCAGATAGATGTAGTATGGTGCACTTAGGCAGAGGCAAGTCAAAACATGTCCACCATCTTAAATCTGGAGCTTGCTTGATTGTCTTTGGGCAAGGAGTGAAGGTGTGCAAAAGGTGTACCACATCAGAATGGGATAAGCTTGATGGATCAACTCATCTTTACTTGTCCTCTTTTGCATGTTTATATCATCCCTTCGTTCTTTCAGTAACTTCATTAATAGACTTGGCTTTCATCTGTCACAAAAGTTGGATTTCTGAGTAAAATGCACTCATCTGCTACTTCAAGGGCTGGAGAATCTCATTAATTAGTGGATGATAGGGCTTATTATGTGCAATGTGGTTCAGTATTGTATGGACTGCTGTGCAGCCTCTAAAGTGCATATTTTGAAAAATCAAATGAAAAATGAAATAAGGAACTTGTTCCGATCCTTCAAAAAACTAAACACGCAGATATCCCTTATTGTCCCCACAGCAATTTCAAGGCTGAAGAGCTTTCTTGTTCCTGATGGATTGATTTTCAACCCGAGACTGAGAGGCACAGGCCAGAAAAAGTGGCCCAGTTTGCAGTATGCCCAGTTTTCATAAAGACAAAAAGACAAGCAAATCTCTACTAACCACATAAATTTTACAAATAAAGCACATGCTCAATTTACCCAAGTCCCTGTTCCACCCACTCTACTGCTCAAGCTGTATAAAGTTGGCACATGACAGAGAAACAGGTTTGACCTGCTTTGCTCTGTTTCTTGAAGCTAGTCCACTGTTGTTTAACTATTAAAGTGAGTTTTATTTTGCTTGACACCTTTCTCCGTTTCTGCATTAAACATCGTTACTGTTGTACATCCACGTTAAGCCAATTTATTCAGCTTCTGCAGAAGTTACAGACAACTAGCTAGCAGAATAGAAGTTCCTATGGTTTGTCCAGATTGCACTTTATTATTTTTGTGACAGCTCATGAACTTCAGGTTTAAAGACAGCATGGTGGTACAGTAGTTAGCATTGCTTCCTCATAGTGCCAGGAACCTGGGTTTGATTCCAACCTTGGGTGACTGTGTGGAGTTTCCACATTCCCCCAGTGTCTGTGTGGGTTTCCTCTGGGTGCTCCGATTTCCTCCCACAGTCCAAAGATGGTGGATTGGCCATGGTAAATTTTCAGGTTATAGGGATAGGGTGGCGGGGAGGGCCTGGATTGGATACTTTTTCAGAGAGTCTGTGCAGACTTAATGGGGTGAATGATCTCTTTCTGCACTGGAGGGATTCTATGGTTCTATGGACACCACAGAGGATTGTTCATAGCCGCTGCTACCAAAAGACCCAAGTGTAGGGATTACTCTGACCTGGGACTGCAGTTCCTCCACTTCACAAGAAAGTCTGGTATAACAGAGTCCAAAATGTTATAAACAGGACAGGTGGCCATCAAGACCCCCCAACTTAATGTTGATGCAAGAGGGCTCTATTCTATAACTATGCTGACCATTTCAAAGTGCAGAAGTATCAGTTTATGCTTTAATACCTGCCTTTCAGGGATCTATAATGATGTTTTCATTCTGATGCAACCCAGATGCCTGATGTAGCAGGCCTATGACAATGAACAGGGACCTTGTTGTTCATGATCCAAATCAAAACCTACACACAGTAAAACAGCATTGATATAATGTGACACGTGCCTCCACTCTGAATTCCAGTGGATATATCAGCAGGTTACTTAAGTCGGGGTTATTTACTCAGGCTTGGTTCCTCCATAATCTAGGCCATGTCTACATGATCACCATTTGTAATAGTATTATTAATTCTGACTGGTCTAGCATTTATTGCCCATCCCTCATTACCCTTCAACTGATTAACCTGCTGGGCCATTTCATAGAGCATTTAAGAGTCAATCACATTGCTGTGGGCCTGGAGTCACATGTAAGCCAGACCAGGTGAGGATGGCAAATTTTCTTTCCTAAAGGACATAAGTGAACCAGGTGGGTTTTTACGATAATTGATAGTTTTCACGGTCAACATTAGACTTTTATTTCCAGATTTTTATTCATTATTGAAATATAAAATCCCCAACAGTGCAGAAGAGACCCAGCCAGTGATCACATGAATGAATAAAAGTTTACATATCTGATATGCTCCAACCTCAGAACTTGTTTTTGGAAAAAATGTATGTACATTTGTACGTGCATGAACAACCGGACATGTACAAGTTGTAGTTATGGACATTAGGTCATACTTTGACAAGAAGACATATGGAAGACTACTGGAGAAAATTAAAGGGTCTGGAATTGGGGGAGGATACAATTGGTTCGAAGAGTAGTTTGTCACAATGATCGAAAATGAGTAGTTCGAGGGCCACTCCTGTTGATTGTGCTTATCAGTAAATTGAATATCGATCTCAAGAGGTGATGTGTAAATTTTCAGATACAACCAAAATAATTTAGATTTAAATGATGATAAAATTTGCTGATCAGGCTCACGCCCTTCTCAGATGTGAACCCGATCACGTCATTAGAGAGGGGCTGGGAAGATCTCATTCCGAAATCTCACCAGCACAAATTCTGTTTTGGGCCTCCGGCGAGATTTAATAGCTATTGCAAGATTTGTGGCCATTGTCTATTTATGTAGCTCAGTGCCAATTTTTGTCTGGTAAGACTGAAGTGCATTGAGTCATTTTACTGCATTATTGCGCGACATAAGTTCAAGTTATTGTTTATGAAGAACTAAGAACACTTAGAAGATTGAGACCTTCCCCATTAGAATAATGTAAATTATGAATCACTGGTTTTAGCTTCCTGCCTGCTGATAGAAAGTCATGGCAACTCTAACCACTCTCTTTAACATGCCAGAACAGATGACAAGTAGCTGCGAGCCTCAGGAAAATTGCAGTGATTTTGATTGTCTGATGGGAATCAATTGAATGTAGATCAAGGGGCTCTGGCGGTGCTTTTGCTGGAGAGATACCGGCGTTGGACTTTTTGGTGGTATCTGAAAATTTATACATCACCTCTTGAGACCGATATTCAATTTACTGATAAGCACAATCAACAGGAGGGGCCCGAGAACTACTCATTTTCGATCACTGTGACAAATTATTCTTCTAACCAATTGTAACTCAGGTTAATCCTAACGATGTTTGCACCAGGGAAGGAGGAAGAATCTGGCTGAGTGTACTCCCAGACCTCTTTCAACATTATCCTGTTTATTTTAATGCATTCATGAAGTACGTAGGTCACATTTTTTCTTTTCTGTGCACTGCACTTTACGCTTATCTGCATTGAACATTTGTCTGCATTAAATTTTATGTCATCCTCTCCATTTAGGTGTTTTGTGAACGTCAATCTATAATTTCTGTTTCCACTTTCTCTCTGAGTTTAGTATAATTTGTAATTGTGATCATTTTGCATTGAGTTTCTAAATGCAGGTTATTATTAAAACAATAGCAAACCCAACTAATGTTCCCTCTAGCTTGTGTTTGATAAACATGGCCGGCTTGTTGCATTGCATGGTCCCTTTAAAATTTATGGCAATTGCTCATCCAAACATCATTTAGGGTGGCACGGTGGTTAGCACTGGTGCCTCACAGCACCAGGGATCTGGGTTCGATTCCCAGCTTGGGTCACTGTCTTTGTGGAGTTTGTACATTCTCCCCATGTCTGCGTGGGTTTCCTCTAGGTGTGCCGATTTCAGTCCAAGGTTACAGTCCAAAGATGTGCAGATTAGGCTGATTGGCTGTGCTAAATTGACCCTAGTGTCAGGGGGATTAGCAGGATAAATATGTGGGGTTACAAGAATAGGGCCTGGGTAGGATTGTGGTCGGTGCAGACTCACTGGGCCGAATGGTCTCCTTCTGCACTGTAGGGATTCTATGGATCTTGAAGGGAATTTGCATGTGTGCTGCCAGTTTGTTCCATGTGCAGCATACACCCAATTGATCCCAACATTAATATCTAAGGCATCTCACTCAGTAAACATTCCCCCCCTTCACTTTGATGGAATGAATGTTTATTGTTTCCTGCCATTCACCCTCAAGGTTACCCCCAAATCCTCTGAGTTAATGAAGAACCTTTCAAACGGAGCTTTATCAAATGCTTTCTTGACTTTTAGGCACAATGTATCTTTCAACAGTCTACTTAAATTGTTACTTACTCAAAGTCAAGAAATTGGTTTAGGCAATATCTTTTTCTGCATCCATGTTAGTGGGTGTAAAATACTAACTTGCACTGTAAATTATTTCAGAAATCTGTGAGGTAATGTTCGAGTTAGCCTGTTTGGTGTTTAATCATTGGATTTTATAGCTTTGAAGAAGCCACTTGGTCCATCAGGTCCATGCTTACTTTGTGTTATCAACTTAGTTCCATTTAATTGTTCTTTCTCCATATCCATTTAAATTCACTGTTTACAGATATTTATCTGCTTCCAGTTAAAAGATGTTAGGTCTTGTTTCATGGTTAGGCATCCGAAAGACGAAGGATGTTTGCAGCTGGTGTTAACCAGAAAATACATATGTTTTGTCTATTTAAATCAATCAATGAGCTGAAAATCAGGCACAGAAAGGCATGCAATTCTGGGCCAGCACGTTGTGAGTGCCATGATATATTGGGAGCACGTACCTGACCATGGAACTAGCTCTCTCAAGGATTGTTTCGAGCAGGGTTAATATTTACCTGAAAGTTACAGATTTGTGACTTGGTAAACTTTAGAAACTGGTGTTAATGTTAACTCATTGGATGTAGATGCATAAAAAAATCTAATTACTGCCTCTGCTCTTCAGTGATAATCATTCAAAGCAGGGCTTAATTAATAACTTGTATAGGTTTGACATTACTTCCCAGCTTGTACTCTATACACTCGGTTATAAAGTCCATCATTCATTTTAAAGTCTTGTCGACTGGTTCTCCTACAAGACTCTTTTGCTCAATTCCTTTTAAAATTTACCATTTCTCTATTCTACTTTTGAAAGTATGCTCTCACATTTATCTGCAGTAAATTTCATCTAAATCTACGTGCTTAACCTACTTACCTATGTTGTGAAGAATCATACGGACTCAAAATGTTAACTCCGTTTCTCTGAGTGAATCCAGAATCTCTCTGAATGTTCAGTTTATCTAGCATTTTGTTATTACCCATGTTCTGCTGAAACCATATTCTTTAAACAATTAAAAGTTTTTCCTATTACTAAAAATCTTTAATAATGGATGTTGTCTCAAGAAAGAGCTCAGATAATAATCCATTATATACAGGATGTCCAAAGTGACGACGACAGCTAAATCATTGATACCAATCATGTCCCAGATCTCAAAACTCTCTCATACTCTGGTAGAAATATGTGATCAATTAAAATTGCATTAAAATATTATATTCACAATGCAAAAGGGCTTTCTCCCAAAATTCTTTACCAGTGTTACAACAAAGGCTATTCATTAACCTTTTACGTCAATAGTTTACACCAGATTACTTGCGTGGCTTTTTGTGTCCTCACTGCTTACATTCCTACCTAGCTTTATATTTTGAGAAAACCTAGGTAAATTACTCTCTAAGTCACTATTACAAATTCTCATAGCTGAGGCGCATCGCCAGCACATTCACGATCATTGCAACTCTTTCCGAACTCTGGGATGAAAGCTATCAGGTCTGGGGGATGTCAGATTTTATTACAAATTTTGACAAAATCCCAACAAAAATTATGATTTTAGTCATAAATCCCAAAAATCTAGCAGACAGGTCCAACAAGTAGTTAAGATGGCAAATGGCATTTTGGCCTTTTTTGCAAAGGGGTTGGAGTTTAAAAATAGGGAGCTTTTGTTGCAATTGTACAGTGGTTGGTGAGGCTACACCTGGAAAACTGCGTAGCTTTGGTCACCTTACCTAAAGAAAGAATATAGTAACTTTGGAGGCAGTTCAAAGGAGATTCACCAGGCTGATTCCTGGGATGAGAAGGTTGTCCTATCAAGCAAGACTAAATAGTCTAGGTCTGTAGACGAGTGGGAGAGTCTTGAACAAGATGAAGGGCCGGTCATTTAAAACTGAGGTGCACAGAAATTTCCTCTTACCAGAAGTCTCTGAATCTCCGAAATTCTCTGCCCCAAAGGGTGATGGTGGCTGGATCATAAGTATTTGAAGTGGGGGTGGATAAATATTTGATAGAGCGAGCAATAGAAGGCTATGGGGAAATGGCACAGAAAAGGAGTTTGAGGTCAGCAAAGATCAGCCATGATTGTATTTAATGGCAGGGCAGGCTTGAAGGGCCTGGTGACCTACTCCTGCTTCTATTTATCTCTTCTTGTGTTCCAGTCCTGAAGTTTCTCACGTATATGTTTTCTCTGTTAGTATCAATTACCTTAATTTCCTCATTCGAGTCTCTCGGTTACATTCTAATTTTGGTATCTGCTTCAAAAAAAAATGTTTACTTTAGCTCCTCTTTTCCTCATGTACTTGTAAAAAGCATAACAATCCATTTGAGTTTTTCTTTCAACTTGCCAAACAGGGACCAAAGAGCTTCTCAATCTGAATGGACAAAAATCCGTGTGTGTATAAGATGCCTTAGACATAATGTCTTAAGAACGTTATCAAATAAAATTTGGAACAAAATCACATAATATGATATTGAGCCAGATGTCCAAAAGTTTGATCAGAGGTAGGTTTTTAAAGGAACCTATAAAAGGAAAGAGAAGTGGAGGGGTAAAGGAGGGAATTCCAAAGCTTGGGGCCTTGGCAGTTAAAGGCTTGGCCACAATAAAAAGTGTAATGATTAAATTCAAGGCTGCTGAAAAGGCAAGAATTGGAGAAGCAAATATGTCTTGGGAGAGTTGGAGGGCCAAAGGACATTATACAGTGCGAGAGGGACAAGAATTTGCAAACAAGGATGAGAATTTTAAAATCGAGGCATTGTTTAACTGGATACAAGCAACAGATCTCTGGATGATCTACAATTTATGGAGGGTAGAACCTCAGCACCGACCTGGAGTGCATCAGAATATTTAACTCTAGAAGCAGCAAATGCACAAGAGTTTTAGCAACAAATGAGCTGAGACACCATGTTGGGTAATGGTTGGAAATAGCTGGTCCCAGTAGTAGTGCAGATATGTGGTCAGAAGCTGGAGTCAAATTTGACACCAACATGGTGGACAATCTTGTTCAACTTCTGAGAGTTACCAGTGCGAGGGAGGACGAGTGTCAGTGTCTATGGAATGGTGTTGTAGCATGGACAGAACTCTGGCACTTCCCCTGAATCTGGGGAAGATTGGATGATTATGGCAAGTCCTTCTCGTACCTGCACTCCGACTTCCTTTAGTACCCTGGATAAAACCTCCCCAGAGCTGACAATTTATTCACTCAAAGCAGACCCCTCCTTTCAAGTACATCCAGCCTACCAATTTTGACCGCATTCATTTGCTCCACTGTTTCTACCTCTATCAATATTTTATAAGCCCTGCTTATGTGAGCATATAATATCTTATTTGTCCCCATTTGGCCCCACCTCTTACTAGGTACATGCTGGTACATTTGGGTTCCCTTTTATGTATACTGCCATCCCATTCTCATATTTTCTTCCTCATTTCATCTCTCAACTTCTTGTACATGGCCTGGTTCTTGCTTGAAGAATTTACCTAACATGAATCATATACTCTCTTTTTTGTTAAATTATGCTATATCTCTCAGTATGCAACGAGCCCTGGCTTTGATTCACCTAGCTTTTACCCTATTGGAATGCCAAATAAACCTGTTGGACTTTAATCTGGTGTTGTGAGACTTCTTATTGCTATTGGAATGCAGCTAGTCTGTAGCTGAAACATTTCCTTAAAGATCACCCATCGTTACGTTACTGTTTTTCATTTTGACCCAGCTCGATCTCCAGAGTAAGCCCTCTTCAATTTAGAAGTTCTACTTTAGATTGTACCTTCTTCTTATCCATAATTATCCAAAACTTACAACACAATAAGTGTTCTTACCCAAGTGAAAATAGGCAGTCTCAGAAGTTGTGCAGATATGTGGTCAGAAACTGGAGTCAAATTCCCCCTAATACTTGGTCCACTTGGCTCACCTACCTCCTTCTTAGTTGGACTAAGAACATACTGGCCAAGTTCTCCTGAACACATTTCAGAAATTCCTTCTTCTTATCTTTCACTCTAACATTATTCCTGTCTACTTCCATCTGCATTGCAACACCTGCCTCTCACCAGTACTGCCACTAAAATATTTATTCATGTCTCCATCACTTTATGGCTTGATTCCTTTGACGCTTTCATTGCTGGCTTCTCATATTCCACCTTGAACCCACAAACTCATTTGAAGGCTGCTATTTGTATCTAACTCAGAAGATTTCCACTTCAAACATCTAACACCGCAGACATCATTCATTGGCTGTTCCTGGCAGACAACCATGAAAACCCTCTATGTATACAGAGAACACAAATACATGTCTCACCAAAGCAATTTCAGAACTTCAATTTAGATGACGGGAGGGGGGGGGGGGGGGGGGGTGCGGAAATCTAACCTTTTACAAAAAATGTTATTCCTTTCTCAGTTATGAACTCAATGTATTGAGTGGACAGAGCTTGCTCCAAAATCTAATTCAAATTGAATCTAATTCATGGTCCCAACAAAAGTGACATACCACATCCAAGCTGATAAGAACAGGCATTATACCTGTAATGCCTGTTCTGATGTTGATCCTATGCTTGACCTTGGCCAAAAGATTGAGAAGTGCGTTATGCCTCAACTTGTGTTGGACTCCAAACAAACACTGGTCGTAAGCAGCAAGGCTGTCAGGTTGCTGCAAAAACCCAACTGGATCACTCGTGTCTTTTAGTAAAACAAACTCAGTGGTCTCATCTCCTCTAACTGTATGTAACTCAAATTCCACGGAAATCTTAATAATCCTCTGCAGTGGCCTAGCAGGGCATTCACCTGTATCAAACTGCAACATAGGGAAAGATGGAATGGGCAATAATTACCAGCCTTGCCAGCTACATGCAAATTTTGAGGAGGAATAGATTTTTACAAGTCTTCAATCACCTCCCTTAACTTAACTCCCACTTCCAGCTTGTGCCCTCTGATCACCTGTGAAGTGTCTTGGGCCTGAAGTTACATGAAAAATGTAAATGTAAATTACTTCGTTCTTGAAGAAGGAATCTGCAATTATAAGCAGACAGAGCTTTTACATTTTGAGTTAAAAAAATTAGCATACACAACAAATGTAAACACATTGAAAAAAGTGTGGACATAAAAGCCTCAGGGTTCAAATACAGAATTCCTGAAAGTTTAGGAACAGGCAAGTAGTCATAAAAAACACCCACTAACATCAATTTAGATTTTATATATCAGAGAATAAGATTACATGTGCAGCAAGCTTTGGTTGAGAACGTGACCCCAAAGACAAAGTTTACTAAAGACATGTCACTCTTATCTCCCATAATTTAGTAAACCAGACATTGAAGAATCATTTATCGATCAGTTGGAACAAACCACCCTTTCTAAAATACTCTGCTCAGTTTCAAATGACAATGAATTTATGAAGTTTGTTATTTAAAAATCACAATTTTGAAAGCAAAGCATTGTTCAGTTTCTACCAATATTAACTACTTTAGAAATTTGTCTAAAATCAGATATAGATTCCTCTGGCTCTTAAAAAGCTGTTCATTTTAATTGTACAGTTTTAAGTAATTCACAGCCTTGCCAACAACGCTTACTTCACAAAAGAAAGTTTTTAAGCAAGAGATAAAATGCAAAAGTGTTGACATTGAATACGGAGATGTGTGATTTGCTTTTCATGATGTGGAGATGCCGGCGTTGGACTGGGGTAAACACAGTAAGAAGTTTAACAACACCAGGTTAAAGTCCAACAGGTTTATTTGGTAGCAAAAGCCACACAAGCTTTCGAGGCTCTGAGCCCCTTCTTCAGGTGAGTGGGAATTCTGTTCACAAACAGAACTTATAAAGACACAGACTCAATTTACATGAATAATGGTTGGAATGCGAATACTTACAACTAATCCAGTCTTTAAGAAACAAAACAATGGGAGTGGAGAGAGCATCAAGACAGGCTAAAAAGATGTGTATTGTCTCCAGACAAGACAGCCAGTGAAACTCTGCAGGTCCACGCAACTGTGGGAGTTACAAATAGTGTGACATAAACCCAATATCCCGGTTGAGGCCGTCCTTGTGTGTGTGGAATTTGGCTATCAGTTTCTGCTCAGCGACTAGTTGTAAGTATTCGCATTCCAACCATTATTCATGTAAATTGAGTCTGTGTCTTTATAAGTTCTGTTTGTGAACAGAATTCCCACTCACCTGAAGAAGGGGCTCAGAGCCTCGAAAGCTTGTGTGGCTTTTGCTACCAAATAAACCTGTTGGACTTTAACCTGGTGTTGTTAAACTTCTTAATTTGCTTTTCAGCCAGATTTTTCTGCACACCAAATTCTGAGTTAACCAGTTTTAAACGTTTTACTACTGTTGTATCAGACTAAGGTTACAAAGTCAGATTTAAAAAAACCTTGAAATTATAACAATGTTTAAATGTAATGCATTCACGACTGATTTTCAATACTAAGAAACACTACTCTCCGTTTGAAAGATATTGACTGAGCATAGTTTATTGAAAGTTAATTAGTAAATTGCTCAATAGGAGTTGACATAACTCTTTTTCAAAGCAACATTACTGAGCAATCAATAACAATCTTTCAATTGTTATATTTTATTCACTCACGTCACCCCTGGTATAAGAATTTAAATTAATAGAGATATGCAAATAAGTGTGTTTAATCATAGTACAAGAGCTGATGGGGGGGGAAAAAAGCAGACAAGGAAGGCATATGCAAATCGCCTGAGTATGTGACTGTCAGCCATTTACTGAACATGGTCATTTTTTTAAGGTTCTATCAAAAATAACATCATCATACATAAGGTCAGAGGGTATGACACGTTGGGCTGATGGTGTTATAAAAGGAATATTAGCGGGAGCTATTGCCTGAATGACGCCTTGTGGTACAGCACCAATGTAAGATCGAGCGTGTATTGTTGATAGCATTTGATGCATGTGGTCTTGCTTCTCAGAGATGGTTTTAACTTCAAGACTTAGTGTCTTGAGAACACTTAACATGGTCGGGTTGGTATCTTGCAGTTCAGCCATCATCTTTCCAAATGCAGAGACCGAGGCAGTTAAGCTTTCCAGCGAAGACTCAATTCTGTTCATCCGTTCGTTCTCTCTCGACTCTAACAGCCCTTCCAGAATAGCATTGACCACTTCTTGTGTTGTGCTTCCCATCCTGAGCGGCCATGAGCGTCCCTAGCGCAGTCCACACACACCTAAGATGCACATTGCTGTAAGTGTCCCAATCTCACTCAGTCTCTGTATTTACCCTTCGATTTGTGTATATATGTGTGTTATTTCCCTTCTCTCTCTGTCTGTCTGTCTTTGCACCGACCCATTTAATTTGGTGACTATTGAGAAACCCGCACTCCGCCTGACTTCCTTCCTCTCTCTTCCTTCCTCCATTGACGAGACTTCTGCGCCTTTCGATGCGGACGGTCAGGGCGCGACCCGGCCACGTGATCCGCATCCCAGCATGCAATTCAAAACAAACGGGCAAAAAAAACAAACGTTCAGTCAATTATGACCGGAAGTTGTGATATGAATTAAACGTTATTTTCTTTCCCCTCTCCCTCCTGGCCATCATCTCCGTCGACTGTTTTCCTTCTTTTTTTATGATTGTTGGGTGTTGGAGCGTCTGTTGGACGGAAAGTGTCGAAGGGTTTCCGGAAAGAGCCGATCGTTGGCGGGAGGGTCGGCTGTTCCCGATCGCTGACGCGTTACCCGTATGTAGTATGGGCCTCGTCCTCTTCAGTGTTGGCTTGTGTGTGTGAGATGGATCCCGAGAGTTGGTAGTGTCTTCACTGGCTTAAAAAAACAAGCAGGGCCGGTATTTGGCAATATTTTCCCTCCCCTTTAGAAAAAAAATCTAATTTACCTTTTGATCCACTCCACATACAACAGCATTGATGGTAATGTATGCAAGGAAACAACCGAGACTCAATGATGGGTAAAATGTTCAGGTTTTTTTTCCTCTTGTTATTCTTTAAATCTCCTTTTTCCCCCTCTTTCGAATTCCCCTTCTCTTTTGACAATCCGCCATTTTTGTTGTAAAACAAAATAAGTAGAAACTTGAGTAAACGAATTTCCCTTCTCCCCCGCCCCCCCCCCTCCTCTGGTGACCATTTTACTCTGAAAGATTTTTTTAAAAATACCATTTTCTGCCGAGTTTTTGTTTCAAAGTTCCCCAAAAAATGTTTCGCAGCACTGCTGATGTGTTCATTTTCTGATTTATTTTCTGCAGGTGTCACGACAGGAGGGAATCCCAGCCCTATCAGGTATATTTCTCATAGTGAAACGAATGGCATTTACTTTAACGAAGGCTTGTGCGTCTGAAGCAGGCCTCACCACTCTACAGCTGGATCTGAAGGAGAAGGGGGAATAAAACAAAACCTTCGCTTTATAATCTTGTCCGAAAATACCGTTTAGTGACGTTCGGAGATATTCCAATTACTGCATTTTAGATTTAATTGGCTTTTGTAGTTTCCCTTTAGTTTTGAGTATATGCTGCATAAATAGATGCACGTAAATACATTCTAAGCTATCAGTGGGCCTAGTTTTTGGTGTGCAAATCATTTTCGCCCCAACGTTTTTAAAATTAAAACGATTAAATATCTGCCATTAAGACAAAATTATGTGTGTGCCTCTTTGTATCCAATTGCTTCTGTAATTTTTAAAAATTAGTGGAATAGAACAGGGTGTCCCATTTGTATATTATTTATTGTTTTTAAATCTAGTTTTAAGTTACTGTAATTATGAGGGCTGCTGTTCTCTTTTAAAGAAGAACATGGTTGGACATTGACTAAGTTACTTCAACCAATGTTAAACTGACAGGCCAATGGAAAGTAACACTTGCATAGGAATCTGGTATAATTGATTAAGAAACTGAGTTATACATAGTTGAATTTATTTGTTGTATGAAGAAAAATCAAACTAGGACTATCATGGAATCTACATAAGCTGCAGACTTGCCCAGAGTTGCAGGTAATTTGCTTCTAGTTCATATTTGTTGTAATTAACTATTTTATGATATTCTATTTCAGACTCTTAAATACCCATCAAAGAGTCACACCAGTAGCAGTGATCATCGTCATGACAAAACCAGAGAATCAGGAGATCCATCACCACCCTGCAAAATGCTGCGACGTTCTAACAGCCCTGAAAATAAACATAGTGATAGTACAGGACATAAGAGTAAAACTGTGCACTCACATCGAGCCAGAGAGCGAGACGGTATGTTGCCCTGTAGTCAGCATGCAGAAAGTCTTAGTTTTCCATAATTTATTACATTTTGTGAGTAATGTTGTGAGAAATACAGCCTTGTAATATTTATGAAACTTTACTTATTAGAAGTAATTGTGAATGCTTCCAGAAGTATTGACCAAATATCCCAATAAATTTACAAGCAACACTTGGATCTAAACTTGCCATTTGAAGTATTTAACTAAAGTTAGGAAGCCCAAATTAACTGCTGTGGGTTTGTGTACAGCAACAAATATCAGCCTGTTGCATTTTGAATACAGCAAATCACTGCAAGTTGTGATGTGGGTCAATGGGGTCATAACAGCAGACCAAACACAAGTGTTTATTTCTAGAGCGATATAATTGAGACGTCGAGAACTAGTGCTAAACTTGTCTTCAATCTTGACTAGATCACACTTGCAGGACTATATTTAAAACTAAGAATATAGAGGCAGTGGAGAAGATTCAAGGAAGATTTAGAAGATTGTTTTATCTACTTGGAAAGGATGAACTGGCTGAGTTTCTTCTCAAAAAGAGAAAGTTGAAGGGGTGACCTAATAGAGGTCTTTAAAACAATTGAAATGTTTTGACGGAGCAGACATAGATAGTCATGCTTATGGAAGAGCAGAACCAGAGGCTGTCAGCATAAAATGGCCATGAATGCATAGGAAATGCATAAGAAACAGTTTTACTCCAGAGTGGTGAGAATGTGCAACTCCTTGCCTCAACCCACTGTGGCAGCTTGTGTTGATGTATTTCAGGGGATGCGTGATGAGCATACAAGAGAGTAGGGGATCGTATGTTATGATTATCGAGTTAATTAGGAAGTAAGGGAGGAGTCGGAGTGGAGCATGAACCTGTTTCTATGCTGTTTATTCTATATCCTTTTATGTATTTAAAGGTGAGGCAAAGTGCAATTGGAAAAAGATTCATACTGCATCAAAATTTCCACGAACAGTACTGTTACAAACAGAATAGGACCTTCAAGAGCCTTAGTACAGCTGTACCAAAGATGTATCTTATGATGCAGTCTTTTAGAACTGAAGCAACATTTAAGTTTCATTCATACAATTTTAACAGTCTAGATAGAGTTTTTGAACATTTTATTTGTGAACATTTAATAGTTCCCAATTTTCAAGTTTATTTTAACTCTCATAGGTTATATTGGTTGAGCTTTTGTTTGAACTGTCGTTAGTGATAATTGTGCATTTGATAGATGGATCAGATTCCAAGTTTTCATGTTTGTATGTGCATAATTGAATCTATTAACTATTATATAGTGAACTAAATTAGCAATGAATCCAGTGTTGATTTAGTATTCGCAGTCTGAATTTTCCATCAGAGAAGTGAAATACATAGGACCAGGTGTTGGAACGTGCTCTTTACTGTTCCACTCATGGGGAAAAAAGAGGGATTTTGGCATTATGTATATGCCATTTTACTAAGGGAAATTATTGGTGGAAGATTTGGAATGATACCATTTCTGTTCCAAGTGGGAACAAGTAGCTGCCCATGGATCTTTCCTACCACAGAAATGCTGTCCCCGATGGAAAAAAAATATCACCACTTTCGAGGATCCTTTTTTGCATTGTACTGAAATGAATAGCAGTTTTGCGTTGATAAACAGTATTCTGCACCGCTAACTGTCCATAGGTAGCACATTGAATTAGGAATTAAATTTTTAGTTTGGGTGATATCACTTCAGGGCATTTTTTTTTCCAGGACACTGGGAGAGCACCCTTTCTTCACAAGACTTTTTAATGTATATGAGAACAGTGAAATATGCAGATGGAATATGGATCTAAGGTTGCCACTCAAATTCTTCTTAGTTCTGCACTGGGGTGCCAGTCTTACATTGACTTAAAATATATAAATCAGTTCTCCAGAGCAAGGTTGATAGCTAAGCAAAGGCTGTGTATTAGGGTTCTACTTCATCACTTTTGTTCAGAGCTTGTGCTAGCCAGTCTGTTTCTGCAGCTTTTGTAGAACATCAATAGGCTGAGTATTTCAACTCTTGCTTTCTCCTGATTTTTCCAAGTTCTTAAAAAAGCCCAAAAACAATGCTCTGCAATATTCTTCATGACCATGCATGTTTCCCATGCCTCATTGGCTGCCCTTATGATGTACAGGTATCTGAAAATAAATCTTGTGTGCCGCAGTCACTTTTTTGATTTGCTGGAACACAGAATTTTAGTTCTTAGAGCTGTCTTTGTGAGCCCTGGATGTCTTGTTGGAAGAGTGGTCCACGGCCCAGCATTGATTTTGTGCTCTAAGTGTCCATATTGTAATAAATAACTTGACACCAAATTCTCAATTTTTTTTTGGTCATTGTATTTTTTGCAACTTTGTAGTTAATCTAAGTTATTCCTTTTCACATTAATTTAACTTCAAATCAGTGACATATTGGGAGATTCTGAAAAGATGAGCTTTATATTTCTTTGCCTCAAACAATAAGTGGCTGAATTATAGAGATAGGAAATATCACTCAGTTGTTCTAAACTTATGGGTAGGGAACATAAGAGGGGCTCTCCAGTTGGCCACAGAACTGTTGGTGCAGGGCAAGAGAGAGGTCAGACATGGTTTCTGTTCTCGATAGCTACCCAATAAACCCAGCTGGAAATGTGTATGTGTGGAAATCATCTTGAATAGCCTAACATTACCAGACTCTTTGTATGCAACACTGGCAGTTGGGCTTTTTACAAGAGGATGCTTACTGTCCTTGAAAGTATTCCCCTGAGAGGAAACATTGCCTT
Organism: Mustelus asterias; assembly: GCF_964213995.1. Classification (NCBI taxonomy): domain Eukaryota; kingdom Metazoa; phylum Chordata; class Chondrichthyes; order Carcharhiniformes; family Triakidae; genus Mustelus; species Mustelus asterias. Next base: position 39,163,522 of record NC_135802.1, on the reverse strand, counting down.
TTTAGATATAATGGGAGATGAGAAAATGTGTGAAAGAAGACATTTAAGCTTTATTAAAACAAACTTTGTCTATAACCTAGTAACTTAAAAAAAAGTAGTTGGCTCAGGTTAATTTGCTATGTTTGTGTATATATGTAATAAATGTACTGTATTTGTTTCAGGGACCAGCTATTCTCCACAGGAGAATTCACATAATAACAGTACCCACCATAGCTCAAATTCACATTCTTCTAATCCTAGTAACAATCCAAGTAAAACTTCAGATGCAGTAAGTATTTCTTTTGCAATTCCTTCCTAAAGTATCAGATATTTCATTTAAGGTAATAAAAGTTTTACATTTCCATCTTTTCAAATTAAGTTAAACAGCCTGGCAACTGGCAAATGTCTCAAACAACTGGAAAGTTACCTCCTCCATTTTAATATCCTTACAGAGTGACCTAGCTTATGTCTTGAGCAATTAGCTCTGAATGGCAATAAATTGCAACTGGAATGCAACTGTGACAGGAAAAATAAATTAGATTTCTTCAAGTGAAAACTGGAAAATAAAGTTTTTTGGGCTAAAATTACTAATTCGATGTCGAAGTAAATGATTAGCATACACTCCAAAATACAAACGACATTGAGTTTTAAAAAAAACTTCAGGACAATGCAGTATAACTTTATTAGATGTACCCCAGCATTTGAGACTATTTCTTGAAGCTAAGTGGACTCAAGGTATCTCAGGTATACACTTAGATTTGAGATTTACACGTTTGATTATTGTCAAGCACAGACTCTGAGAAATCCAACCAGAATGAACTTCTTGATCTTGCTCCCGAAAAAACAAAAATGCTGTCTGTGCCCAAGTGCAGCACGACCTGGATACAATCCAGGCTTGGGCTGATAAGTGGCAAGTAACATTCATGCCACACAAGCATCAGACAATGATCATCTCCAACAAGAGAATCACACCATCTCCCCATGACATTCAGTAGTATTACTATTGCTGAATCCCCCATTATCCACATCCTGGGTGTTACCATTGACCAGAACCTAAACTGGACTAGCTATATAAATACTTTGGCCACATGAGCAGGGCAGAGGCTTGGAATCCTGCAGCAATAACTAACATCCCGAATCCCCAAAATCTGTCCACCATCAACAAGGCACAAGTCAGGAGTGGGATGGAACATTCTCACTTGCTGAGAGTGCCGCCACAACACTGAATGCTTGCACCATCCAGGACAAAGCTGCCTGCTTTATTGGCACTCCATAATAGCAGTCATATGTGCCATCTGTAAGATGCACCACAGGAAGTCATCAAAGTTCCTGAGACAGCACCTTGCAAACCCATGACTGCTACTGTTTTGGACAAAGGCAGCAGATAGATGGAAACACCACAATCTGGAAGTTCTCCTCCGAGCCACTGATCATCCCAACTTGGAAATATATCACCATTCCTTCACTGTCTCTGGGTCAGTATCCTGGAACTTTCTCCCTCACAGCACTGTGGATGCACCTGCACTACATGGATTGTAGTGATTCAAGAAGGCAGCTTACCACCTTCTCAAGGGTAATTAGGGATGGACATAAATACTGGCCTAGTCAGCGACGTCTACATCCCATGAATGAATAAGAAAAAAATTGTAGGAACTATGAATTCTACAATTAATAAGGCATAACAGTAACACATTGGGATTACTTTTCTGTGTAATCAAAAGTGACCAAGTTTGGCCATTTTAGACCGACAGAGCAATTGGAAATAGCCTTTCTTAGATCAATCCACAAAGCTAATAAGTTTCCAGGCACAGTTGGTATGTTGAAGTCCCAGGAACCACAGCATATAAATACATATTGTTGGTGCTGCACAACTAACTTAAGAGGAGTGTTTCGTAAATGAACACTCCATCTTTAATTTAAAAATTATCTGATCTAATTTCACAGGAGGACTAAAGCAAACTTAATCCTCTTTGGGTAAGGGAAGGACAGTTGTCTTCTAAATATTGAAAATTTGCTGCTTCTATGCACATTATTTTAGAATCGAACCATACTTTCCTAAAATGATCAGAAGTGTGCGTAGCCTGTACAATATCTCAGTTTTTACGTATTATCTTAGAAACTTTTATTTCCCTTCCAAGGTCTCAATCAGTTCATAATTGTGCATTTATTAGATATTATAGTTTAGATTGCCAAATGCCAGATTATTATTTTTTATTGTTTGGAATGTGGGCGTTGCTGGCAAGACCAGCATTTGTTGCCTGTTTCGAATTTCCCACGGGGGATGTGCCAGAGGACTGAAGGACGGCGAATGTGGTTCCAGTTTTCAAGAAGGGTGGTAGAGATGAACCAGGAAATTACAGACTGGTGAGTCTCACGTCAGTGCTAGGGGAACTATTGGGGAAAATTCTGATTGAGAAGGTTAGAGCACATAGAATTCAGGGAAACCTGGCAAGGTGAATCAGAAACTGGCTTACTAATAGGACACAAAGGGGTAGTGGTAGAAGGCTGTTCAAGTGACTGGAGGCCAGTGTCCAATGCTGCACCACAAGGATCAGTACTGGGACCCTTATTGTTTGTTGTACACTTAAATGATTTAGATGAAAATGTGGAAGTAATCTTAAGCAAGTTTGCAGTTGATACCAGATTGGTAGAGTGGTTAATAGTGAAGAAGAAGGTTGTAAGTTACAGCAAGATACAGATGGATTGGTCAGATGGGCAGAGCAGTGGCAGATAGTATTTAAGCCTGATCAGTGCAAGGTGATGCACTTTGGAAGAATAAACCAGATGAGGGAGTATTTAATGAATGACCGGACATTGGGAAGCTCAGAGGAACAGATGGATCTTTGGGTAGTTATTCACAGATTCCTGAAGTCAGTACAGCACGTGAATAGGATAGTTAAGAAGGCATATGGGACACTTGCTTTTATCAGTCGTGGCATAGAATATAAGAGCAAGGAGGTAATGTTGGAGTTGCACAGTGTGTTGGTTAGGCCACATCTAGAGCACTGTGTGCAATTCTGATCTCACTACAGGAAGGATGTGATAACACTAGAAGAGGTACAGAGGAGATTCACCAGAATGTTGCCTGTGATGGAGCATTTGAACTACAAGGAGAGACTAGATAAGCTTGGATTGTTTTCTTTAAAGCAGAGAAGTTTAAATTTATTTATTAGTGTCACAAGTAGACACTGCAATGAAGTTGCTGTGAAAATCCCCTGGTCGCCACAATCTGGTGCCTGTTTGGGTACACCGAGGGAGAATTTTGCATGGCCAGAGGCTGAGGGGAGGACATGATTGAGGTGTATTAAATTATGAGGGGTGTGACTAGGGAGCAATTGTTCCCCTTGGTTGAGGGGTCAATCATGAGGGGACGTTAGTTTTACGAGGGGGAGGGGCAGGAGACTCTTAAGGATTTGAGAAAAAACTTTTTCACTCCGAGGGTGGTGAGAATCTGGAATGCACTGCCTGGGAAGATATTGGAGGCCAGAAACCTTACAACCTTGAAAAAATATTTGGATGAGCACCTCAAATATCATAACATTCAAGGATATGGCACAAATGCAGGAAAATAGGATTAGTGCACCATTAGTGGTCGTTGTTGTCCGTGCAGACTTGATGGGCCGTAAGGCCTTTTCTGAGCTGTATCATTCTGATTATAAATTGAATGGCTGACTGGGTCACTTCACAAGCCAGCTAAGAATCAACCACACAACTGGGTCTGGAGTCGCATATAGGCCAACTCGGTAAGGACAGCGGATTTCCTTCCCTAAGGGATATTAGTGAACCAGATGGGTTTTTACGGCAATATTTCAATTCCAGATTTACTAATGGAATTCAAGTTCCGCTAGCTGCCATGGTGAGATTTAAGCCCATGTCCTCAGTATGTGATTCATTACTCGCCCTATGGTATTACCACAATGCCACCATCTTTTCTCAAATGCGGGATTTACAATTGGATTGATAGAAATGAGTGTTTGATATTGAATGATTCTTTTATTGTGCAGTAAGTTACAGCAAATTAAATCTTTTTATTGCAGACTCATGTATTTTAAATTGCAGCGTATCCAAATTATTACAAGTCGCATCTACAGAAGTCAATTTCATTGTAGAAGCACATGATGGAAAGAACTTTTGTGTTCTTAGTTCAAACACATTTTATATACTGTCAGTGAAGTGTTGTGTATGAACTTAGGCTGTTGTGCATAGGACAGTCAAGTTTGTTAGCTGTTTCCAGACCGACAGAATAGTATCATGTTACAAGGTAGTATTATTTCTGGAGTTGGTTGGCTTGTCTGTAGTTCAAATCAGGGAATTGTATGATGGAAAAAGATGAAAAATGTACATGTTTACAACTTTGTTTGGTTTTTCTTTTAAAACATGAGATGTAGAAATTTCTTGTTGGGCTGATGTTGTAGTCTGGTTCATAGATGAGGAGAAATTTCTTCAGCCAGAGAGTGGTAGGTCTGTGGAATTCATTGCCACAGAGGGCTGTGGAGGCCGAGACGTTGAGCGTCTTCAAGACAGAAATTGATAAATTCTTGATTTCTCGAGGAATTAAGGGCTATGGGGAGAGAGCGGGTAAATGGAGTTGAAATCAACCATGATTGAATGGTGGAGTGGACTCGATGGGCCGAATGGCCTTACTTCCGCTCCTATGTCTTATGGTCTTATAGCTCCATGGAAGAAAGAAAGTTTTGCTTTCAAACCTTGACGACAAATGTGCTTGAATTTTCAAGACTTCCTGCCAAATAATGATTGTGGTTTTCTTTCAATTTATTGATTCTAAAGTATAATTCAAGTTATTTACTTCATTTCTTTTGCACCACTGTCTCTCCACCAATAACTGACCATACAACCCCTCTTGCATCTTCTGCTGATTGCAGGCAGTTTCCTTCATGTGCATCTATTTCTGTGCCATACTGGCATAGGCATGGTGCTAATTGTTTAAAATGTAAATTAATAGTTCAGACAATTGTAACATGTTTAATGTATTTTGAATTGCTATGGTTTATGGAGTCACGAGGCAATCAATATATGTACAAGATAATCCCCACACAGTCATGATTGGAATGGTTAGTTAAGCTGTTTAGAGACATGACACGGGACTGAGCAGTTCTTTGAATAGTCTAAATGACATCTTAAACTGGGACGTAGTTTAACAAATTACTTGAAGGAACCTCCAGCATGCAGCATTTTCTAAATATTGTATGAAGTGTCAATCTGGATTATGCACTCCAGACTTGTTAGATTTCAACTGGGTTCAGTGTTGCCATCTGAGCCAAGCTGGCATAACTGCAATATGTGGCATTTGCTGCAGCACTTTGGTCCTGTTCTGTTTATTTTCTGCTTAGCAGTACTCAGTATTACTAGAAGCTTCTCCATCGGGCAAAACTGTAAATATGTAGTTTGGTTAAATTGTAATTCGTTATATGGACAGATATGCAGTGTTGGATGATGGATATGTTTATTCTTCAATCATTTCTGCAATTATTGAATGAGGTAATGAAATAACAAACTTTAACCATAATTTTAGCGTGCAAGAAGTTTATCACAACTTAAAATAGAGGTAGAAACTTCTGAATAAAGTAGGTAAAATTGTTGCTTCCATGCATTGAGTTGTTGAGCAGTAAATCCAGTTTAAAGTTAATCTGTTTGTGTTTTTGTCTTTGATTTAATTCTTTTTGTCTTAATGTAGCCTTTTGAACCAGCTGATGACTGGTCAGAGCACATCAGCTCTTCGGGCAAAAAGTACTACTACAACTGCAGGACAGAAGTTTCTCAGTGGGAAAAACCCAAAGAGTGGATTGAAAGGTGCATGTTTAGTTTTTCAAATATTATGTAAAGTATACAGGTGTTCTAAATGGGTTACAATATCAACGGTGGTTTGATTTGCGCAGAGAACAGAGGCAAAAAGAAGCAAGCAAAGTTGGAGTTGTCAACAGCTTCCCAAGAGATCGAGATTACAGAAGGGAAACCTTGCAAGCATCTGCTGGCAGTGGGTTTACAAGTGGAAGTAAGTAATATGACATTTAATAAAGTAACAAACAATTATTGTCAGATTTCTTTACAGGATTCAAATAACATGCAGGCTTTCCTGAAGTTCATAGAATTGGAATGCAGTTTATTATAATCAATTTAGTGAACAATGCTGAACAAATATTTTGTTAGTTGTAGATTATGAATAAACTGACTTGGTGATCTTGGGTTTATAATTCTGGTGCACAAATTCTGACATGCTCTTAAGGTTTCTAAATGGGCTGGAGTTGCACTGATGTTGAAATAAGGCTGTTTTCCTCATTGTGGTTTTTAGAAAAGTAAATATAACTGAGTGAATTGTTGAAAGGAAAATAGGATTTTTTTGTTTATTTCCTCTGGCGACTATTATCGTTTAAGTTCCTCTTCCCTTCACCAAGTTGTTTGTGGTCTTGGGGTGAAAATAACCTGCAAGAGTTGCCAACTTGCTACAGAGCAGCTCCTCGGGAACTGATGACCCTGAATCTTCATTTATTTTATGTTTAAAAGCAATCTGAATTTTTACACTAATAAATAATTTGGGATTTAAATAAATGTCCAGGAATAGATTGATGTGATTTCCTGGTGACCAGTTCATTATGGGCAATGTAGCTAGATTCAGAATTGGGTTTCTCTTGCATTGGCACACCTTTATCCAAACCAAAACGTATGTTGAATATTTTTAAGGTTTATATTCCAATGCATGCACTGGTCAGTGTTCATGTTTTGGGAGAATGCTCAGATTCATTATTGCTGCTTATGTCATCCTGATTTAAATGATATTGTTATTATGGAGCTGAAATGGCTGCAACATTTGCACCTTTAGAGCACATAAGTGGAACCAAATAGAAGATGTCACAGCAGTGACATCATAAGATACAAGGTCTAATGTATCCTGAGTAGGTGTTTTGATTCTAACAACTCTTGCATTTTAAAACTTTAATTATGAACAATTAAGGGGACTGTTAATAAATTAGCCAATAGTGCTCTAATAATCATTCTAATTTCAACATTTCCCCCTTTATTTTTTTTTGCCACATTTCCTTTGTGAATCATGAAAAGTGGAAGACAAGCATTCCAGCGGTGCCGGTAGTATGCTCTCCCAGAATATTTTGTCCCAGACAAACAGACACAATGACAGAGACTACAGACTGCCCAGAACAGAGACTCCTGGTGGAGCTGCCCCAGTGCAGCACCCCGTCAAACCAGTGGTTCTCCCAACTACAAACCCAAGCACTGTTCCTTCTAGTCCTTTTAGTCTACAGCCTGAGCATCAGCCAAAGAAATCCTTTGATGCTAATGGAGCAGCTACTGTACCGAAAGTGCCTACACCCACACCTTCCATCCCCATTCAGAAGACAGAGAAGAAAGGTACGTATGCTGGGGTATATTTGACTTGTTTGAGTTCATGCACGTTTTTAGTTCACGAGTGACACTAAAGCTCATTATTAAATAGTGCTCATGTACTAGTTTGGAAACGCTGAACTGAAACATTACTAAAAGTAATCAGACTTCTAAGTATCTAGACTCATGAAATATTATAACCCACTACTAGCCTTGGATTAGCAGTACATCTCTAAAAACACTAACTTGGTTTCTATTCATCTGGTTGTAAAATTGGGCCAAGATGCCTAGAATGCAAAGCTCTTGTGGTAGGTGTACATACATGATTGAAGGCTTCTCTGCACTTAGATTATCACATACACGGTTGCAGGGCTTTACAGCCAACTAAGTATTTTTGAAATGTAGTCATTAACGGGGAGGCAGTGATGTAGTGGTATTGTCACTGGACGAGTCATCCAGAGGTCCAGGGTAATGCTGTGGGGACCCGGGTTCAAATCCCATCATGACCGTTAGTGAAATTTGAATTCAGTAAAAAAATTGGAATTAAAAGTCTAATGATGACCATGAAACCATTGTCGATTGTTGTAAAAACCCATCTGGTTCACTAATGCCCTTTAGGGAAGGAAATCTGCCGCCCTTACCCGGTCTGGCCGACATGTAACTCCAGAGCCACAGCAATGTGGTTGACTCTCAAATGCCCTCTGAAATGGAGAGCAGTTCAGGATGGGCAATAATAAATGGTGGCTCAGCCAGTGACACCCACATCCCGTAAAATGAATTAAAAAAATTACTGTCATGTCGGAAGATGAATGAAGATAATGCTGGAAGGAGTTCTTTGATTTAATTTTAGTGAAATTTGTATTGCAAGTGAGATTGTTGTTGTAGATATGTTTGTTATCTGAAAAGGTTAGAAAATGTATGAGCCCTCTAGAAATTGTAATTTCAGACCGTTACTGACCCTTATTTACCTTAGAGTGTGCAAAGTACCATGTACTTGAAAGGAAACAATGTAAATCAGAGTCAAATTAGGTATGGAAAGAATAGAGGTAAAAACAAATTAAGAAAAAGCTAAAAACCTTGAGAGGAGTTAGCCTACATGAATGCAATGACATGTTTTCAATTGTTCTGTTGGGTCAGAGAGATTGAATGACATTTCAGGAGTCTGCAGCTTAAAAAAAATCATTTACATGTGGGCATTGATGGTGAGGCCAGCATTTATTGCTCATCCCTAATTGCCCTTGAGAAGGTGGTGCTGAGCTGCAGCCTTGGACACTGCAGTCCATTTGATGTAGGTACACCCACAGGGCTGTTGAAGAGCGAAGGAATAGCAATATATTTTGAAGTATGGATTTCCAGGTGTTTCCATCTGTCTGCTACCCTTGTCCCTCTAGATTGTAGCATTTGTGAGTTTGGAAGGTACTGCCGAAGAAGCTTTGGTGAGTTCCTGCAGTGCATCTTGTAGATAGATGGTACACACTGCTGCGACTGTTCGTCGGTGGTGGAGGGAGTGAATGTTTGTTGCGAGGGATGCCAATTAAGTGGACCGCTTGTCTTGGATGGTGTCAAGTTTCTTGCTTTTTGTTGGAGCTGCACTCTCCAGGCAAGTGAAGAGTATTCCATCACACGAATTGTGCCTTGTAGATGGTTGTCAGACTATGGGGAGTCAAGAGGTGAGTTTCTAGCCACAGTGGTTAGCACTGCTGCCTCACAGCGCCAAGGATCCAGGTTCAATTCCCGGCTTGGCTCACTGTCTGCGGAATCTGCAGGTTTTCCCCGTGTCAGCGTGGGTTTCCTCTGGGTGCTCCGATTTCCTGCCACAGTCCGAAAGACATGGTTGATTGAGTGCATTAACCGAGCTAAATTCTCCCTCAGTGTGCCTGAACAGGCGCTGGAGTATGGTGACTAGGGGATTTTACAGTAACTTCATTGCAGTGTTAATGTAAGCCTACTTGTGACAATAAATAAACTTAATATTAACCACAGGATCCCAAGCTTCTGAACAGCTCTTGTAGCCCACAGTTTTTATATGGCTAGTCCAGTTCAATTTCAGTTCAGTGGTAACCTCCAGGATTTTGGAAGTGGGCTTGAAAGGTGGAAGGTGTAACTGGGGTGATCAGTAAGTTTGCGGATGACACAAAAATGGCTGGACTTGCAGATAGTGAGGAACACTTGTCAGAGGCTACAGAAGGATATAGATAGGCTGGAAATTTGGGCAAAGAAATGGCAGATGGAGTTCAATCCAGAGAAATGCAAAGTGATCCATTTTGGTAGAACTAACGTAGGGGGGAGCTATACGATAAATGGCAGAACCATAAAGGGTATAGATACGCAGAGGGACCTGGGTGTGCAAGTCCACAGATCCTTGAAGGTGGCGTCACAGGTGGAGAAGGTAGTGAAGAAGGCATATGGCATGCTTGCCTTTATAGGACGGGGCATAGAGTATAAAAGTTGGGGTCTGATGTTGCGGTTGTATCGAACGTTGGTTCGGCCGCATTTGGAATACTGCGTCCAGTTCTGGTCGCCACACTGCCGGAAGGACGTGGAGGCTTTAGAGAGAGTGCAGAGGAGGTTTACCAGGATGTTGCCTGGTATGGAAGGGCTTAGTTATGAGGAGAGATTGGGTAAACTGGGGTTGTTCTCACTGGAAAGACGGAGGATGAGGGGTGACCTAATAGAGGTGTATAAAATTATGAAAGGCATAGATAGGGTGAACGGTGGGAAGCTTTTTCCCAGGTCGGTGGTGACATTCACGAGGGGTCATAGGTTCAAGGTGAGGAGGGGGAGGTTTAACACGGATATCAGAAGGACGTATTTTACACAGAGGGTGGTGGGGGCCTGGAATGCGCTGCCGGGCAAGGTGGTGGAGGCGGACACACTGGGAACGTTTAAGACTTATCTCGATAGCCACATGAACGGAGTGGGAATGGAGGGATACAAAAGAATGGTCTAGTTTGGACCAGGGAGTGGCGTGGGCTTGGAGGGCCGAAGGGCCTGTTCCTGTGCTGTATTGCTCTTTGTTCTTTGTATTCAGTGATGGTGATATCATTGAATGTCAAAGGGCGACAGTTAGATCCTCTGGTGGTGGTCATTGCCAGGCACGTGTGGAGTGAATGCTACTTGCCACTTGCCAGCCCAAGCCTGGATATCGCCACGGTCTTGTTGATTTGGATATGAACTGAGATAATTGACATCCAACATCCATAACCATCTTCCTTTGTGCTGGATATAACTCCAACCAGTGGAGAGTCGTCCCCTTTAGCCCCATTGACTCCTGAGGAATCGTAGAATTCGTACAGAAAGAGGCCATTCGGCCCACCGAGTCTGCACCGACTCTCTGACAGAGTACCTTACCCAGTCCCTTTTCCCACCCTATCCATGCTAACTTGCCCCTTATTGTCCAAAGCTGTGTAGTTTAGGGTAAGTTAAACCATGAGGATTATGTGACAAATCAGTAGAATACACTATCCTGCAACCTGTATCTAACTTTTCCTTGGAAAAAAATCGAACTTTGCTTTAGTTATGTTTTACCCATGTACAATAACAGGCTAGATGCAAATGTGCTTTCTGGCATTTTTGGTTGGCACAAAAAATTGCCAATCCAATTTGTATTCTGTTGTGTACATTGTCTTCTTTCAGCAGCTTGATTAAAAATGCATTATAATTTAGGATGAAACATCTATAGCACTTTTTTTTTGACTAAAAGCAAATTTTTAGAGAACATTTTCAGAGTTTTGCGAGCTGTTAACCTAGTGAAGCTTCAACACAGGACTACTTGCATGCCAAACAGTAGGAGCAGTGTATTATAGACAGAGCTAAGCGATCCCACAGCTGACCGGTCAGATCAGGAGTCTGCAATCCTGCTTTTGTGTGAACGGTGATTGACAATTGAACGATTTAACTGGAGGAGAGATCTTCACATATTCTCATCCTCCGTGATGGGGAAGCCCAATACATGAGTGCAAAAGACAAAGCTCAAGCACTTGCAACCACCATGGACCAGAAGTACTGAGTAGATGATACGTCTTGGCCTCTTCCTGTCTTCAGCCAATTCAATTATTTCCACCTGATATTATGAAACGGGTGAAGTCACTGGACACTGCAAGCATGTCAGCAGTAATACTGAAGGCTTGTGTTCCAGAACTAGTTCGCACCCCTCGGCAAGCTGTTCTGGTACAGCGACAACACTGGTACTTAGCTGACAATATGGAAAACTGCCCAGGAACATCCTGCCAACAAGAAGTAGGACAAATACTCTCTAGCCAATGACCAGCCCATTGATCAACTCCTGATCATTAGCAAAGCGATGGAAGGTGTTGTCAACAGTGCTATCAAACAGCACTTGCTCATCAATAACCTGCCCATTGATGCTCAGTCAGGATTCCATCAAGACGTTTGGCACCTGACCTCATTGCAACTTTGGTTGGAACATAGACAAAAGAGCTCAACTCAAGGGTGAGAATGTCTGCTCTTGACATCAAGGCTACCTTTGACCCAGTGCAGCATCAAGGTGCACCAGCAAAACTGGAGTCCAGGAGATTTGGTGAAAGCTCCACTTGTTGGATTTGTACCTAGCACAAAGGAAGATGATTGCAGTTGTTAAAAGTTAATCGTCTTCATCCCAGGACTGCAGGAGTTCCTTGGAGTATTTTCTTCAGCCCAACCATCTTTAGCTGCTTTATCAATGACCTTCCCTCCATGTGGGCATGTTCGTTAGGGATTGCACCGTGTTCCTACTATATCAAAATAGCTGGTGCTTGCATGCAGCTCTAACAACACAAGCTTTATACTAGCCAGGATAAAGCAGCCCGCTTGATTGGCATCCCATCCATCACCTTCAAAATTCACTCCCTCCACCATTGATGCACAATAGCAACAGCGTGTACAATATACAAGATGCTCTGCAGCAACTTGCCAAGACGCCTTCTATAGCACCTTCTAAACTCACGACATCTACCACCTAAATGGGCAAGTGCAGCAGATGTATGGGATCACCACTCAGTTCCTCTCCAAGCTGCACACTACCCTGACTTGCAAATTATTTGTCACCAAGCAGTGAAGGAATGGCAGTCATGGTTCCTCAGCTTGGACTCCATATCAGGCTTTTAATGGCTTTGGTGAGGACTGCTGCCAACTGGTAGTTGGGATGGTGGTTGATGAGCAAAACCACCTTAAGGTAAACAGAGCCCAACAATATGGTTAGATTGGCTTGAGAGATTGTTTGCATACAGGATGGGATTGATCGGAGGGCTAGGGGTAACAAGATTGGGATGAGAGTGGCTGGGGATTGCAGGAGAGAGATGTGGGTAATGTGATGGAATTGGCTAAGTGTGGCTAAATGGTGGAGACGACCATTTGATAAAATTTAAATGAAAGCTAAAGTTGTGCTAAAATGAAAATTCACTGGACTTTAATTAAAACGTTTTACAGGTGAATTAAAATACTACGTTGGTAATTGATTCAATAGACGAGCATGATAACTGTCTATATCTTCCTGCATTTCTACACAGTCTTAACTCCAATGGGCATTTAAGCCCCATAAACCTAGATTCCAGGAAGGAGCAGATACCATGTTGCTATAAAACTGGAATCATAAAGACTTTGTCGTGGAACAGGATTGGTAATTAGGAAGATGTTTTCTTCAATGCTAAATGCTGTAATTGTGGATAATTTCAATGCTGGATGTTGACCAAAAACAAAAGTCGACTTCCATAAAGTATGAAATGTGAAGGGGTGCTCACCTTTTTGAAAAGTGTAATGAAATCCTAACACTGGTTCATACTAATTTAATGTGGCATGGTTTATTGAATAAATTAACTGTACAAAGATACTTTTAACCATAATGAAAGCATTTTAAAATCTTGTCAAATTCATTGTGTTTGGCATCTGGTGTAAAGAGTGAATGAAATTCATTCTGAGTCACTTTGCTTATAGCATCATTGGAAAGATCAGATATGGTACTTTCACTTTCAGAATCATCGCTCCATAACAAGTCATCTTCCTCCTCATCCTGTTGAATTGGATATTCTGCCTATTTTTTTGAACGATCTGATTGCAGTTTGAGCACCAATTGCATCCTACAATTTAATAGTAAAAGCAGACAAAACATCAACAAGTGGGGCAACTTTTCACACTTCGTGGGGTTTTTTTCTGCAACCAACCATCCATTTGGAGCAAACATGATCCTTGAGTGGCTTGATAAGGCACACATCCAAAGGTTGCACGATGGACAATAGACTCCCTGATATAACTGGAATGTGCGTGTTTTTTCTTGGGCACCACTTGAACTCTCTGTAGTATAACTTTAATTCATGCTAATACATCCATCCGTTGTCATGGTCATGCACAGAAACTCCCAACTTAAACTTGATTTTTGACATGGCTTGACATTTGAAAATTATAGTAGGCTTCAACTTCATTTCGTTGGTCATGCAGTTTAGTGCCAGCGAGATTCTAGTATTCTAAAGTCTTCCACAGTTTTGTCACTGTATTCAACACGTATTGCTGTTGCGACATAATGGATATTTTATTGTCTGTTGATGAATCACTGGAGCCTGGTCATTTTGACATTGAAGTCTTTGGTAGTCGTTGAGTGATCTTGGATTTATGCCGCAACACTGGATATTTTCCTTCCATAAAGTGGCTACACCAACCAGCTGTTGCCCTGAAACCTTTACTGGGACTCTGGGTTTAATTTGGCCCATTTAAGTGCATGGACACACATTGCATTTCTGGTTATGATGAAATATTTCTGGCGATTTTTGAGGACCATTGCGGTACATGCTTCTGAAGATCAAGCTTGTGGCTGGTCCCTGTTCTTGTGGCACGTTTGGTCATGGGCATCTACTTTATGGTGGATTCCTTCTTCCATTCTCACACTGTTCGGTCAAGAACACAGAAGAAATTTGAGTTATCAAATGTTGCGACTTTTAGCTTGAAACATGCTTCATACTTTTGTTGGAAGATGCGTTCCTCTTTGTTTGCCGCATGGAGTCTGCTCTGTATCTTAATCTCCTGCCCAGCTTATAAATAATGCCTGAATTGCCTAGATTCTTTGCGGCCAGTTATTAGGTAAGTAAATCATGCATTATTGCTGTGAAAAATTGAGGCTGGCCAGAAATAACATGTCGTGACTGAAAAGGGGGAGTGTAGTTGCACTCTTGAGGCTATGCAAAAACATGATTTTTGGGCGAGGAAAAATTGATTTTTATTGTATACTGTGGTACATGGTATTCCTCGAATAATTTTGAGCTTATTAAATACCAACATGTTTTAAAATGGGGAGAAATTTGTTTTCACAAACTTTCATATTCTGTGACTAAGAAGTAACCAGGCGTTTAGATTTGTATATCTAATCCTAAACCTGTTTTCTTCACATAAATAGCTATATCTAGACTGAGAAGATTTAACTCTGTTCAGGTCTTTGTTGAAAGAATAACTAGAAATCTTGTATTTAAACAAGTATGGTTACAATGAAGGCGGTAATTTGACCATAAATATTTTGCTTGTCTCTGCTAATCTATAATGTAACTATATGCCCTGATCCACTCTGTTAGATGGTTTACACGACTGTTACTCAGATTATCTTCCAATTTGTTACGCATTGCAGTAGGAGATGCACTTTATATTACAAAGACTAATGTGCAATAGAAGCTTAAAATGATCTGAAGTAAAAATGGACATTTAATGCAACAGCTTCTTGTATGTCTGATACTGAATATCAGTTTACGTCCTTAGTTCCCTGAATGAATAACTATTGAATTTTCAGTGGCTTGCCCACTTGTTCAGTCAATATTCTGCAGCAAGGAACCTGTCATCTGCATTCAAGTACTCTCAATGCGTCTAAGAAGGTACACCACCACCTTCTCGAAGACAAGTTGGGATGGATAAATAATGCCCATGTCCTGTGTGTTTCCATCATAAATGCCAGACAGTACAGAAGAGGCCATTCAGCCCATTGAGTCTGCACCGACTGTGACGGGGCATCTTAACCCGGCCCTCTCCCCTGCCTTATCTCCATTACTCCATACTTTTGCCGTGCTAATTCCCGTAACCTACACATCTTGGGACACAAAGGGGCTAAATTACCACTAAATTGCATGGCCACTCCACCCAACTTGCACATCTTTGAATTGTGGGAGGAAACCTACGCAGAGACTGGGAGAACGTGCAAACTCCACACACACACTCACCCAAGGCCAGAAATGAACCTGCGTCCCTGGTGCTGTGAGGCATCAGTGCTAACCACTGTGCCACAGTGGTGCCACAGACTCTTTAATTCAAACAATGAAAGAGATTGTTGAGTCAAATAATTGCCTTCATACTGCAGATGATTCGACTGTAATACCCTATCAGAAACAATGGTCAAAAACAGATTTCATAACTTATTAAATGTTAAGTGAATAAATATTTGGGGGAAAAACATGTTGGGGGAACAGCAAAGAGCAAATGCAAAGTGTGTACAGGCATCATTGGCCAAAGAAGTTCCTTTTTGTACATAAAATTCCACGACTGTGATTCTGCAGATGATTTTAGTAATACTTTGGAATGCAAAGGGAAGGAGGAACATCAAAGCAAGTGTTATTGTAATAGTACAATTTCCCTTTTACCAATCTGCTGAACATTAATTGTACTAATATTTCTCATTCATGGGTATGGATGTTCCTGACAAGCCCAGCATTTATTGCCCAACTCTAATTGCCCTTATAGTGGTAGTGACCTGCATTCCCTGTAGTGAAGGTGCTCCCACCCTGTCAATATGAAGGAATGACAATGTAATTCCAAGTTGTCATTGTTTGGGGAACTTGATGTTGTCATGCACCTGCTGTCTTTGTCCTTCAAAATTGCTGAGGTCAAGTTTAAAAGGTGTGGTCTAAAAACCTTGATTAGTTGCTGCAATGCATTTTGTAGACGATGTACACTGCAGCCATAGTGGATGGAGTGCCAGTCAAGTAGGTTGCTTTATTTTAGACTGTGTTGAGTTCATTTAAGTGTTGTTGGAGCTGCAATCATCCAGGAAGTGTGAATTATTCCAGCAGCAGGCTGACAAACTGTCCCGGATTTCCTGGGACTGCCCCAAATCTGAGGGGCTTGTCCCGCGTTGCCTGTGTTCCATGTTTGTTTGTCCCATGTTCTCGATGATGGAATTTTGTGCTTGTGCAGCACACAGTGTGCTCTCCTCCCAGTGACTCTCTCACATGCTACTACAGACTTGCCAGCCCTCCTAACTGGCTCAGATGCCAAGTGTCCTTGAATGTACTCTAGGAGAATTGGTCACCTTGTCCATGGCATTCCTGACTTCCTTGTTGATGGTCCACGGGCTTTTGGGGATCGGGAGGTGCAATACCAATTGCAAAATTCCCCAGCCTCTTCATTTGGGTGGTGCAGTTAAATCTCTTGTCAAAAGTAACATCCAGGTATTGATGCTGGAAAATTTGGCAGTGATGAGGCTGTTGCACGTTGAGGGGAGATGGTTGATGATCTGTAATTGAGGGTGGTCAATGAGTTATAACCTTGGGTTGCAAATTGTTATCTCGGCACCATATCTCCAAAGGGTCATGTTGAGAAGGTTGCAAAGACAGAAACAAATGCGATTGCTGGACTTGAGCTGTCCAGCAGTTCGATTAAGTTGGAATATTTGATTGAGATGAAAAATTAGAACTGGTTTTATAGGAAATGAGCTGTTTTTCGTTTGATTTCTGCTGAAGAATTAAATTAATAGAACTGTTTTCAAGAAATCAGGAAATGTTAAGCAGGAACCTCATTGTTTGGGATTGTTGATAATTGGATACAGTGGCATTTTAGTCTAAACTGTGCTACTATTTGGATTACTTGCAATTTGTAGAGGTATTTCTTAAGCCCCATGCATCTTCGTTGCAGTTGTGAATGAAAAATAGAGGATAAATAGAGGGCTGGTGGAGGAGAGGAACTTGTCGGTCTTGGCCACTGGAGTTTGATGCTTAAGAATCATGATTTTGGACATTACGCAGGTTGTGTTGTATTTCGCCACATTATCAAGTCAATCACTTACGGTGTTCTGCAGTATTTTCATCAAAGGTTTTGGCAGAAAAAGTGTGAATTTGATCATCTTCAATTCCTTTGTCAGTTTGGACCCTACCTATTCCTTGCCTTTAAAATTTGCCCTCCAATTGTTTTTTACCTGACAGATGTAGGATTTTATTTGGCTTTTTGCAGGAGTTCAATAATTTTGTATTTATGGTATCCAGTTGGACACAAGCTGAGAGTGCTGTTTTTAATAAGGTGATGTCTTTTTAAGCAATTTCTTCAGTTCGAGACAACTAAATTATTTTCAGAAACATTCCCCAGAACTGCGAAAAAATTTACAAGCTTGCTTTCTCTGTACGTATTGATACAGAAGCAGTTTGTGTATTGTATTTTCCACCAAAATAATGCCCTGTGCTTTACACAGAAACTAAAAGCAGGAGTGGGCCATTCGAGCCTGCTCCGCCATTTATTTTGATCCTCCCTTCCTTCCATATCCGTTCATCCCTTTAGCTCCAAGAGCTATATCTAATTTCTTCTTGAAATCAGACAATGTTTTGGCCTACTTTCTGTGGTAGTGAATTCCACACATTCACCACCCTCTGGTTGAAGAAATTTCTCCTCATCTCAGTTCTAAAAGGTTTACCCCTTATCCTCAAACTATGACCCCTAGTTCTGGACACCCCCACCATTGAGAACATTCTTTCTGAACCTACCCTGTGAGAACCTGTTAGAATTTTATAGGTTACTATGAGACTCCCCCTCTCCCCCTTCTAAACTCCAGTGCACATAATCCTAACCAACTTAGCCTCTACTCATATGACAGACCTGCCATCCCAGCAATCAGCCTTCGCTCTACTCCTTCCAAAGCAAGGACACCAAAACTGCGCACAATATTCCAGGTGGGGCCTCACTAACACCCTATACAATTGCAGCAAAACATCCCTATACTCAAATCCTCTCGCTATGAAGGCCAACATACCATTTGCCGCCTTTACTGCCTGCTATTCCTGTGCACTTACTTTCAGTGACTGATGCACGAGGACTCCAAGGTCTCACTGAGTATCCACCTCTCTCAATTTACACCCATACAGATAATAATATGTCTTCTTACAATTGTCACCAAAATGGATAACCTCATTTATCCACAAGATACTGCATCTGCCATGCACATGCCCACATACTCAGCCTGTCCAAATCACGCTGAAGCCTTTCTTCATCCTCCTCACAGTTTACCTTCCCACCCAACTTGGTATCATCTGCAAATTTGGAGATAATACATTCAGTTCCCTCTTCCAAATCATTAATATATAATGTGAGCACTTGGGGTCTGAGCACAGACTGATTGCCAATCAGAAAAAGGACCCATTTATGCCAACTCTTGGCTTCCTATCTGCGAGCCAGATCGCTATATTGGGAGGGGAAATGTATTATGCTAGAAATGTAGAATTTTAAAAATGTTTTCATGCAACACTGGTCATAGGGTTATAGAGATATACAGCACAGAAACAGGCCCTTCAGTCCAACTCATCCATGCCGACCAGGTTTCCTAAACTGAACTAGTTCTATTTGCCTGCGTTTGGCCCATACCCTCTAAACCTTTCTATCCACGCACCTGCCCAAATGTCTTTTAAATGTTGTAATTGTACCCTCTGTATGAAAACGTTACTCCTCATGTCCCTATTAAATCTTTCTTTCCCCTTTCACCGTAAACCTATGCCCTCTAGTTTCCCTTTCCCTTGGGAAAATGCCTTGGTTTTCACCTTAGGTATGTCCCTCATGATTTCATAAATATGTCATTCTCCAGGGAAAAAAGTCCCAGCCTCTCCTTATAATTCAAACCTTCCAATCCTGATAACATTGTTGTAAATCTTTTTTGAACCTTTTCGAGTTTAATAACATCCATCCTGTAGCAACCGACCAGAATTGTACGCAGTACTCCAAATGTGGCCGTACCAGTGTCTTGCACAGTTGTAACATAAGCTCCTGT
Organism: Mustelus asterias; assembly: GCF_964213995.1. NCBI lineage: Eukaryota > Metazoa > Chordata > Chondrichthyes > Carcharhiniformes > Triakidae > Mustelus > Mustelus asterias. Next base: position 39,144,198 of record NC_135802.1, on the reverse strand, counting down.
ATTCTGTGCTCTGACTGATGAATGCAAATGTGCCATGCTCCTTCAACACCCTTTCTAATTGTGATGCTACTTTCAAGGAACGATGTACCTGCACCCCTGATGTCTCTGTTCGACAACACTCCCCAGGGCCCTACCATTAACTGTGTAAGTCCTGCCCTGGTTTGTCTTATGAAACTGCAACACCTCTGATTTATCTAAATTAAACTCCATTTGCCATTCCTTGGCCCACTGACCCAGTTGATCAAGATCCCATTGCAGTCTGAGATGTGCCACAGGTTGGGCCAGCATTTTTATTGCCCATCCCTAATTGCCTTTAGGAGGTGCTGGTGAGCCTACCCTTGAACTACTGCAGTCCATATGGTGTCTGTGCACCCACAATGCTGTTAGGGAGGGAGTTCCAAGATTATGATCCAGTAACAGTGAAGAAATGACAATATAGTTCCAAGTGTGGGTGGTGTGTGACTTGGAGATGAACTTGCATGTGGTGGTGTTTCCATGCCCTTGTCCTTCTAGATGGTAGAGGTCATGGGTTTGAAAAATACTGTTGAAGCAGCCTGGATGAGTTGCTTGCATTGATGACATACAGGACTGCTACAATGAGTCAGTGGTAGAAGTAGTGAATGTTGAAGGTTGTGGATGGGATACCGATCAAGAAACTGCTTTGTTGGAGATGGTCATTGACTGGAAAATATGTGCAACAAATGTTATTTGCCACTTAGAAACCCAAGCCTGAATTTTGTCCAGGTCTTTCAGCATTTGGGCATGGAATGCTTCGGTAATTGAGGAGTCATGAATGGTTCTGAACATTGTGCAATTATCAGTGAACTTCCCCACTTATGCCCTTATGGGGAAGTGACTGAGAGCAGAGGGGGGAGGTCATTGATGAAGTAGCTGAAGATGGTTGAGCCCACAACATAATTCTGAGGAATGCCTGCAGCATGCTCCAGGGCTGCGATGATTGACCTCTAGCAGCTGCAACCATATTCCTTTGTGGCAGGTATGACTCTGGCCAGTGGAGAGTTTTCACCTCACCTCTGGAGCTCAGCTCTTCTGTCCATGTTTGGACTAAGCTCTCATGAGATTAGGAGTTGAGTGGCCCTGGAAGAACCCAAACCCCATCAGCAAGCAGGTTTTTGCTGAGTACGTGTTTCTTAATAGCACTGTCGGTGAACCTTTCCATCGTTTTGCTGCTGATCAAGATGAACCTGATGGGGTGGTAATGGGCCCTGTTGGAATTGTTCTGCATTTTGTGGACAAGATATACGTGAGCAATTTTCCACATTGCCTTGCAGATGCCTGTATTGTCACTGTGCATGCACAACTTGGTTACAGCACAGTAGGAAACCATTTGGACCATTGTATCCGGATTGTCTCTTTGCAAGCGCAACTCATCAAGTCGCACTCTCCTGCTATGTTACTCCAAGATCTTTTCTCTCACGGTCATTATCCAGTTATTTTTTGAAAGCTGCAGTTGAATCTTCCTTTACAGCACTCTCGGGTAGCGCATTCCACTTGCTGTATCTCATGTTGCCTTTAGTTCATTTTGCCCTTCATTTTAATTCTGTCCCTTTTGATTCTTGATCCTCTCTCTAATGGAAACGGTTTTGCCCGACCTAATCTGTTCAGATGCATCACCAAATTTCCCCTCAAACTTGCTTTCAATGAGAATAGCCCCAGCTTCTGCAGGCCATCACATAACTGAAGTTCCTCATACCTGAAAGCAATCTTGTACATGTTTTCTGCACCCATTCCCTGTTTTTGCATTTCTTTCCTGAATTGTGGTGCCCAAAATTGGACACCGTATTCTGGTTGGGGCCCAACTAGTGCTTTCCAAAAGCTCACAGTAACCTCCTTACTTTTGCACTCAATGCCTTTATACAATCCAGAATTTTCTATGCCTTTTTAACTGTTTTCTCAACCTGCCCTGCCACCTTGAATGATTTGTGCACTTACCCCCAAGGTCCCTATGCTCCTACATGCTCCTAAATTTCAGATTTAGAATAAAATTTTCTTTTTCTTTTTTCCCTTAGTCTATGTACCCAACCCTTAATTTGTTTTCCGTAGAATAATTATGACTTGCATTCCCTACTTTTAACTTGCTGCTTTGCTGTCTGAGAATTATTCAATCTGAATGGTTGATCAGCCTGCTAGTTCCTTGTCCTTTTATGGCTTTTTCTAGAAAACCACTTGTCTTGCATCATCTCCACAGTTTCTAAATGCTCTGAAATAGTACATTTTGAACTTGCTTTCATTTACTTCCCTCGACTCTTTCAATAATTTCTGCTTGTTCGAATTTCTCTCTCCCTTTGGGATGTTTTGTTTTATTAATTTGAAGGGAATTGACGGTCCAAGGAAATATTTTACCTCAAGTTCTCTTTTGACTTTGTTTAACAATACTGATTTCCTTGTTTGAATACAGATACTTGCCCACAGCAATGACGTTCATGTAATGTTTCTGAGATAACACCATCCTAAACTGCGAATTAACTGATTTAACACCACAAAGATATGGGAGTTTCCTTTGATATGGTTTCCTGTGTGAGTAACTTGCTCGAGTAACTCAGTTTATTGCTCTAGTGAAACTATGAATATGTGGACTGCCACAGAAAGTAGTTGAGGCCAAAACATTGTGTGATTTCAAGAAGAAATTAGATATAACTCTCGGAGCTAAAGGGACCAAGGGATATTGGGTGGGGGGGTGGGGTGGGGGATCAGGACATTAATTTTGATGATCAGCCATGATCAAAATGAATAGCAGAGTAGGAGAATGTCCTATTCCTGATTCTTTTTGCCTTGGTTCGATCACACTTGGGAGAAATATGAACGTTTTGGTTTCAATATTAGAAAAGGAATATAGAGACACCAGAGAATGTGCAGAAAAAAGTAGAATAATGCTGGAACCAAGGGGTTATACTGATCAGGAAAGATGGAACACATTGGAGTGACCTGATTTGTGAAATGATAATGAAATGGTGAGATAGGGCGGATGTGGAGGGGATTCCACTTGCAAGCGGGACCAGTATTGGATCATAAATGTACATGTTGTTAATGACAACAAAAGGGAATTTGGGATGAATTTATTTATCCAGTTTGCAGTTAGAATTAGAACCCGTTACAATGTTGTACATAGCCTAGATGCATTTACTTTGTCAATTTATTAGCAATGCGACAGTGTAACTGAGCTGAAAAATTAGTTGCACCAAACCTGCATACCAACAGGTTGAATTTTTGCTGTATAATTCTTTGTCAAATCAACCTGAGTGTGAGATTCGCACTCTCTCTCTTTGGAGTATCGAATCTATAAAAATTGGGCTGGGCTCACATATTTGTCCAAGAATCATGAATGTTGACTTATTTTCTTCTGAGACAAAAGTGCACTGCTGTCTGGACTTAATATTGGTTTCATTGGTAAAGACATTGATTTCTGCCATTTATAATTGGCAAATAGCATTCATTCACAAACCTTAGCAATTCTGAAAAGTATTTTCAGATTCTGCTTCGGTTTGCAGCTTTGTAGTTTCTCAAATTAATAATTGTCACGAGAACATTCTTTATGAACCTTGAATATTTGCCTTTTAAAAAGAATGCCACATAGTGCTGAAGTTTGGTAGTCCTCTGTGTGCAGTCAGCATTTAAAAGAGAATAGCATACTACCATCTTCTGGTTCACGATGCTGAAATATTTAATCATGGTAACACTTCCCCATGTAATGTCATTTTGAACTGCTACAGTGTATTTTCTGTTGCTGTAATTTCTTCACAGCTTTGTAAATGCACATGCACTTGAAATTGTTGCTTCATTAGTCATCTTGTAAACTTACCAATAAAGGTGTGGGGGGAGCAAATTTAATCTGTCACTCATTGGGCTGAACATTCGAAAGTTGCAAGCTACACATTGGACATGAAGATAAACAAACCCTGATAGTAGATCGTCATTGAGGCAAGATTCACTATTTTCTGTGCTGTATTGCACCCACTGTCTTAAAAAATATATTTTATTGGAGTTGGAAAGGATTTCTCAAATGATTGAGTTATTATCCTTGATGTTGGTGTTTGCACAAAAATGAACTTGTTTTCAACGGAAGAAAAGATTGTGGCCAGTTTGTATGGATGATAGAGGGATAAATAACTTCGGTTACTTTGGTTATGAATTCAAAATTTAACAGGATTCAAACATTGTTTAATTTTTCCTTATGATTCAAAAAGTGTTGCTGTGCTGTAACTCCTTTCTCAAACAGAACTGAATAAATGTCTATTCAGAAATGGATAGATGGAGAAGATACGCTTTTGAGAAGGTCATGGCCTTCAGCTGGTGGGATGATACAATGTAGTTAACATAATGGAAAATTTGCAGACCACCCAGTCAGTTCCGAGGAGTAACCTGCCCAGCAGTATCTCTTAGAACCATAGGATAGAATCCTTATTGTACAGAAATAAGCCATCCAGTCTGCACTGACTCTGAAAGAGCATCGCACCCAGGCCCTCCCCTCCATCCTGTCGCCATGATTCTACACGTTTACCATCACTAATCCACTGTACCATTGGCGAGGTGGTGACACAGTGGTAATGTCACCATACCAGTAATCCAGCGGCCTGGGCTGATGTTTTGGGGGTATGGATTTGAATACCATCATGGCAGCTGGCAGAATTTAAATTTGGTTAATAAATCAGGAATTAAAAAGCTAGTCTTGGTAATATTGACAATACATCTTTGTCAGTTGTAAAATTCCATCTGGTTCACGAATGCTCTTTTGGGAAGGAAATCTGCTGTCTTTATCTGAGCTGGCCTATGTGACTCCTGACCCATGTAGAAACATAGAAAGTCGGAACAGGAGGAGGCCATTCAAACCCTTGAGCCTGTTCTGCCATTCATTATGATCATGGCCAATCATCCAAGTCAGTAGCCTGAACCACCTTTTCCTCATATCCTTTGATGCCCTTTGCCCCAAGTGCTATATGTAACTGCTTCTTGAAAACATACAATGTTTTGGCCTCAACTAGTTTCCGTGGTAGCAAATTTCACAGGCAGGCCACTCTCTGGGTGAAGAAATTTCTCCTTGTCCCTGTCCTGAACGGTCTACCCTGTATGTTCAGACTGTGAACCCTGGTTCTGGACACTCCCACCATCGGGAACATCCTCCTTGTGCCTACCCTGTGTAGTCCTGTTACAATTTCTTAGGTGTCTATGAGATCCATCCCCCCTCCACCCCCTCCTCGTCATTCTTCTGAACTCTAGGGAATATAATCCTACCTGACTCAATATCTCCTCGTACATCAGTCCTGCAATCCCAAGAACTGGCCTGGTAAACCTTCTGTGCACTCATTCCAGAGCAAGAACATGCTTCCTCCGGTAAGAACACCAGAACTCTACACAATATTCCAGGTGTGGCCTCAACATGGTCCTGTATAATTGCAGCAAGATGTCCATGATCCTGCACTCGTATCTTCTTGCTATGAAGGCCAACATACGATTTGCCTTTTTTACTGCCTGCTGCACCTTGCTTAACCTTCAGTGACTGGGTGTACGAGGGCACCCTTGTTGCACATTTTTTTTGCTAATTTATGGCCATTCCGATAGTAATCTGTCTTCCCGCCTTTGCTACCAAATTGGATAACCTCACATTTATCCAAATTATACTGCATTTGCCCACTTTGTAATTGTACAAATTACACTGAAGGATCTCTGCATCGTCCTCACAGCTCACCTTCCTACCCAGCTTTGTGTCATCTGCAAATTGGAGATATTACATTTAGTTCCCTTATCTAAATCATTATATAGTGAATAGCTGGGGTCCCAGCACTGTTCCTTGCGGTATTCCACGAGGTACTGCCATTTGGAAAAAGACCTATTTATTCCTCCTCCTTTTAGTTATTGATCCATCTCAATGCAGTACTCCAAACCCCATGCACTTTAATTTTACGTGTGTGAGACTGTATCGGAAGCCCTCTGAAAGTCCGAATATACCACATCCACTGGCATAAACTTCATCGACTCTACCAGTTACATCCTCGAATTTAAGTCGCGTTGTCAAGCATGATTTCCCTTTCACAAATCCACGCTGACTCTCCCCATTTGTCACAATTTTCCAAATGTTATGCTATAAAATCTTTGATAATGGAATCTAGAATTTTTCCCACTATCTACGTCAGGCTTACTTGTCTATAACTCCCTGTTGCCTCATTTTGATGCAGTTGACTCTTAAATGCCTTTTAAGAACATAAGAAATAGGAGCAGGAGTAGGCCATCTAGCCCCTCGAGCCTGCCCCGCCATTCAATAAGATCATGGCTGATCTGACGTGGATCAGTACCACTTACCCGCCTGATCCCCATAACCCTTAATTCCCTTACCGATCAGGAATCCATCCATCTGCGCTTTAAACATATTCAGCGAGGTAGCCTCCACCACCTCAGTGGGCAGAGAATTCCAGAGATTCACCACCCTCTGGGAGAAGAAGTTCCTCCTCAACTCTGTCTTAAACCGACCCTCCTTTATTTTGAGGCTGTGTCCTCTAGTTTTAACTTCCTTACTAAGTGGAAAGAATCTCTCTGCCTCCACCCTATCCAGCCCCCGCATTATCTTATAAGTCTCCATAAGATCCCCCCTCATCCTTCTAAACTCCAACGAGTACAAACCCAATCTCCTCAGCCTCTCCTCATAATCCAAACCCCTCATCTCCGGTATCAACCTGGTGAACCTTCTCTGCACTCCCTCCAATGCCAATATATCCTTCCTCATATAAGGGGACCAATACTGCACACAGTATTCCAGCTGCGGCCTCACCAATGCCCTGTACAGGTGCATCAAGACATCCCTGCTTTTATATTCTATCCCCCTCGCGATATAGGCCAACATCCCATTTGCCTTCTTGATCACCTGTTGTACCTGCAGACTGGGCTTTTGCGTCTCATGCACAAGGACCCCCAGGTCCCTTTGCACGGTAGCATGTTTTAATTTGTTTCCATTGAGATAGTAATCCCATTTGTTATTATTTCCTCCAAAGTGTATAACCTCGCATTTATCAACGTTATACTCCATTTGCCATATCCTCGCCCACTCACTCAGCCTGTCCAAATCTCTCTGCAGATCTTCTCCGTCCTCCACACGATTCACTTTTCCACTTATCTTTGTGTCGTCTGCAAACTTCGTTACCCTACACTCCGTCCCCTCCTCCAGATCATCTATATAAATGGTAAATAGTTGCGGCCCGAGTACCGATCCCTGCGGCACGCCACTAGTTACCTTCCTCCAACCGGAAAAACACCCATTTATTCCGACTCTTTGCTTCCTGTCGGATAGCCAGTCCCTAATCCACTTTAACACACTACCCCCAACTCCGTGTGCCCTAATCTTCTTCAGCAGCTTTTTATGGGGCACCTTATCAAACGCCTTTTGGAAATCCAAAAACACCGCATCCACCGGTTCTCCTCCATCAACCGCCCGAGTCACATCTTCATAAAAATCCAACATGTTCGTCAAGCACGACTTTCCCCTCATGAATCCATGCTGCGTCTGATTGATCGAACCATTTCTATCCAGATGCCCTGCTATCTCCTCTTTAATAATGGATTCCAGCATTTTCCCTACTACAGACGTTAAGCTGACCGGCCTATAGTTACCCGCCTTTTGTCTCCTCCCTTTTTTAAACAGCGGCGTAACATTAGCCGTTTTCCAATCAACCGGCACTACCCCAGAATGCAACGAGTTTTGATAAATAATCACTAACGCATCCACTATTACCTCTGACATTTCTTTCAATACCCTGGGATACATTCCATCCGGACCCGGGGACTTGTCCACCTTCAGTCCCATTAGTCTACCCAGCACTGCCTCTCTGGTAACATTAATTGTATTAAGTATTTCTCCTGCTGCCAACCCTCTATCGTTCGTATTTGGCAAACTATTTGTGTCCTCCACCGTGAAGACCGGCACAAAAAACTTATTTAAACTTATTTAAGTTAGAAATGGTCTAGCAAGCCAGTCAGTTGTATCAAACTGATACAAAGTCATTGCAAAGCCCACCTTACTGACACCTGGTACTTGTGCCAAAATTGGAACAACTGTCCCGCAGCCGAGCCAAGAAGCTACTTAACAACAAGGAGGAGAACAGCAGCAGATGCATGGGAACACCACCTGCAAATTGCACACACCATCCTAACTTGGAATCATATTGCCCTTCCTTCACTGTCACTGGGACAAAAACAGCACTGTAGGTGTATCTGTACTAAATGGATTGCAGCAGCTTAATGTGGCTCACCACCTTCTCGAGAGCAATTACAGATGGGCAATAAAAACGCTGGCCTTGTCAGCAATGCCCATGTCCTGTGAAATAAAACAATTTGGCCTAATGAGTTGAATGTTCATTTTCCTTGAGGGCGGCGGCACAGTGGTTACCACTGCTGCCTCTGAGCGCCAGGGACCCAGGTTCAATTCCGGCCTCGGGTGACTGTGTGGAGTTTGCATGTTCTAAGTGGGTTTCCTCCGGGTGCTCCGGTCTCCTCCCACAAACCAATGATGTGCTCGTTATTGGATTGACCATGCTAAATTGCTCCTTCGTGTCAGGGGGGGCCAGCAGGGTATATATGTGGGGTTAAGGGGATAGGGCCTGGGTGGTATTGTTGTCAGCGCAGGCTCAATGAGCCGAATGGTGGCCTCCTGTACTGTTGGGATTCTATGAATTACATTAAGTAGATGGAAATTGGGTAGAAATACTTTTTACACTTCTGTTGTTCTAGATTAAAACAGTTTATGTAGAGGAAGTACCCTGACACTGCCCCAATGATGGAATTGCTTTACTGTAAACTTGATTTTGTATTTTTATTGGGAAGATGACTTCCTTTGCTGATGTTTTTGAATCTTTGGGACTTTGCACAACACATCAATCTTAATTTACACTTGAACATTTCTTTCCATGCTGAAATTGGGGATTTTCTTTTCTTGGTTCTAACTCTACTTGAAGCAAATTTAATTTGGGCTAGTTATTCTTCGTAAGGTTTCAGATTTACTGTTTGTATACTCAACAATGCATTATTTGATTATCTCAGGTATGCCTCCTGTTAGGATGTATTCTGGGAACTACCTGTACCAAAAAGCTCAGCAAATTGTGCTTTTGTTAAATTGGTTACAACATCTTGGTTGCCAAACAGAGATTAAGATTTCAACAAAAACAGAAAATGCTGGAGAAAGTCAACAAGTCTGACAGCATCTGTGGAGAGCGGATGACCCTTCTATTTTGTCTTCACAGTTGCTGTCAGACTTGCTGAGTTTCTGCAGCATTTTCTGATTTTGTTTTAGATTCCAGTATTCGCAGTATTTTGTCTTTTATTGAATTAAGATTTCAAGGTCAAACCAGTTTCAGGTGCAATGTAACCTTGTATACTTATCTATTTTATTTCTTTCTCTTTTCAGTAATGAACTTGCCACTAAAGGGCTGTTTATATAGTCATTTTTTTTTAGTCTTGATGAACAGTAGGAAATGCAGACAGCTCGGAAAGCAGTGTGGAAATAAGAACATAAGAACATAAGAAATAGGAGCAGGAGTAGGCCATCTAGCCCCTCGAGCCTGCCCCGCCATTCAATAAGATCATGGCTGATCTGACGTGGATCAGTACCACTTACCCGCCTGATCCCCATAACCCTTAATTCCCTTACCGATCAGGAATCCCAATCCATCCGCGCTTTAAACATACTCAGCGAGGTAGCCTCCACCACCTCAGTGGGCAGAGAATTCCAGAGATTCACCACCCTCTGGGAGAAGAAGTTCCTCCTCAACTCTGTCTTAAACCGACCCCCCTTTATTTTGAGGCTGTGTCCTCTAGTTTTAACTTCCTTACTAAGTGGAAAGAATCTCTCCGCCTCCACCCTATCCAGCCCCCGCATTATCTTATAAGTCTCCATAAGATCCCCCCTCATCCTTCTAAACTCCAACGAGTACAAACCCAATCTCCTCAGCCTCTCCTCATAATCCAAACCCCTCATCTCCGGTATCAACCTGGTGAACCTTCTCTGCACTCCCTCCAATGCCAATATATCCTTCCTCATATAAGGGGACCAATACTGCACACAGTATTCCAGCTGCGGCCTCACCAATGCCCTGTACAGGTGCATCAAGACATCCCTGCTTTTATATTCTATCCCCCTCGCGATATAGGCCAACATCCCATTTGCCTTCTTGATCACCTGTTGTACCTGCAGACTGGGCTTTTGCGTCTCATGCACAAGGACCCCCAGGTCCCTTTGCACGGTAGCATGTTTTAATTTGTTTCCATTGAGATAGTAATCCCATTTGTTATTATTTCCTCCAATGCAGATAGAATTTGGTAGTTGCTGCATCAAATACTGCATTGACAAAACTGAAGGATGCAGGGGAAGGGAAATGACCACCAGTGAATCATAAACAACTTGTGATTTGTTGAGGTAGCATGAATGCAATGTTTTCGCTCAGTTGCATTTTAATGAAGTTTTGCTGGATAGGTTTGAAGTGACTTGTATGGACATAAGTGACTTCAGCACTCATCTCTTCACCCTTTAATGTTATCATCTTGCCTCTGAAAGGTTGTGATTCATGCTATAATAAAATCGCATGCGTATCAGCAGTCCTTTAGTGTCTTAGCAAGTGAGCTTTTTATATGCCCACCATTCAATTTTGCTATCACAGCCAAGTCTGGTGCAGTCCACTTACAGAGAACGTGTACAGCAGGCCATTCGGTGTGACTTTTTGTCTCGATTATCTTGTCCGTTGAGATTATGATTTATGGATTAATTGATCGCGTTAAATTATTTCTTACTACACCTGGGAAGTACTGAAACAAATCTAAAAATAATTTTCATGTTATCTTGATAATTGATTGAGTTTTTTAAAGATATAAAATTAAACTTAAGCCTACTTTTGTGGCGATGAACAAATTCAGTTTGCTGGTGACAACTGGAGAAGGGAATACTAGAGTCGAGTTGCCTCTTACTTAACAAGGTCATGACACAAGGTTTTCCATGAAATGCGTGGGATCAGTGACAGCGAAGAGTTCATCATAAAAATAACCTGAAGGAATGGATTTGTTTGAAGAGTAGCTAGGGTTTTTTTAGTTTAATTTTTAAAAAAACTGTTATAGAGCAGACTGGTCTCATTAAACTTTGTGCACAGTTTTGGATGTCTAATTCCAAGGCTGAGAGATGGATTTTCTTTGCAACTGAGGTTGAACTTTAGAACTGGTGCATTCCAGATGGCTCACTAGGGTTGGCTGGTGAATTGATCTCATTGATACAAATCAGGAAGACCAAGCCCCAATTTGCATTGTTAGATTGTAATAAGGGTATGATTAGTTTCTAATTGGGTAGAGTTACTTATGCAACATTTGGCATCATTATTTTTGGATTAAAGTATTTGAGAATAAGGGTGCTTGTCCTTACCATATATTCTCTTACGAGCAGTGTAGAAGTCACTAAGAAGTTCACAGTACTGGGTAAAGCAAACAACTGTTGCGTGAAGAAAGTCTCAAGTGCATTTGACCTCAGGGGTGACAGATACATATGTAAACAGCTGCATGTGACATCTGCTTAGCCAAAGGCATTGTTACCATTGTTGGCCTGTGAAGATCAAGAATGGCAAAGTTATGTGCGTGGGATGCAGTTTTATTGTTTTTGCCGCTTTACATAGATCACATGAATGAGTACAAATCTAGAATTATAAATATGTACACTGTAGTTAGTATTGTATTTTCTACTCAAGAAAATTTGCCCAGTAGTTTGTCGCCTGAGCTTCAGTCTGAGTGCGATACTTCCACTTGCCAAGTTCATGTGCCAAGTGATCGCAATATACCAAGCAAATTCAAATAAAATGCTGGTTGGCCCCCTCTTAGAATGAGAAATTCAAGTACATTCTGGGTCACCAATTTGAGATCCACTTATCGAAATTAGTCTGAATCCAAGCAACCATTGAGTGTAAATCGCCAAAAATGTTGCACATTTTTGGGATGCTAGCAGATGGGGTACTATGCAAATTTGTGTTTTTAATTTTGTGCTTGATGCAAAAGTTTTTGGGATATCTCATTGTGGCTGTGGAGATCTTTGTACGGTTTTATTGTGTGTGCTGCTGCAATTGTTTTGCAGAAGAGACTCAAGATGGTCATGTCATTCAGTTGGGAAAAGAAAAGAATTTCATGCAGCAGACTGGCCTTGTTAAATTCTGTGCAGTTTTTGATGTTTAAACCAAGGATGTGACATGAATTTTCTTTGCAACTTTAAGTTTGCCGATGTATTAGCTATTATTCGCCAGAAGTACTGGAACATTTTAATACAAGAACATGCTCCAAGCACTGGTAAGTCGAACAATGAGAGGGTGGGTCTAGAGGCATTGAATATTTCACTGCATCATTGTGTAAAGTTCATTGCTCGTCTCAACAAAGTAAAACATGGTTGAGACGAGCCTAGGAATATGAATTAAGAGGACATATGAATTAGGAGTAGAAAGGAATAGGTCACTTCAAACTTGCTCTACCATTCAATGAGATTGTGGCTCAACTGATTGTAACTTGAATTCCACATTCCCATTCAGGAATCTACCTTAAAGATATTCACATGAACATGCTGCAAGTATGAACTGTTGTTCCTTGTTAAAAGTCCCATTTAAAGTTAACGTTAGTTTATTTGTCACAAGTAGGCTTACATTAACACTGCAATCGAGTTGTTGTGAAAATCCCCTAGTCATCACACTCCACTGCCAATTCAGGTTCACCTGAGGGAGAATTTGGCATGGTCAAATGCACCGAACCAGCATGTCTTTCAGACTTTGGGAGGAAACCCACATAGACACAGGGGAGAATGTGCAGCCTCCGCACAGACAGTGACCCAAGCCAGGAATTGAACCCGGGTCCTTGGTGTCGTGAGGCAGCAGTGCGAACTACTATGCCACCCATCCCTTTTGTCAGTAGTTCTATTAACAACGAAGAATAGTTAGCACTTGGAGCATGTTCTTGTATTGAAATGTTTCAAGTGTTTTTCTTGGTTATGTGCTAATCGAGAACAACAGCATTTACGTAAGTAAACCTAAGTTTGCTTCTATTTTGCCAGCCTTGGCAATCATCTGTTCAATTAATTTTCCTCTGTTTATTGGATATTGCCAGTGCAAAGTCATGCGATGCTACAATTGAGAATTACTGATGGAGGGAAACAGACATGGGTGGCTACCATTGCACTTCATCTTTGTAGAACCAATGACATGTCCTGGACAGTTTTAAATGTTGTGCATCATTGTGTAAAGTTCATTGCTGTTTGTACGTTTTTAGTTGTTTGACTGCCTCTTGTTCTTTTTTCCCCGGTGAGAATTAACCAGTCCATAAAAGTTGATGTCATTGAACTCCACATTCTTGTTTATGCCAATGTCTAAGGGGGCATTTATGCATACTTGACAATTAGTTAACTGGTATGACGAGCAAGGAGAGGGTGGGTCTAGAGGCATTAAATATTTCACTGACGAAGACCAGTGTAGCTGTTGCACTGAGATGACTTCATTAATCCTGGCCTGATGTTTCAGAACCCCAGAGAATATTTCTGCCAAGTTTAACAGCTGTGCCAGTATTCTGTAATTGGTCATGAAGCTTGGATATCAAATTATACAGAAGGTTGTCGGAATGTTGAATGTAACTCGCCTTAATGTATGGCAAAAACTGAATCTGCATTTTTGTCTTGAAGCCTAAGAACAGAAAGAAAAGCTTGCATTTATATAGTACCTTTCTTGTCCTTGGAATATTGCAGTGTTTGCTTAAACACTTTGGAAGTTTAGCTGTTATGTTGGCAAAGGCAGCAGCCAAGTTGTCTCGTAGAATCTGACACAGTTAAGAACAAATAAACTTGCGGTATTGGTTGAAGGATGGTCAACCAAAGGGCTACGTCTGCTCATTGAATTGTAACATAAAGGCAGAGCAGAGAGATAGAAATGAAAGAATCCTACAGTGCAGGAGGGGGAGTCATTTGGCCCATCGAGTCTGCACTGACTCTCTGACAGATCGTCTTGCCCTATCCCTGTAACCCCATATATTTACCCCGCTAAACCCCTAACCTACACATCTTGGGACATTAAGGGGCAATTTAGCATGGCCAATCCACCAAACCTGCACATCTTTGGACTGTGGGAGGAAACCAGGGCATTCGGAGGAAACCCACACAGATACTGGGGAATGTGCAAACTCCACACAGGCACACAAGGCCGGAATTTACCCTGGGTCCCTGGTGCTGTGTGGCAGCAGTGCTAACCACTGTGCCATCCACATTGGATCTTCGATAAGATAGGATCTTAGTTCAACATTTCATTGAAAAGATGATACATCCAATTGTGCAGCACTTTGCCAGAGCTACACTGCTGTTGGTTGAGAACTTGGGTTCCAGCTCCAGTCTGGAAAATTGAACATGTGACTGACTCGTTGAGGTCATGGTGCTTCCTAAAAAGCCTAGATTCTTTTTAGTTTTCAAAATGCTGCCATTTAAATTCCAACTTTAATATTGCATTTTTTCCCTTTGTTTTTAATGGGATATGGCCATTGCAGACAGTGCCAGTATTTGCCCATCCCCCATGAACTCAGTGGCTTGCCAGGCCATTTTAGAGGGCTGTTTAGTGTTCTGGTTCAAAAACTCATGTGTTCTGTGGATCTGCCAGGATCATAAGTTTTGCACCTTGAATTTGGCTAGGATAAGCATGTTAATGTTTCACTTCAGGTATAATTCAAATGACCCACTAGGGAGCTTTTATCAAACAAACAAACAAAATTAACATAAGAATATAGTTAACAGAAATAGTAAAAAAATTAGCAACAACTTTTATCAATTACAAACCAGAAACAAAACAACCACAATAATGTATAACCCTTACCAAATATATCTAATGTGTTCCAATCAAACCATTCCCATAGACAAAAGACCCTTCTCACAGGTTTAACACAGCAAAGACTAGCACTCGAGTGAGACTGGAATTGAGTCCTTTGGTTGGAGAATTGAAAACTATGTCTTGTAAGTTTGAGTAGTCCTCTTGACACACCCAGAGCAGTTTGAAGTCACAACAGCATTCCAGAACCCCAGGTAGACTCTGGTCAAGCCACCAACAGCAGATTTTCTGCTCCAGGAAGGCTCTTAGCTAACCTGCAGAATTTCCAAAACCAGGGAGAGAAAGAGACTTCTTTCCGGCTGACTGTTCCTTCTAAAACGCAAACCTGCAGCTCCAAACTGGAAATGAAAAAACCTCCTATCACCCGACCTGTCAACCAGTTTTTCTCCTAACAATGCAGAGTCATAAACATCCCAGTAAAAATAAACAAACCCCGTTTAAGCAGCAATAAAGGACATCTCCAGACAAGCTGGCAACAGAATGACATCAGCTGAGGCTGAGTTTAAAAAAAACACTGAAGCTGTGAGAGCTGCAGAAATTGTGATTTTTTTTTTTAAAGAGAACCTTCCCTAATGGTACACTCACGTCACGAAAGTCAATCACGTTGCTGTGGGCCTGGAGTCGTATCAAGGCCATGTAGGCGAGAGCAACTAAGAATAGCAGATTTCCTTCCCTAAAACATGTTATTGAACCAGATGGGTTTTTACAACAATTGGCGATTGTTGTCATATTCCAGTTTTATGAATCGTATTTATATCCCACTAGCTACCTTGGTGGGATTACTGGTCCAATGACATTGCCACTATGCCACCATCTCCCCATTGTGTAACCACAGTGCATGTAATTATATTTTCCGTGCACAAAATTGTTTTTTTGGCATTTGAAATGATGTAAAAACATAGAAATGAACAGAGCTTTCGCCCATCTAGCTGGTAAAGCTTGAACGGTGGGACTCTGTTGGCGAGAGATAGTGTTACAGTTCTCGAGGTACGATTTTGAAGTGGTTTATGATTAATATGGCTAAACGTCTATGTGGCTTACACTGATTTGAAGGCTGAATATGTTCTAGTTAATGCTTCGCATTGAAATTAAAAGTTGTTAGTGTCTACCTGTCAAAATGTCATAAAAGGTACACTGTCCTCTTTCAATGTTAAAATAGCAGAACTGAAATTGAAATTTGATGCTGTTATCTCTGCAAAAGGTCACAAATTTAATTGAAAATTGTGCAATCATTAAATTAGAGAAGGAAGCAGCCCAACATGTCAGTGCTGTCTCCGAAAGCTATCCAATGTGGCCTACTTCCCTGTTCGTTCCCCATAGGCTTGCAATTTTTTTTTCCTTTTCAAGTAAACATCCAATTCCCTTTGGAAACCTGCTTCCACCACCTTTGAGATCATGCATTCCAGATAATTATTACTTGCTGCGTTTTTTTTAAAGCAATTTTCACCAGGCACCTCATTTTTGGTATGTTGTTCTACACTAATATTAAACTAGGATTGATCCCATGATTTGATAATAATGAGCTATGATAGATCATGTGATGGATTCGAGCAGAAGAAATTTCTTCAGCTGTTGTTAGCTAACATCTTCTCATGGATGCCCAGCCTTGAGCTGTTGGAGCACCTCTTGTATCCCATGTGATATGGTGGTCATTCCATGCAACTGGATTGAGGGTGTCCTCAATGTGTGCTGGCCAGTCTTAACAATAGTGTGTTAGATGCAACTATTTGCCTCAACCACTCCCAGTGGTAGCAAGTTCCACATTCTCATCACACTCTGGTTAAAAATTTTCTTCTGAAATCCTGATTTTATTTCTTGGTTACTGTCTTATATTGATGGTCACAAGTGGAAACTTTCTCTGTGTACCCAATCTTAACAAAACCTTGAATAATTTTACTTCTGTGAGGTCATCCTTGAGTCGTCCTTTTCCAAGATAAAGAAATCCATGCTCTTTCTTCCTTCACCAATAAGTCTGTTCTCATAGATGAAAATCTTTGCTTCAATATTCTTCCTGTAATATGACAACCAGAACTATACAAAGCACTTAAGCAAGGTTTGATACAGGTTTAGCATAACTTCTCTGCTTTTCAGTTCTATCTTGGAGGTGATACTCCAGATCAGACATTTCTATTATTGCAATTTTCCTGAGGAAATAATTTAAAATGCCTTAATTCATTTATATATTATGTCTCTGAAATCAGTAAAATTAGTTCCCGCAATAAATCTCCTTGTAGTGAGACAAAATGCAGCATAGAAAGATTATGTGACCAACAATGTGCTCAAGTCTATAGTAGGTTTGAATTCATATGAAGTAGAAGTAACACTTCAAAGCTTCAAACATGTTCGACAGTATGGCTCCTTGTTTAATGCACTGGACTCTGTCCTGTCTAAGGCTTTCAATCCATAGTGTTATAATACTGCAAACTGAGCCAGACTTGTGCACAGTATGACCTTGGATGGGTGAAGAGATAAATAAAACATGATCCTACTTTGAATTTTTGCCCCAAGCTCTGAAGATGGTTTGAATTTATCTCAAACTAGAGTGCTGTTATTAATATGGAAGCAACCAAGCCCAAAGGTTCATTAGCCTCCTGTTGTGGATCAGTCCTCAAAACACCTGGTTGAGATTTTGACTTGTGTTGGCCAGCTGTGACAAATTTAGAATACCTATGATCATGTAGCAAAGCTCTTGACGTAAAGCAGGATAAACCAAAAAACCCTCATTTCAAAGGGCTATTCACTTTGTATTTTGCTCTTGCAGGTTGCCAGGTGAGAATGCTCACTTTAAAAGTTACTTAAAATGCTGTTTCAGCCAGATAGTTCTGTGCGATTCAATTGTTGGATCACTCACTTCATGGAAAACCAATGTGCTTGTGTTTCACACCTTAGCTGTTGAAGAACAGAGATTTATAGACTTCTCCTTCATTGGGTGTTTGGAAAACCCCTATCAACATAAATGTAATCTTAAATTGACAGTTATTTCTCCCCTCTTTTATTCAGCAAAATAATTATGAAATGATAGAACCTTCTACTTGCCTGAGTGGGGAAATTTGCATCTTGGTTTTTCCTATGTTATGTTACAATGAATACTAAGTTTCTTTAAATGCATGCTTGATGTAGTTGCTGTACTCAGATAAAATATTTATTTTAATTTGTTCTACGGATTGCTGAAGAGAGAGGCATTGTAGCTTTTCATCAGGCCACCTTGCAAGAATACCGATATAAGGAGAAAACAAGAATTTGTGCTGTATGACAAAGTGCTGATTGGTTGACTAGTAGCATCTAGTGGGGGCATTGCTCTGGAGAATGCACCGGGTGACAATTAACTGCCAAACATTGTTTGAACCAGGCAGTTTGACCCCAATTGGTTACGGCATTGCTGTAAGGAATGAGTCAACAAATGGCTGTCAGTTATTTTGTTTAGCTGATGTGTGTACACGTTCTTTATGTCTGCAAAGAATAGAGCCCGGTGTATTAATGTACGCAACCTCAAATGCATGCAAATACACTACATTTAGCCCAACTGACTATCTTCAATTGGTTGTCAACGTAGCTCTTCACATCGAGTATAAATTGTTGTTTTTTTCTTTAATTCAGTATTCTTGCCAAGTGCCCTGATGAGTGCAAGGTAAAAAGCTTCAACATGTCTCTTTTTCAGCAATACTCCAAGTTCTGTACTACCAAACTACTGTTTATTCACTGGATGTTGATAAGACTGCATTTATTAATTATCCCAAGTTGACTTAAAGGTGAAATTATTAGCAATATTGGGGTTAGTATGTGGTATATATAACCTTTGACTCCCTTCAGGCAATTATGTATATAAAGTAAAGTAACATTTAGTTCTGGGGAAGAAAAACTAATATTTTACTGATATTGTTCATGTTACTGATTTTTCTGCCACTTCGGTCTGTGTGGATCATACCGTCAAGCTTGTCTGTCAGCACCAAGTATTGGCAGCTTGGATAAAGCAATCAGTAGCTTGAATTTATGGAAGACTTTTCACATTATCTGGCCATTGAAAAGTGCATTGCAAACAATGAAAGGGGGACTGTTGACTCGGGCATTGGGAGATTTCCTTGCTATTGTTTGATTAATGCCACATTAGCAGGCAGATGGGATCTTGGTTTAAATGTCCACAAAATGGTTTAAAGTGCAACAATGAAATTTTGTCAAATCCCATCCCAAACCATTATATCTATAAAAAATAATATCCAAGGGAATCCCCTGAGAATTAGCAAATGGTGATTATTATTTTGGAACTGAGGGGAAAAATTGTTATCCCACGCATTAGTTTTTTTGTAAGGTTCTCGAAGAGATGCTACATTTTGACTTTTTGTCCCCCCTTCTTCACCAGAAGCTGCTTCAGTGGACAAGTCAGCATCTCAGTCTTGTGCTACCCCTTCGTCGTCGTCTTCAGGAATGACTCCTGCTTCTCAGACTCCATCAGCCACCACATCTACAGTCCCAGTTTCACCTGTTCCTCAGTCACCTATCCCTCCTCTACTACAGGATCCAAATCTTTTGAGACAATTACTTCCTGCTTTACAAGCCACTTTGCAGCTTAACAATGCTAATGTGGATATGTCAAAAATAAATGAAGGTAAGCGACAACTTCTCTGTTGATGTGTTTTCAATGCATAAAATAGATCGGAGAAAAACTTTTACTTTATATAAGATCTGAAAGATGAAAATACTTGATACTTGCTCTTGTTGTATAATGTGGCACTTGATGCAACAAACTTTCAAAAGTCATAATTTGCTGATTAACTGAGTGACCGCATTTTGTATATCAACTTTTCACCCTCAACTCCATCTTAGGCTTCAAAGCCTCATTTCTTGTTCATTTCTGCTAAACCTCCAAAATACAGGTTAGGCCTCAGCTGAAATATTGGGTTCAGTTCAGGGTACCACCCTTCAAGAAGTTTGCTGAGCTCTTGGAGAAATGCGGAATGGATTTAGTAGAATAGTGAGTTCTATAAAATATGCAGCACAGAAATTATCCTTGCAGTCCAAACAGCCCCTGTTCCATTTGAGCCACCTCCCATCCTTCCTCATTTGACTCTTCATCAATCCAATCCTCTATTTCCTTTGCCCAGAGATGTTTAGCCAGCCTCCCCTAACCTCTGCATATAAGTGGAGATTTGATACAGCTGTCCAAAATCATTGACTCTGATAGACTAAATGAAGATGCACTGTTTTCAGTGGTTAAAAAGGTCACGAACCAGAGGGCAGATTTAAGCATTGGTAGAAAAACCTGAGGTGACATGAGGAAACATTTGTTAGCGAGTTCTGGAATATATGGTGGTGGAAGCAGATTCAGCAGTAACATTCAAAAGAGAATTGGACACACACTTTGAGTGAAGCACACTGTAAGGCTATAAGTAAGAAGCAGAGATGGGAATAATTGCATAGCTCTGCCCAACAGCCGGCACAAGCATAATATGCAGTATCATTCTGTGATTTGCTTCGCATAATGTGCTTTTAGCTGGTAGAATAATCAAATTACATGCTTATTACTCTAGGGTTGTGATGTGGTAAAATGAAAAGTTGGAGATATGAAATCCTTGTAAAAGTTTTCCCTGGCTGAATAAATGATCAACCGATTTTAGTTGATGTAAAGTTAAAATTATTGTCGCAAGGGAGGAAGTAATGTCACTGTTGAATCTCATTGGTTAAGCAAGTCTCAGTGTTCAGATATTATTTGAAACAAATTTGACAAGCCCCAATACAATAAATATCAGTTTTTTATACAATGAAAGACACAGATATTGCCATCAGACAGATACTATCATGCACGACGTATCATGGAGTATGAATGGCAAGTCACAAGAGTTCCGATGATAGTTGACCAAGCATCCCAACTGTGTCATCCTGCACAGACTGCATCCTTCTTGACTGGGTAGTCCTACCTTCACTTTTAATTTTTAAAAGCTTTTTTCTATGGTAATAAAAGCCTTTAGCACTCTGTTTTTATGACCTGTGAGCCTTCTTTCAGATGTCCTTTTAATCTGTTCAATTCTCTGCAAAAGTTTATAATTCCTCATGTGTTTCTTCCTTAATTTTCAATTTATTTTAAACCCATTTATCCACAGAATTCCAAAGGAGTTTAGCACTGAGGTTTTTTTGTTCATCCATATATTTTCCATAGCTGATTCATTCTTCCTCGTTAATTTAGTGTCACTCCACTTATAGCCTTTTACCAGTCCTGCACCTTCATTTTTAACTTTTGATTGCACTTGTCTGTTATGAAATTGAAACTATGTTTATGCCCCAATTTACAACCGTTTTCCTACATTCATCAGGTTTTTTGTTCTGCCACTTGATTTTCCGCAATTAAATTTGTAATTACTTATTCCTTTGGTGTTGAAACGTACTGATCATGTGCCAATTATTTTCTGGCATTTTGCAGTCTTGAGCTTTTCCAGGTTTGTGGTCATGTTCATTCTCATATACCACATCCAATTTGCTCAGTGTAAAGTTTTGTTTGCCATCTGTGTACTGTTCAACAGTGTTCCTCGAAACACAGAACAAGCAGAATTGCAGTCTCAAGAATTGAAATTGCAAATGTGATTGCAGTTGCTGGTTCACTTGCCTTTCTTCATATTAACCTTGCATGAATCTTTATTTGGGGCAGAGCAACACCTTTTCATGCAAACCTAACAATACCATTTGTTGACTTTGTCATTTATTCATACGACTTCCTGTTGCAAACTTAGTTGATGGTATCCACAACCATGCCATAGTTTGAATTCAACATCTCTTTCCAAAGAGAACCTGTTATCTTCTTGAGTCGCCTATCCTGTTCTTCACTTGATCGTCTGTGAGTGATGTGAAGTGTAGCTTTCAGTTGTTTCCTTTTTTAATTGAGTTTCCAGGTTCTGTCCCAGAATCTTTGTTTTCATTCTCTGTACCTATGCTCCAGAAGTCTTTTCCTGATTGTGTCTAGGACCGTTTAGGACCCTGTTAGCATATCTGAATGCTTAATTTGTTCAGATGGGCATCATTCTGTGCAATATTTTGATGCCCCAAATCAGATCATATGTTCTTCAGTCGCTGTGGTATTTAAACTGTTGAAGTAAAAGTTATTTCCACCAACTTGAGCTTTATTCTGGCTGTCATCACGTGATGGCTGTTTTTCTTGCTTTTGTTCCATATGAACCCTTAAATTTCTGTTGTTACTTTAAAAGGTTTGATTCATCTTGTATCCAATAATGATGTGGCTCCTGATTATTGTGTAGTTTTGATTCCTTTATTTGAGGGACTAGTTGCATTGGAGACAGTTCAGAGGAGGTTTCGAGTCATAGAGGTTTACAGCATGGAAACAGACCCTTCGACCCAACGTGTCCATGTCACCCTTTTTTAACCCCTAAGCTAGTCCCAATTGTCCACATTTGGCAAAGACTGTTCTCTTATGGAGCTCCCTGGGGTCACTGTGCTGGAAATAGGGAGTGTGCTCTCTCTTCCCTGATTCCACTCTGGTGGAGCTCCCCAGGGTCACTGTGCTGCACATAGGATGTGTGCTCTCTCTTCCCCGACTCTAGTCTGGTCTGATGGAGCTCCCGGTGTCGCAGTGCTGGAGATTCTGGGAGAAATATGCAGCAGTTTCAGGTTGGGGGAATTTTCACACATACCGGCAATCTGCTTACCACTGCCGCTGCTTGGAAGATTCAGGCCCATTTATATTTTAAATCTATTTATATTTTAATTGTTACACGAAAAATTAACACAAACACTCACTGAATTGATTGCAGAGATGAGGCGTTTTTCTTATGAAGAGAGATTGGGCAGTTTAGTCCTAAACTCCCTCGAGTTTAAGAACATAAGAACATAAGAAACAGGAGCAGGAGTAGGCCATCTAGCCCCTCGAGCCTGCCCCGCCATTCAATAAGATCATGGCTGATCTGAAGTGGATCAGTTCCACTTACCCGCCTGATCCCTATAACCCCTAATTCCCTTAGCGATCAGGAATCCATCTATCCGTGATTTAAACATATTCAACGAGGTAGCCTCCACCACTTCAGTGGGCAGAGAATTCCAGAGATTCACCACCCTCTGAGAGAAGAAGTTCCTCCTCAACTCTGTCCTAAACTGACCCCCCTTTATTTTGAGGCTGTGCCGTCTAGTTCTAGTTTCCTTTCTAAGTGGAAAGAATCTCTCCATCTCTACCCTATCCAGCCCCTTCATTATCTTATAGGTCTCTATAAGATTCCCCCCTCAGCCTTCTAAATTCCAACGAATACAAACCCAATCTGCTCAGTCTCTCCTCATAATCAACACCCCTCATCTCTGGTATCAACCTGGTGAACCTTCTCTGCACTCCCTCCAAGGCCAATATATCCTTCTGTAAATAAGGGGACCAATACTGCACACAGTATTCCAGCTGCGGCCTCACCAATGCCCTGTACAGATGCAGCAAGACATCTCTGCTTTTATATTCTATCCCCCTTGCGATATAGGCCAACATCCCATTTGCCGCCTTGATCACCTGTTGCACCTGCAGACTGGGTTTTTGCATCTCATGCACAAGGACCCCCAGGTCCCTTTGCACAGCAGCATGTTGTAATTTCTTTCCATTTAGATAATAATCCAATTTGCTATTATTTCTTCCAAAGTGAATAACCTTGCATTTGTTATCGTTAAAATCCATCTGCCAGATCCTCGCCCACTCACTCAGCCTGTCCAAATCTCTCTGCAGACCTTCTACGCCCTCCACACGATTCACTTTTCCACTTATCTTTGTGTCGTCTGCAAACTTTGTTACCCTACACTCAGTCCCCTCCTCCAGATCGTCCATATAAATGGTAAATAGTTGAGGCCCCAGTACCGATCCCTGCGGCACGCCACCAGTTACCATCCGCCAACCAGAAAAGCACCCATTTATTCTGACTCTCTGCTTCCTGTCGGATAGCCAATCCCCAATCCACGCGAACACCCTACCCCCAACTCCGTGTGACCCAATCTTCTTCAGCAACCTTTTGTGAGGCACCTTATCAAACGCCTTTTGGAAATCCAAAAACACCGCATCCACCGGTTCCCCTCCGTCAACCGCACTAGTCACATCTTCATAAAAATCCAACAAGTTCGTCAAGCACGACTTCCCCTCATGAATCCATGCTGCGTCTGCTTAATCGAGCCATTCTTATCCAGATGGCCTGCTATTTCTTCTTTAATGATGGATTCCAGCATTTTCCCAACTACAGACGTTAAGCTAACCGGCCTGTAGTTACCCACCTTTTGTCTATTTCCTTTTTTAAAGAGCGGCGTAACATTAGCCGTTTTCCAATCCGCCGGCACTACCCCAGAATCCAACGAATTTCGATAAATAACCACTAACGCATCCGCTATTACCTCTGACATTTCTTTCAGTACCCTGGGATGCATTCCATCCGGGCCCTCTTAGAAGAATGAGAGGAGATCTCATTGAGGTGTACAAGATGATAAGGGGGTTAACAAAGTAGATGTGGAGTGGATGTTTCCTCTTTAGGGCAATCTAGAAAAAGAGGTCATAGTCTTAGGATAAGACTATAAGTTATATGGAAGGGATGGAAGTGAAGGCAGTGCAATGTACCTCCTGCAGAATGTTTGAGGTGAGGGATACCATCAGTGTCCCTGCTGATTACACCTGTGGGAGGTGCACCCATCTGCAGCTCCTCCAAGACCGCGTTAGGGAGCTGGAGTTGGATGAGCTTAGGGACATCAGGGAGGCAGAGAGGGCCATAGACACCAGCTTCAGGGATATAGTTGCTCCAGGGAATGAAAATAGATGGGTGACAGTGAGCGGGGCTGGGAGGAAGCAGTCGGTGCGGGGATCCCCTGTGGTTGTTCCCCTTAGCAACAAGTATTCCACTTTGGATACAGGTGAGGGGGGCGACCTACCAGTGGTAAGCCGCAGTGACCAGATCGCCAGCGCTGAGTCCGTCCCTGTGGCTCAGAAGGGAAAGGGGGAGAGCGGTAGAGCTATAGTTATTGGGGACTCGTTTGTTAGAGGGATAGATAGGAGGTTCTGTGGCAACAAGAGAGACTCACGGATGGTATGTTGCCTCCCGGATGCCAGGGTCCGTGACATCTCCGACCATGTCTTCAGGATTCTAAAGAGGGAGGGGGAACAGTCACAAGTCGTGGTGCACGTCGGCACCAAAGACATAGGTAAGAGAGGGGACGGGGATTTAAAACAGGAATTCAGGGAGCTTGGGTGGAAGCTGAGATGTGGAGATGCCGGCGTTGGACTGGGGTAAGCACAGTAAGAAGTCTCACAACACCAGGTTAAAGTCCAACAGGTTTATTTGGTAGCAAATACCATAGGGTATTTGCTACCAAATAAACCTGTTGGACTTTAACCTGGTGTTGTGAGACTTCTTACTGGAAGCTGAGAGCCAGGGCAAAACAGGTTGTCATCTCTGGTATGTTGCTGGTGCCACGGGATAGCGAGTTGAGGAACAGGGAGAGAGTGCAGTTAAACACATGGATGCAGGGATGGTGTAGGAGGGAGGGTTTCAGCTATGTGGATAATTGGAACACTTTCTGGGGAAGGTGGGACCTGTACCAACAGGACGGGGTGCCCCTGAACCAGAAGGACACCAATATCCTGGGAGGGAAATTTGCTACGGCTCTTCGGGGGGATTTAAACTAATTGGTCAGGGGGATGGGAAGAGGAGTTGTAGTCCAGAGGTCAGTGAGTGTAGTGAGGTACTGGGAAGGGTATCATGGTCAAAGGTGGGTACCAGCAGACAAGAAGGTGGGTTGAAGTGTGTCTACTTCAATGCAAGGAGCATCCGAAATAAGGTAGGTGAACTTGGGGCGTGGATTGGCACTTGGGACTACGATGTTGTGGCCAATACGGAGACATGGGTAGAACAAGGAGAGGAATGGTTGTTGGAAGTTCCGGGGTATAGATGTTTCAGTAAGTGTAGGGTAGCTGGTAAAAGAGGTGGAGGAGTGGCAATGTTAATCAAGGAGAGTGTAACGGCTGCAGAAAGGCATTTCGAAGGGGATCTGCCTACAGAGGTAATATGGGCTGAGGTTAGGAATAGGAAAGGAGCGGTCACGTTGTTAGGAGTTTACTATAGGCCCCCAAATAGGAATAGAGATGTGGAGGAAGAAATTGCTAAGCAGATTATGGATAGGTGTGGAGGTCACCGGGTAGTAGTCATGGGGGACTTTAACCTTCCAAATATTGATTGGAACCTTTATAGGTCGAATAGTTCGGATGGGGCAGTTTTTGTGCAGTGTGTGCAGGAGGGGTTCCTGACACAATATGTGGATAAGCCGACAAGAGGTGGGGCCACATTGGATTTGGTAATGGGAAATGAGCCGGGCCAAGTGTTGGATTTGGTTGTGGGAGAGCACTTTGGAGATAGTGACCACAATTCGGT
The DNA here is from genome assembly GCF_964213995.1 of Mustelus asterias. Taxonomy (NCBI): domain Eukaryota; kingdom Metazoa; phylum Chordata; class Chondrichthyes; order Carcharhiniformes; family Triakidae; genus Mustelus; species Mustelus asterias. The sequence continues at coordinate 39,117,953 of NC_135802.1, read as the reverse complement.
GTCTTTTGTGATTGCAATGGAGAGGGAGAGGGCCATACGGCAGGGCATAGTTTACAATTGGGGGAGAGGTAATTATGATGCAAACAGGCGGGAATTAGGAAGCATAGGATGGGAACAAAAATTGTCAGGCAAAGGCACTAATGATAAATGGAACTTTTTCAAGGAACAAATACTGCGCGTCCTTGATAGGTATGTCCCTGCCAGGCAGAGAGGAAATGGCCGAGTGAGGGAACCATGGTTCACAAAAGAGGTGGAATGTCTTGTCAAGAGAAAGAAGGAAGCGTATGTTAGGTTGAGAAAACAAGGTTCAGTTGGCTCGATGGAGGGTTACAAGTTAGCAAGAAATGAGCTGAAAAAGGGGCTTCGGAGAGCTAGGAGGGGGCATGAGAAGTCCTTGGCGGGTCGGATCAAGGAAAACCCCAAGGCTTTTTACTCTTATGTGAGGAATAAAAGAATGACCAGGGTGAGGCCGGGGCCGGTCAAGGACGGCAGTGGGAATTTGTGCATGGAGTCAGAAGAGATAGGAGAGGTGATGAATGAATACTTTTCTTCAGTGTTAACCAAAGAGAGGGGCCATGTTTTTGAGGAAGAGAAGGTGTCACAGGCTGATAGGCTGGAGGAAGTAGATGTTCGGAGGGAAGATGTACTAGCAATTTTGAAAAAACTGAAAGTTGATGAGTCCCCTGGACCTGATGAAATATATCCTAGGATTCTTTGGGAGGCAAGGGATGAGATTGCAGAGCCTTTGGCATTGATCTTTGCGTCCTCACTGTCTACGGGGGTGGTGCCAGAGGACTGGAGAGTGGCGAATGTGGTTCCTCTGTTTAAGAAAGGGAATAGAAATGACCCTGGTAATTATAGGCCGGTTAGTCTTACTTCGGTGGTCGGTAAGTTGATGGAAAAGGTCCTTGGGGATAGGATTTATGACCATTTAGAAAGATGCAGCTTAATCCGGGATAGTCAGCACGGATTTGTGAAGGGCAAGTCTTGCCTCACAAATTTGATAGATTTTTTTGCGGAGGTAACGAAGTGTGTAGATGAAGGTAGTGCAGTTGATGTCATATACATGGATTTTAGTAAGGCGTTTGATAAGGTCCCCCTCGGTCGGCTTATGAAGAAAATAAGGATGTGTGGGATAGAGGGAAGTTTGGCCGATTGGATAGGTAACTGGCTATCTAACAGAAGACAGAGGGTGGTGGTGGATGGAAAATTTTCGGACTGGAAACCGGTTACCAGCGGAGTGCCACAGGGATCAGTGCTTGGTCCTCTGCTCTTTGTGATTTTTATTAATGACTTAGAGGAGGGGGCTGAAGGGTGGATCAGTAAATTTGCTGATGACACCAAGATTGGTGGAGTAGTGGATGAGGTGGAGGGCTGTTGTAGGCTGCAAAGAGATATAGATAGGATGCAGAGCTGGGCTGAAAAATGGCAAATGGCGTTTAACCCTGACAAATGCGAGGTGATTCATTTTGGTAGGACAAATTTAAATGTGGATTACAGGGTCAAAGGTAGGGTTCTGAAGAATGTGGAGGAACAGAGAGATCTTGGGGTTCATATCCATAGATCTCTGAAGGTTGCCACTCAAGTGGATAGAGCCGTGAAGAAGGCCTATAGTGTGTTGGCGTTCATTGACAGGGGGTTTGAGTTTAAGAGCCGTGGGGTTATGCTGCAACTGTACAGGACCTTGGCGAGACCACATTTGGAATATTGTGTGCAGTTCTGGTCACCTCACTACAAGAAGGATGTGGAGACACTGGAAAGAGTGCAGAGGAGATTTACCAGGATGCTGCCTGGTTTGGAGGGTAGGTCTTATGAGGAAAGGTTGAGGGAACTTGGGCTTTTCTCTTTGGAGCGGAGGAGGTTGAGAGGAGACTTGATAGAGGTTTATAAGATGATGAGGGGGATAGATAAAGTGAACGTTCAAAGACTATTTCCTCGGGTGAATGGAGCGGTAACGAGGGGGCATAACTACAGGGTTCATGGTGGGAGATATAGGAAGGATGTCCGAGGTAGGTTCTTTACGCAGAGTGGTTGGGGTGTGGAATGGACTGCCTGCAGGGATAGTGGAGTCAGACACTTTAGGAACATTTAAGAAGCTATTGGATAGGAACATGGAGTACTTAGGGACGATAGGGAGGAAATAGCTTGATCTTGGTTTCAGACAGAGCTCGGCACAACATCGTGGGCCGAAGGGCCTGTTCTGTGCTGTACTGTTCTATGTTCTATGATAAGGGGTGGCAGATGTGGAGGCCGAGATGAGATGTATATAAAACGAAAAAAAGTGGTGACGGTAAAAATTGGTCCTTTGGAGAATGAGAAGGGGGAATTAATAATGAGAAATGAGGAAATGGCCAAGGCATGGAACAGCTATTTTGTGTCAGTCTTCATCTTAGAAGACACAAATAACGTACCAAAAATTGATGACAAGGAGGCGAGAGCAGGTAAGGACCTTGAAATGATCATTATCACTGAAGAAGATATTTTTGGCAAGTTGATGGAGCGAAAGGTAAGCAAGTCTCGTGGCCCTAATGGAATGCATCCCAGGGTCCCAAAAGAGATGTCTGGGGAAATAGCAAATGCACTAGTGGTAACTTAGCAAAATTCACTGGATGGTTCCGACAGATTGGAAAACACTGTTTAAAAAAGGCAGGTAACTGGGCTGGTTAGTTTAACTTGTGTCGTGGGGAAAATCCTTGAACCTATCATCAAGGAAGAAATAGCGAGACATCTGGATAGAAATTGTCCCATTGGGCAGACGCAGCATGGGTTCATGAAAGGCAGGTCATGTTTAATTTACTGGAATTCTCTGAGGACATTGAGTGTGATGGACAAGAGGGAACCGGTGAATGTGGTATATCTGGATTTTCAGAAGGCATTCGACAAGGTGCTGCACAAAAGACTGCTGCAAGATAAATGTGCACGGCGTTACAGGTCATGTATCAGCATGGATAGAGGATTGGTTGACGAACAAAGCAAAGAGTGGGGATAAATGGGTGTTTTTCTGGTTGGCGATTAGTGGTTTCCCTCAGAGATTCCCTCAGAGAGGGGCGGCACGGTAGCACAGTGGTTTGCACTGCTGCTTCATAGCTCCAGGGTCCCGGCTCGGGTCACTGTCTGTGTGGAGTTTGCACATTCTCCTCGTGTCTGCGTGGGTTTCCTCCGGGTGCTCCGGTTTCCTCCCACAGTCCAAAGATGTGCGGGTTAGGTTGATTGGCCAGGTTAAAAATTGCCCCTTAGAGTTCTGAGATGCGTAGGTTCGCGGGATTAGCGGGTAAATAAGCGGGGGTAGGGCCTGGGTGGGATTGTGGTCGGTGCAGACTCGATGGGCCGAATGGCCTCCTTCTGCACTGTAGGGTTTCTATGATTTCTATTAGTGTTGGGAACGCAATTGTTTACAATTTACATAGATGATTTGGAGTTGGGGACCAAGTGTAGTGTGTCAAAGCTCGCAGATGATACTAAGATGGGTGGCAGAGCAAAGTGTGCAGAGGACATTGAAAGTCTGCAGAGGGATATAGATAGTCTAAAGAGAGTGGGCAAGGGTCTGGCAGATGGAGTACAATGTTGGTAAATGTGAGGTCATCCATTTTGGTAGCAATAACAGCAAAATGGATTCTCTGAATGGTAAAAAATTGCAGCATGCTGCTGTGCAGAGGGACTGGGTGTCCTTGTGCACGAATCACAAAAAGTTGGTTTGCAGGTGCAGCAGGGAATAAAGATGGCAAATGGAATTTTGCTCTTCATTGCTAGAGGGATGGAGTTTAAATACAAGGAGGTTATGTTGTTGTATAAGGTGCTGGTGAGGCCACACCCTGAAGTACTGTGTACAGTTTTGGTCTCCTTACTTGAGAAAGGATATACTGGCACTGGAGGGGGTGCAGAGGAGATTCACTAAGTTGATTCCAGAGTTGAGAGGATTGGCTAATGAGGAGAGACTGAGTAGACTGGGACTATATTCATTGGAATTTAGAAGAATGAGGGGGAATCTTATAGAAACATTTAATGTTATGAAGGAAATAGATAAGATAGAAGCAGGGAGGTTGTTTCCACTGGCAAGTGAAACTAGGACTCGGGGGCATAGTCTCAAAATAAGGGCGAGCAGATTTAGGACTGAGTTGAGGAGGAATTTCTTCACACAAAGGGTTGTGAATCTGTGCAATTCCCTGCCTAGTGAAGCAGTTGAGGCTACCTCGTTGAATGTTTTTAAGGCAAAGATAGATTTTTGAACAGCAAAAGAATTAAGGATTATTGTGAGTGGGTGAGTAAGTGGAGCTGAGTCCACGAAGATCTTATTGAATGGCGGAACAGGCTCGAGGGGCAAGATGGCCTACTCCTGCTCCTAATTCTTAAGTCCTTATGAGATCATCCATGATCGTATGAAATGGTGTAGCACTCTTGAGGGGCTAAATTCCCTACTCCTGCTTCTAGTTTTATGAGTTGGCGCACAATAATAAAGAACTAATTTGCAAAGAATTTCATCTTCAATGTTAGGTCATGGTGCTTGGGCCTTTTGTGGTGTGCCCACTGGAATTATATGTTGCAATCCCACTTTTTTGATCAATCCTTGTGCCATTTTCATAGAAGAAATCTTATAGCACAGAAAAATGGGTTCAGTCCACTTAGCCGATATAAGTTGTTTGAAAGAGGTATCCATTTCACCTCGTCCCCAATTCTTTTCTCCTACACATGTAAATCTTTTTTTCCCTTACTTATCTATTCCCCTTCAGTTTTGAAGAACATTGCATTGGACTTAAAAAAAACATTAACTGTTGTTTTTCTCACTGCAGTTGCTACCAGACCTGCTGAGTATTTCCTGCGGTGTTTTTATTCCAAAATTAATCTTGTTTCCTTATAGCCCTATATTATCTTCTGTTTGCAATATTTATCCATTTTCCTTTAACAGAAACATTGTTCCTTCCCTGTGCCTGAGTATTTCAAGTTGTAAAAACTATCTGTTCAATAACTTTTTTCTCGCCCCCTCCCTTTTTCTCTTGAGCATGTTGAATTGATGAGCCCTAATCACTGATTCCCTTCAGGAAATTCTCTTGAATTATTCACTGCATCAAAACCCAATCAAATCTCTTCTGGTCTGTGCGATTCGTATTTTCACCATCCCAACATCACCATGAATATGTGCCTTGTGCAATCTGGCTTCAATGGCTTCTTGATAATTGTGCCTGGTACTCCAAACTTCGAGTGAACCAATGTTTCATGCAATAAAAACAGAAAATGCTTGAAAACCTCAAGTCTGGAGGCATCTCTGGAAAGAAAAATAGTGTTAATGCTTCGAGTCCGTATGACTTTGAAGAAGTCTTACAGACTCGATGTTAAGTGTTTTCTCACAGATGCTGCCAGACCTGCTGAGTTGTTCCAACATTTTCTGTTATTTTAGATCTGCAGCATTTGCAGTCATTTGCTTTTATTCTAATGTTTCATGAAAATTTGTTTTGCTGAAATCGTACTCTTATATATGTCCCAGTTTATAAAACCCAATACTCTTTTGGAGTCCTTGGGGTCATTATGTTGGACATTATGTGCCATAACAATTTTATGATTGCGCAAATCTAAATCATCCATACATTATTAAGAACAAATGTGAACATGCACAGCAAAAGAGGTGTGCATGTAGTAAATTGTGACTCTTTTTCCCCCCCCAGCTTCTATCCTCTTGCCAGATAGTGAAACTGAATTTTGTTGATCCTGCAGTATAATTTTTTTAATCTTTGCATTTCCTCTTACCACCATCTCTCTGATCAACTATGATTAACTAATTTGATGTGGAGATGTCGGCGTTGGACTGGGGTAAACACAGTAAGAAGTTTAACAACAACAGGTTAAAGTCCAACAGGTTTATTTGGTAGCAAACGCCACAAGCTTAAGGCTCCGAAAGCTTGTGGCTTTTGCTACCAAATAAACCTGTTGGACTTTAACCTGGTGTTGTTAAACTTACTGTAACTAATTTGACACAGACAAGAATTAAATTTAGGATCATTGTGTATGGGTTGAAAGGCAGACATCCCTGAAAGAAAATGAATCAATGGTCAGATTTACTGAATTTCAGTTTTTAAATGTTGCGAATGGCTCAGCTGTGTGTAATGGAGTCTCCAACTGATCCAGTGGTCTGTGATTTTCAGTCTTGTCTCAAGTATTTTTGGTAATCTCTTAGAACTGGAACTTCTGTTAGCTGCTATGCATGTCATCTGGTGTTATATTTTTACCTTGCAAATAATCTGGTTTGGAAGTGAAGGCGTTGTCGGTTTCTTTTTCCATTCTCTCCCTTCAAAAACTTTTAATCTTCCAGTGTTTGCCTAAGTGATTGAGTAATTTTTGCAAAAGTGGGAATGTGGGCATTGGATTGTTTGAAGTGTCATATGGAACTGGTACTCAGCAAGAAGTGACAAAAGTTTTGAAGCTTAAAAAGTGGTGCATTTGTTTAGATGTGGTGCAGCCATACAACATGAAAAGAATTGTCACACTTCAGTAGAACCAACCCCCCCACCCCCACCTTACTCTATCTCTCTAATCCCATGAATTTACCAGGTTTAATCCACCTAACACGCACATCTTTGGCGTGTGAGAGGGAAGCTGGAGAACCCGGAGGAAGCCCACACAGACACTGGGAGAACATGCAAACTCCACACAGTCACCCAAGGCTGGAATTGAACTCTGGTCCCTGGTGCCATGAGGCAGCAGTGCGAACCACTGTGGCACCATATTCCCCGCCGCTCCTCTCTACTCTACCCCTCCGCTTCTCTCCACTCAACCTCGCCCCCTCCCCCACTCTGCACCCCCGCTTCTCTCTCTTCTACTTTCTAACTCTTTGTCCAGCATGATTTTGATTGCTCTTTTTCTCCTTTTGGAGAATACCTAGACTACATCTAAGCAATTTTTTCTTTAAAGGCCACTCATTATTACATTACATGCCTGCTACTATGTAACTCAGTTCACCTCGGCTTCTCATTTTGCTTCCTTATTCATTAAAAAAATTGTTGGATTTTCCTCTGTTTGTGTTGTAGTTATAAGGCATTGTCACGGCTTTCTATTTATTTATTTGTGTGTGCATGTGACTGCCCTCAATAGCCGATATTAGGTAGTCTCTGGAGCAATGCATTATAATGAAGTGTTCATGTACCTGATCTTTTCCTATAGAAATTCTTGAATCAACTTTCAATGCAAATATTAATGGTTAATTTTCATATTTTGAAAGATGTAATCACCTATTATGCTGGCTTCTCTTACTGAAAGTTAATCTTTGCATCTCTGCAGCTGGTTACAAATGCACATATCTGGGTGGGGTATATATCTTTAATTGAGCCTGTGTACACAAATATAAATAACCATACTTCCATGGATGGAAAATAATTGTGATGTGGAGATGCCGGTGTTGGACTGGGGTAAACACAGTAAGAAGTTTAACAACACCAGGTTCAAGTCCAACAGGTTTATTTGATAGCAAAAGCCACACAAGCTTTCAGAGCTCCAAGCCCCTTCTTCAGGTGAGTGGGAATTCTGTTCACAAACAGGGCATATAAAGACAGACTCAATTTACATGAATAATGGTTGGAATGCGAATACTTACAGCTAATCAAGTCTTTAAGAAACAAAACAATGTGAGTGGAGAGAGCATCATGACAGGCTAAAAAGACGTGTATTGTCTCCAGACAAGACAGCCAGTGAAACTCGGCAGGTCCAGGCAACTGTGGGGGTTACAGATAGTGTGACATGAACCCAATATCCCGGTTGAGGCCGTCCTCGTGTGTGCGGAACTTGGCTATCAGTTTCTGCTCAGCGACTCTGCGCCGTCGTGTGTTGCGAAGGCCGCCTTGGAGAACGCTTACCCGAATATCAGAGGCCGAATGCCCGTGACCGCTGAATGAACACCGCTCGACAATCACCAGGCAAGACTGTTCTCTTCCTGTTGGGGAGCACTTCAGCAGTCATGGGCATTCGGCCTCTGATATTCGGGTAAGCGTTCTCCAAGGCGGCCTTCGCGACACACGACGGCGCAGAGTCACTGAGCAGAAACTGATAGCCAAGTTCCGCACACACGAGGATGGCCTCAACCGGGATATTGGGTTCATGTTACACTATCTGTAGCCCCCACAGTTGCCTGGACCTGCCGAGTTTCACTGGCTGTCTTGTCTGGAGACAATACACATCTTTTTAGCCTGTCTTGATGCTCTCTCCACTCGCATTGTTTTGTTTCTTAAAGACTTGATTAGCTGTAAGTATTCGCATTCCAACCATTATTCATGTAAATTGAGTCTCTGTCTTTATATGCCCTGTTTGTGAACAGAATTCCCACTCACCTGAAGAAGGGGCTTAGAGCTCCGAAAGCTTGTGTGGCTTTTGCTATCAAATTAACCTGTTGGACTTTAACCTGGTGTTGTTAAACTTCTTCCTGTGGAAAATAATTGGCAGTGGTGCCATGAATGGTCCCTATTCTGCTCTATTTGAAACTTTGTCCTGGTGTGCACAGTTAACTCTTCCACTGATCACAAACAGATCTTTGCCTCAGCATAGAGTACAGAATTTAAACCAGCTGTCAATGGTGCATGCTGAAAATCTTTTTATCTTGCTCTTCATGTTAGTTCTGGCAAGTTTGTCTTCTAAATTGAATAATTTTTGACTTTGCTGCCCCCCCCCCCCGCCCCAAAAAAAGCCAGATGTCATGTTCCAGCACTTGATCTGTAGCCCTGGAGGTTACGGACCTCAGGTGCATCGCTACCTGATAGACACCTTTCAAATGAGTTGAGGGTTTCTGCCTCTACTGCCTTTTTAGGTAGAGAGTTCCAGGCTCTTGCCACTCTCAGGTGAAAATATCTTTTCTTTCTCCTCTCTCCATCTTCCGCTAATCACTTTAGATAAATGTCCCCTCGTCACTGATCTCTGTCCTTCCCATCCACTCTATCCAGGCCCTTCACATCTTTATACACCTTGGTCAAATTGCCCTCAGCCTCCTCTGTTCCAAGGAAAATAACCCTAGCAGTTCCAATCTTTCCTCATAGCTGTAATTTTCCAGTCCAGGCAACATCCTTCTAAATCTCCTCTGTATCCTCTAGTGTAATTATATCCTTTCTGTAATGAGTTGACCAGAACTGCATGCAGTACTCAACTGTAACCAGTATTTTATACAGCTCCAAGATAACACCCCTGATGTTGCATTTTAAAGTAAAGTTAAAAAATTATTTATTTGTCACAAGTAGACTTAAATTAACACCACAATGAAGTTACTGTGAAAATCCCCTATTCGTCACACTCCGGCAGCCGTTCAGGTATACTGAGGGAGAATTTAGCATGGCCAATGCACCTAACCAGTATGTCTTTGGGACTGTGGGAGGAAACTGGAGCACCCGGAGGAAACCCATGCAGACACGGGGAGAATGTGCAAACTCTGCACAGACAGTGGCCCAAGCTGGGATTCAAACCTGGGTCCATGGCACTGTGAAGCAGCAGTGCTAACCACCGTGCCAACATGCCGCCCCATCTTAGGTCTCCGCTAAGAAATCTTTCAATATCCTCCCACTTATTGGGTATTTGCCATCTTTGACCTCCCCAAATGCATTGTCTGTCACTCCTCTGGATCCATGTTGTGCTATAATTCTTTGCAGCCGCTTGGATTATTGGAATCAAAATAATAAGACCTCATCCATCTGTTTCCATAGAAGTTCAATATAACAGCTATTCATTTGTGGTCAGCAATTGAGTTGCAGCTCGTGTTAACCAAGATTCATTTAGTAATTTGAATAGGGCTTTTTAGAGGTTGAGTGAAGACTTTGAGTTTGCTTGCAATGTTTCAGAGCAATTTGAAAATATCCACTGCATAGACAATCTGATTGTTGGAACAGCAGAATTGATTTGAATGAAGGTTCAGTGCTAGTTGTAGTTTGAAGAGGATAAAGTATTGAAATTTCAACTTATTTCCTTTTTGCTTGTAAAATATAGAAGTGCACTTGTTTGGTTATTGGAGCAGGAGAAAGCAGCAAAGAATCTTGAAATGGTTTTAAGTTGCTTTGATTCGCATTGCAAAACAAAAATACAATGCACAGGGTCTCATTTTCAGGGAATGAATTCATATTATGCTCTTTTGTGAAAATGAAGTTTTCTACTTGCGCATATCTACCTTGCTTCATCACTTGTGTCTCAAAGTGTCTGGTATTTTTTCTGAATGTTTTGATGGATTTTTATTCTTGAGGTAAAGTTATCAGATTTGCATGCCAGGCTTAGAATCAGACTTTGCATATTGTTTGGCTAACTTGTTCCATGCTCTCTAGATGAACCCAGTATTAATTTTAGAGTTTGATCAGTGGCACTCCAACATCGTCATCTTTTTTCATCTCTGGCATTGGAGGAAAATGAAGCCCAAGTAAAACCCAAGTGGCATTGCCAATTTAAAAGGATAATCCAGTTAGGTTTGCACCAATCTTGCTGCCTCAATTTGAGGTATTGTTTTATGCTGCTGCCTGTTGATGCCTGTTGGGAATTTTGCTTTGCCTAATCTCGCTGGCGTTGCTTATAACAGGGTCCTTTTGTGTTCTTCACAAGTTTACTGTTGCCTGTTCTTGAATGTGTTGACTTGCATCTATTTACTAACATTCAATCCACCTTAGCACATTTATGTAACTGCCATGTGTCATGGAGTATGGATAATCTTTCTATTTTTAACAGACTCAGAACTTTGTTTTGTGAACAAATTAAATTCTTACACTAATGTGCTGTTCCCTATCATTCACAAAGTTTGTGATTGAGCAGAGTTCCTATATATTATACTAGATTCGTCTTCACTGGCAGTGCATTTTCTGTCAGTAACTGTCTTTGGTTGTCATGCCAATTTTAATTTTGAACTCGATGATGTTGGTAATTTAGTAAATCTTAAAATTCTTTACAGATTGCACATTTTGAGGAAATGTTTTTTTTTACAAAACTGAGTAAGCTGAATCCACTAATTTATTGGACCCTCAAAGAACTCTTGTAGAATTGAGGTGTAACCTATTTCTAGAATTATGTCAACTGCTGCATAGTGCATGTTATTTAAATGTTCATTTGTATTATGCTGCAGATTGCTCTCGAACAGTACTTCCACTATTGATTTTAGATTTTCACTGTTAATACTAGATTTGTTACAAATGAATATTGAGAGTACATTTGCCAAGTTGAAAAGATTGTTTATTACTTGGATGATTGCAGGGAGGGCAAACTGCCTGGGGCATAAATTTCTGAAAAGGACATTCCTGTTCTTTCTTCAATCCTTGCATTTTGTACAATGATTTGTTTTTAGATATGAGGATTGAGTAATTTGTTTTGGTGATGCATTTTTTTTTGCAACATCATCTCATGCCTCAGCTAACAATATGAACCAATTTTGATTTCGAAACAAGTAACGCATAAATTGGATTTCAGACGCTCTGAATTGAGACAGCCTTAATTGCCTGTTGGCATTATTGGGTTGCAGTCTGTTAAATCAGAATTAAAGAGATCTTCTAATTTTATTTGACGTATTGTAAGCAGTTTAAATATGTTATTGTTGCATAGCAGAAGTTTAAGCCAGCACTTTCCTTTTGTCTTGCAGTCCTTACAGCTGCTGTCACGCAAGCTTCCTTACAGTCTATGCTTCATAAGCTCCTCACGGCTGGACCATCAGCTTTAAGCATCACTACTCTCCTTTCCCAAGCTGCACAGTTGTCTTCTCAGGGTAAGGTTGAAACAAAAATGTGTGTTCTTTTGCTGCTCTGTTAGCACTTAAAACGTTGCACTGCCCACTGTTTCTCTCTTCCCCCCCCCCCCCCCCCCACCTCCCCCTCTTCCCCCCCCCCCCCTCACTTTCATTAATGTACCCATCAAGTTGAAGGGTTTCAGTATTGGGAAGGCGTCATTTTCCTCCTCGCATCAGCAATAGACCTTAGGTGAGATATACACCAGCTAGCTAGGTGAAGAAGATTTGCGCTTCTGCAGCTTATGACTCAGTTTTTTTTTCGTTCTTCAAATGTTTCACGAAGAACTTTGCTCTGTCCCAGTTGAAAGAGTTTGTGACTTCAATGTCACTCAAAAGATTGAATTCATTATAGTTCAGATTTATTTCTAAAGTTTTACTGAAACTCTATCTTGTGTGCATATCTGAGAGATTGTTTGGCAGATTATATTACGCTTCGTGGTTATTCACTTCACCCTTCTGATAGGTAAGCTGCAACTAAACAAAAACATTTGAGACTGGCAACTCAAATAGTATTGCAAAAGGCCAAGCTGAATCTGAAGGCTTGAATTTAATTCTTCAAATTGACATGAACTTAGGTCCATAAACATTCCTATCATGGACGTGATATCCTTGTACTTGTGGTAACAAGCGACAGTTGACTGGGAAAACAAATGGAGTTGGAACCTTCAAGGAAATGTCGCCTCATTTGTTACAGTTGGCAACTGATGGCATCACCTTAATATAGTTCAATACCATTAACATCGGAGATGCTTAGAATTCTGAAACTTGTTAAACTTGCAACCTTGAGTATTGCACAATCAATTTCAGCACTTTTAAAGGTAGAAGTTCATGTTCACCAGCACGCACTTACAGTGCCTCAACCTCCTTTTATGATATTTAAAATTCTCAACCTGAGAAACAAGCTGAATGTCATGCTTCTCCCGACCATGACGAATCCTGCTTGTCACCTTGTGTTCTTCCGCTTTTGTTCAAGTGGTGATTTAGGCATTTGCTTCACTACTTTGGAGCACATACATTGAATTGTGGGTAAGCTTTGGGGATTCAACTTGAAATCTCTAATTTCTTTACACCATTAATTGCAAGCATCAGAAACAAGTATCCGTTATTCTGAACTCCTGGTTTGTTTTGTGCTATGTCAAGCTGCTATATTTGTCAAGACTTTTGTTTCTGAGAATAGGTTGCATGGCATGAGAGAACTTCACTGTCCTTGGAAGTTATTATAAGTAGAACACAGCTCTTGGGCGTTGAGTTGTAGACTAAAAATTTGTAAATGTGTATTTTATGTTTTTGCTGAAGTACATGAGTATTTGAATTGCAAGTACTCATTGACACACATGTACAATTCATTCATAGGACATTTACATACTGTCGAATTTTTAAAGCTTGTTAACTCATCTACAAAACTTCTTAACTTTGGACTTTGCCATGAATTAAAGTATAAGATCTGTTTGTCTTGAGATAACTTTTCCTTTTACTTTTGGTTCATTCTCTGTTTCTACCCTTTATAGCAATAAATTCAATTCAGCCCAATGGGCAATCTGAGTGCCAACAGTACCTGTTTGAATTAGTGTTCTTTTTCCCCAATTTTCGCTCCAACTTACTTGCATATCACTGAATTCGACCCTGATGCATTCTTGTTATATTAATTCCTTCTCACTCCCAGTATCCTTAACTCCACATGATTTCTCAAGTCCGGAGTTATGTTGCTTGTATTTACCAATTTGTCAGAAGCTAAGAATAGCACTTGATTCCACACTGTTGGATGCCAACTGATTTGAGACTTGGCTTTCTTGTTTTCTACTCTCCGCTTGCTGCTTGTGGGGCATGAATGTTATTTGCAACTTATCAGCGCAAACCTGAATGTTATCCAGGTCTTGCTGCATGTTGATACAGATTCATTCAATATCTGAGCAGCTCTGAATTGTATTGAACACTATGCAATCATCAACAAACATATACACTTCTGACCTTATGGTGGAGGGAAGGTTATTGATGGAGTGAGTGGGAGAAGATGGTTTGGCTGAGAACACGAGTTGAACTCGAGTGATGTCCTGGGATTCAGATGATGGACTTCTGATGGCCACAGTCATTTTTCTTTGTACTAGGTATGACTCCAACCAGTGGAGAGTTTTCAATTAACTTAAATTTTACAACTCCTTGCTGTCATAGTGTCCATGGCAGAAAGGCAGCACTATCTCACCTTGTCTCTTAAATGCGACTCTTCTGCATTTTTGAACCAAGGCTGCAATGTTCTCCGGGGCCAAATGAACTGCTGGAACTCAGGCTGAGCATCGGTGAGCAGGTTATTGCTCATGCGGTGCTACACTGTCAATGATACTGAGAGAGGCAAGGGAGGAAATTGCTGGGGCCTTGAGAGAAATCTTTGTATCCTCACTGGCTACAGGGGAGCTCCCAAAGGATTGGAGAATAGCCAATGTTGTTCCTTTGTTTAAGAAGGGTAGCAAGAATAATCCAGGTAATTACAGGCCGGTGAGCCTTACATCAGTGGTAGGGAAATTATTGGAGAGGATTCTTTGAGACAGGATTTATTCCCACTGGAAATAAGTGGGTGCATTAGCGAGAAGCAACATGGTTTTGTGAAGGGGAGGTCATGTTCCACCAACTTGATCGAGTTTTTCGAGGAAGTGACAAAGATGATTGATGAGGGTAGGGCAATGGATGTTATCAGCATGGACTTGAGTAAGGCCTTTGACAAGGTCCTTCATGGCAGACTGGTACGAAAGGTGAATTCGCATGGGATCAGAGGTGAGCTGGCAAGGTGGATGCAAAACTGGTTCGGCCAAAGAAGACAGAGGATAGCAGTGGAATGGTACGTTTCTGAATGGAGGGCTGTGACAAGTGGCGTTTCTCAGGGATCAGTGCTGGGACCTTTGCTGTTTGTACTATATATAAATGATTTGGAGGAAAATATAACTGGTTTGATTAGTACGTTTGCGGACGACACAAAGATTGGTGGATTTGCAGAGAGCGATGAGGACCATCAGAGGATACAGCAGGGTATAGATCAGTTGGAGACTTGGGCAGAGAGGTGGCAGATGGAGTTTAATCCGGACAAATGTGCGGTGATGCATTTTGGAATGTCTAATACAGATAGGAAATATACAGTAAATGGCAGAACCCTTAGGAGTATTGATAGGCAAAGGGATCTGGGTGTACAGGTACACAGGTCACTGAAAGTGGCAATGCAGGTGGAGAAGATAGTCAAGAAGGCATTCGGCATGCTTGTCTTCATGGGCTGGGGCATTGAGTTTAAAAATTAGCAAGTCATGTTGCACCTTCATAGAACCTTAGTTCGGCCGCACTTAGAATATAGTGTTCAATTCTGGTCGCCACACTACCAGAAGGATGTGGAGACTTTGGAGAGGGTACAGAAAAGATTTACCAGTATGTTGCCTGGTATGGAGGGCATCAGCTATGAGGAGAGATTGGAGAAACTTGGTTTGTTCTCACTGGAACGACGGAGGTTGGGGGGGGCGACCTGATAGAAGTCTACAAGATTGAGAGGCATGGACAGAGTGGATAGTCGGAAGCTTTTTCCCAGGGTGGAAGAGTCAATTACAAGGGGGCATAGGTTTAAGGTGCGAGGGGCAAGGTTTAAAGGAGATGTACGAGGCAGATTTTTTACACAGAGGATGGTGGGTGCCTGGAACTCGTTGCTGGAGGAGGTAGTGGAAGCAGATACGATAGTGACTTTTAAGGGGCATCTGGACAAATATATGAATAGGATGGGTATTGAGGGATATGGTCTCCAGAAGGGTAGTGGGTTTTAGTTAAGTCGGGCAGCATGGTCGGTGCAGGGTTGGAGGGCCGAAGGGCCTGTTCCTGTGCTGTAATTTTCTTTGTTCTTTGATATCTTACATCACTTCACTGATAACTGTGAGTGACTGATGTGATAATTCAGTTGTCTTTTTGAGGGCAGGACATTCTTGGACATTTTTCTACATTGTCAGATAGATCACACACATGTAGCTGCACTTGACTAACTTTACAGGTCGTTCATGAGTACAAGTCTTCAATACTACAGCAGGGATGTTGTCAGTGCCCATTGTCTTTGAGGTATCCAGTGCCTTCAGCCATTTCTTAATGTCACAAGGAGTGATACTGAATTGGCTAAAGATTGATGCAATGGCCCGAAGGGCCATTTTCTGTGCTGCATACCTCTATGACTCTGACATTTGTGCTGCTAGTGTCTTGGGCGGAAGCTGAAATGGATCACCAGCTTCGCACTTGTGGCTGAAGGTGATTATAAGTGCTTCAGCCATATCTTTTGCCAGCTTTGTGGATGGGGATGTTCATGGGACTTTCTCCTCCTGATTAACTGTTTAATTGTTCACCAATGTTCTCAGCTGGATGTGGCAGGTCTGCCGATCTTTTATCAGATCGATTGGTTCTGTACGTAGTACCGTATTGTAGCTTCACCAGATTGGTACCTCATTATTTAGTTATGCCCTATGTTGCCCGGATTGCTCGCTCTTGTACATTTCTCATTGAATCGGGATTATTCCGCTGACGTGATGACAGTGGTAGAATGAAGGATGTGCTGGGCTATATGTTTGTGTTGTGATTGAATAGAGTTCTGCTGCTGACTCTGCCTCAGTGTCCAGTTTTTTGCTGGTGGCTATGTTCTGCCTGAATCTACCCATTGGTGGTTATAGTTTCACATAAGATGGTAAGGCATATCCTCATTGTCTCCACAAGGCATGTGTGACAATGATGCCTATCAGTGCTGATTAGAAGAAACATCTTACAAACATTTACCTGTCCCAAGTTTAGCACAGAAACTGAGTATGCTCATCTGATGCAGGATCTTGCAGCTTTGCAACACCTGCTGTGAATTAGTCCTGTGGATGGAGCATTGAAACTCTTGACTTCCCTGTCCTGTAGCTTTGAGTACTCCTCAAGATAGAGGCACTGCTGGCCTCTAGCTTTTAGCCAGCAAATCACTTCAAGAGACAAAGGCACTCTTTGCCTCTAGTTACTAGCTAACCAGTCATCAAGAGCTAAATTTCCAGTATCAGGATGAGAGGAGACGTAATAGAGGTATATAAGATGTTGAGAAGCATAGATCGGGTGGACTCTCGGAGGCTTTTTCCCAGGGTGGAAATGGCTGCTACGCGAGGACACAGGTTTAAGATGCTGGGGGGGAGGTACAGGGGAAATGTTAGGGGGAGGTTTTTCACACACAGGGTGGTGGGCGAGTGGAATCGGCTGCCGTCAGTAGTGGCGGAGGCAAACTCAATAGGGTCTTTTTAGAGACTCCTGGATGAGTACATGGGACTTAATAGGATGGAGGGTTATAGGTAGGCCTAAAAGGTAGGGATATGTTCGGCACAACTTGTGGGGCCGAAGGGCCTGTTTTGTGCTGTAGTTTTTCTATGTTTCTATCAGAGAGAGACACAGAAATACTGCTTGCAGTCTGCAGTCCTAACAGCTTCTAACTAAAACTGAAAGTAAAGTTCTCCTGTGAAGGAAAAAAAACTGTCCAAACTGACCTTGTGCCATGTGGGAATTCAGGGATTCTTCTGGTATGCCTGGCTCCTTCACGTGCAAGAAGTGTGTCCAACTGCAACTCTTGCTAGACCGCTTGACAGTCCTGAAGCTGCGGATGGATTCACTTTGGAGCATCCACGATGCTGAGGAAGTCATGCATAACATGTTCAGTGAGTTGGCCAAACAGCAGATAAAAATTACTTAGGGAATGGGGAATTGGTGACCACCAGGCAGAGGAAGAGTAGGAAGGCAATGCAGTCATCTGCGGCCATCTCCCTCCAAAACAGATGTACTGTTTTGGATACTGTTGGGGGAGATGGCTCGCCAAGGGAAGGTGGCAGCAGCCTGGTTCATGGCACCGTGGCTGGCTCTGCTGTGCAGGAGGGCAGAAAAAAAAGTGGCAGAGCCATAGTGATAGGAGACCTAATTGTAATGGGAATAGACAAGGTGTTTCTGTGGATGCAAACAAGATTCCAGGATGTATGTTGCCTCCCTGGTGCAAGGGTCAAGGGTGTCTTGGAGCGGCTGCAGTGCATTCTAGAGGGGGAGGGTGAACAGCCAGCTGTCGTGGTGCATATAGGCACCAATGATACAGGTAAAAAACGGGGTACGGTCCTACAAGCTGAATTTAGGGAGTTCGGAGTTAAACTAAAAAGTAGGACCTCCTAAGGTAATATTCTCAGGATTGCTACCAGTGCCACGTGCTAGTCAGAGTAGGAATGTCAGGATAGCTAAGTTGAATTTGTGGCTTGAGAGATGGTGCAAGAGGGAGGGATTCAAATTCCTGGGACATTGGAACCGGTACAGGGTGAGTTGGGACCAATACAAATGGGACGGTCTGCACCTTTTAGAGTCAAGGGCAAGGCATGTAGAAGTAGGGAACCCTGGATGATTCGGGATATTGAGGTCCTGGTTAAAAGTAAGGAGAAGGCATATGACATGCAGTGGATCTCTTGAGTATAGAGGTTGTCGGAGTAGAGTTAAGAGAGAAATCAGGAAGGCAAAAAGAGGATATGAGATTGCTTTGGCAGATAAGGCAAAGGAGAATCCAGAGCTTCTACAAATACATAAAGGGCAAAAGAGTAAGTCGGGAGAGAATAGGGCCTTTTAAGGATCAACAAGGTCATTTATGTGCGGATTCACAAGAGATGGGGAGATCTTAAATGAATATTTCTCATTGGTATTTGCTGTTGAGAAAGGCATGGATGGGAACTTGGGGAAATAGTGATGTCTTGAGAAGTATACATATTACAGAGAAGGAGGTGCTGGAAGTCTTAAAGCGCATCAAGGTTGATATATCTCCGGACCTGATGAAATGTATCCCACGATGTTGTGTGTGGCTGGGGAGGCAATTGCGGGTTGCCTTGCTGAGATATTTGAATCAGCCACAGGTTGAGGTGCTTGAAGATTGGAGGCAAGTAAATGTTGTGCGTTTGTTTAAGAAGGGCTGCAGGGAAAAGCCTGGGAACTAGACCAGTGAGTCTAACCTCTGTGGGTAATTTGTTAGGAGGTATTTTGAGAGACAGGATCTACAGGCGTTGAGATAGACAAGGACTGATTGTGGATAGTTAGCATGGCTTTGTGAGTGGAAGATCATGCCTCAGGAATTCGATTGAGTTTTTTGAAGTGGTAACCAAGAAGGTAGATGAAGGCAGTGCAGTTGATGTTGTCTACATGGACTTTAGCAAGGCCTTTGACAAGGTACCACATGGTAGATTGTTGCATAAGGTTAAATCTCACAGGATCCAGGGTGAGGTAGCCAATTGGATACAAAATTGGCTTGACGACAAAAGACAGGTGGTTGTAAAGGGTTGTTTTTCAAACTGGAGGCCTGTGACCAGCGGTGTTCCTCCGGGATCGGTGCTGGGTCCACTGTTGTTTGTCATTTATATTAATGATTTGGATGAGAATTTATGGGGCATGGTTCGTAAGTTTGCAGATGACACCAAGACTGGTGACATAATGGACAGTGAGACGGTTATCTAGGATTACAACGGGATCTTGATCAATTGGGCCAGTGGGCCGATGAATGGCAAATGGAGTTTCGTTTAGATAAATGAGGCGATGCGTTTTGATAGCTTGAACCAGGGCAGGACCTACTCAGTTAATGGTAGGGCGTTGGAGAGAGTTACAGAACAAAGAGATCTCGGGGTACATGTTCATAGCTCCTTGAAAGTGGAGTCACAGGTGGACAGAGTGGTGAAGAAGGCATTCAGCATGCTTGGTTTCATCGGTCAGAACATTGAATACAGGAGTTGGGACGTCTTGTTGAAGTTGTACAAGACATTGGTAAGGCCACACTTGGAATACTGTGTACAGTTCTGGTCACCCTATTAGAAAGGATATTATTAAACTAGAAGAAGTGTAGAAAAGATTTACTAGGATGCTACCGGGACTTGATGGTTTGAGTTATAACGAGAGGCAGGATTGACTGGGACTTTTTTTCCTGGAGCGTAGGAGACTTCAGGGTGATCTTGGAGGTTTATGAAATAACGAGGGGGTATAGATGAGATGGACAGTGGACATCTTTTCCCAAAGGTAGGGGAGAATAAACTAGAGGGCATCGGTTTAAGGTGAGAGGGAAGAGATACAAAAAGGTCCAGAGGGGCAATTTTTTCATAGAGGGGGCGAGTGTGTAGAACGAGCTGGTAGAGGCGGGTACAATTTTGTCTTTTAAAAAGCATTTAGACAGTTACATGGTAAGATGGGTATAGGGGGATATGGGTCAAATGCAGGCATTTGGAACTAGCTGAGTGCTTACCCTGTTGTAAACATGTCAAACCCCAGGACATTGCATTAGGCCCAAATTGAAAATAAAGGAATATGACTTCACCAGACACCATGGCAACAATAGAACAGAAGCAGGATTAAAATGCATTCCTTAAAGACACAGTTCGTGTCACAATATGACTAAGTCATTCTGTCGCTGATCTAGACGAGACAGCTCTACCAATTTTGGCACACGTCCCCAGATCTTAGAGGGGACTTTGTAGGGTGGGGTGACTTGTAATTTTGGGTGCTGAGGTTGATGCCGGAAATTTCATCTAATTTTGTTTGTCTTCAATTTTTCTGTGGTTTTGATATACAGTGGCTTTCTGGGCCATTTCAGAAGGCAGTTAAGAGTCAATCACACTACTGTGGGTCTGAGCTGCCAAATGCCAGTCCACGTAAGAACAGCAGTTTTCCTTCCTTCATGGCAATCCTATAGTTTTATGATCTATATTAATGAGACTAACATTTAGGTACCTCATTTGGGAGTTCTGTATCCAGAGCATTAGGTAGGACCTCTGCATTACAATCCCAGTGAAATAGCCACAGTGTGTGTGGGCAGACTCGATTGTATGTATAATACACAACCTTACGCCACCTGGGTAGACATTCTGAAGGCAAAGCATTGATATGGAAGTGTGGAATCTTTTGTTCTTGGCACGTACCCCGCCAGCTGCCTAAAAGGCAGCGAGACACCTGCGCTGACTCTGGGTGAAGTCCCACTGTACTTTCTGTCCATTAGGCAGTTAGGTTGACAGCGGTGGACTTCCTTCCTGACCTAGGACCTCGGAAAGCGATCAGGCCCACCAAGGATTGCCTGCCAGCAGCTCTTGCACTTGTTAACTCCATGGAGGAGGCCATGGCGACTGCAGGAACAGCAACCCCTCCCCTGCAGAGTGACCCAGAAAAAAGGTAAATGCTGTTGGGAGCATACCCGCAGGGTGGGGCTCAAGGGAGTTGGAGCCATGGTGTCGGCAGCAAAGGGAGGGGGTTGTCTGTCAGAAGCCACCCACTGCCTTGTGTCCATGTCCTCAATCATGCGCGCATTAGTGAAGATCGAGGGAGGCCACGCCCCCCCAGCTGACATGCAGCTCGCACATTTTACCAGTTGGGGTGTGGAATGGACTGCCTGCAGTGATAGTGGAGTCAGACACTTTAGGAACATTTAAGTGGTTATTGGATAGGCACATGGAGCACACCAGGATGATAGGGAGTGGGATAGCTTGATCTTGGTTTCAGATAAAGCTCGGCACAACATCGTGGGCCGAAGGGCCTGTTCTGTGCTGTACTGTTCTATGTTCTTAAGATGGCCGTAAGTCAGCCGACCTGGGGCTTGGAAGGTTGCATCAGAGGTGGGAAGAGGCTGTTAAGTCGTTGTTAATATACCACTTAAGGGACTCGAGTGAATGTGGGGTGAGAAGGTCAATTATTAGCCTTCCTGCCCAGAACTTCTGATGGAGGGGGGAATAGGCATCGGTATCGTTCCTGATGTCAACCCACCAAATGTTCAGGCCCATCTGCCTCATTCCTTGACTCCTGCAGGGGGACAGAAGATTCTGGCTGGTGGTGTCTTTTAACATTGGTTGTCTTTGCTTCACCAATTTTCAGTTTAATTTCTTTGTATATCACCTGCACTTAGCAACTCCTGAACTGACCTCAGAGCTGCTGCTAGATCTGTTGATTCGGGATTGTGATTAGCAGGTTTGCACAAATAGATGCAGTTCATGCTTTGATATGGGGAGTGTTCAAGTTGCAAAAAGTATTGGCATTAAGAAACTGCATATTGGATGGAATCTTGTGGTGGCAACGGGGGTCTCCAGTTGCTGGCTGGAGAACTGATGTGATCCCTATGTTGTCCCTTTCGAGAAGACCTGCTGCATTTTGTGCCACTGAGGCATTTAAGAGGCCGACGGTCGGCCTTCTCTCAGGATCAAGGACCCTGGGGAGGGAAGAGCCGCTGGCCTCCATGGAAATGGTGACTGTTGCTAGTACTGCACCCACCCAAGGCTTCAGATTGAGGAGGGATCCAGGCACAGCTGAGTGCTGGGAGGGTGGTGGTGTGAAGGAGGTCAGCTGCAAGGGCAGGGATAAGGTTTTCACCAGGAGCTTGCAAGCAAACATACCAGGGAATTGCTTGTCATGCTCCCTGCCTGGACACAGCTCTGACTTCACATGCTATGCAAAAAGATTCTGCACGCCATTAAGCTGCTAAGTTAAATACTGAGTTCAAAGAAAACTATATGGACTGTGTTCACATTCCACTCTCCGCTCCTAAATTTTTAATGCAGCTTTGAATTATAAACTCATACTTTCTTGACAGTAAGCAGTACTGGAATAATCTTTGTCAGAAGTCAGTTTTTAGAATGGATTTAGAAAATATATATATATGGTATTTGCTAGAATATATCACTTGTAGTTTTATTGCCTTTTGTTTGTTCTATTCATCATGTGACTGCAACCAGGACAACAGATGCATTGTTTGCTCCTAGGCCGTTGTTAGAAGATGCTGTGGGTCGACACAAATGGAACTTTCCTCTACCTTTTTTTCTCTCCCTTTTTGATATCTCTGTCAAGCACCTCAGATTGAAAAACTGACTAATTTATTTTTTGAAAATGAAATTAGTATCACATTTATTATAATCACTGGTACTTAAGATGCTAGGTAGTGAGATTCCATAAAAGGATCAAAATGCCACCGAACTTCGTCCATTTGTTGTTGCTGTGAACTTGTTTAAGACATTAGAAGCGATAGATTGTTAATATTTGAGTTGGTATATACCCTGAAATTGATTTTCACCATGCAGTCCTGTAATTTAATTAGCCAAAATCAAATGTGTAATATCTGATTATCTTCCATATGTGCACATTTAAGAAAAATGATAGGATAACACTGAAAAGCTGCGTTCCAGTTTCTGATGTGTTTAGTCTTGGTATAAACTAAGTTTAATCATGTTGGAGCTGAGGCACAAAATATTGGCATAATATTTTTGATGTCAGTTACAGAACGAGGAAATCTATTGGGGTAAAACAGGCTAATTATATTAAATTTATGTACCACATTTTATGTATGACTTTAAATACAGTTAAGTACGTTTTTTTATGATTTTGTATTCAAGAAAAATTTGATTGGGCTTGTATGTTACTTAGGGATATTTTCATAGAACATTACAGCGCAGTACAAGCCCTTCGGCCCTCAATGTTGTGCCGACCAGTGAAACCAATCTAAAGCCCCTCTAATTTACACTATTCCAATATCATCCATATGTTTATCCAATAACCATTTGAATGCTCTTAACGTTGACGAGTCCACTACTGCTGCAGGCAGGGTATTCCACGCCCTTACTACCTCTAACATCTGTCCCATATCTCTCACCCCTCAATTTAAAGCTATGTCCCCTCGTGTTAGCCATCACCATCCGAGGAAAAAGGCTCTCACTATCCACCCTATCTAATCCTCTGATCATCTTGTATGCCTCTATTAAGTCACCCCTTAACCACCTTCTCTCTAACAAAAACAACCTCAAGTTCCTCAGCCTTTCCGCCTACGTTCTTCCCACCATACCAGGCAACATCCTGGTAAATCTCCTCTGCACCCTTTCCAACACTTTCACATCTTTCCTATAATGCGGCGACCAGAACTGTACGCAATACTCCAAATGCGGCCGCACCAGAGTTTTGTACAGTTGCAACATGACCTCATGGCTCCGAAACTCAATCCCTCTACCAATAAAAGCTAACACACCGTATGCCTCCTTAACAACCCTATCAACCTGGGTGCCAACTTTCAGGGATCTATGCACATGGACACCCAGATCCCTCTGTTCATCCACACGACCAAGTATCTTTCCATTAGCCCAGTACTCTGTATTCCTGTTACTCCTTCCAAAGTGAATCACCTCACTCTTTTCCGTATTAAACTCCATTTGCCACCTCTCGGCCCAGCTCTGCAGCTTATCTATGTCCCTCTGTAACCTTCCACTTCCCTTCGCACTGTCTACAACTCCACTGACTTTAGTGTCATCCGCAAATTTACTAATCCATCCTTCTACGCCCTCAGCCAGGTCATTTACAAAAATGACAAACAGCAGTGGCCCCAAAACAGATCCTTGCGGTACACCACTAGTAACTGAACTCCAGGATGAATATTTCCCATCAACCACCACCCTCTGTTTTCTTACAACTAGCCAATTCCTGATCCAAACCACTAAATCGCCCTCAATCCCATGCGTCCGTATTTTCTGCAATAGCTTACCATGGGGAACCTTATCAAACGCTTTGCTGAAATCCATACACACCACATCAACCGCTTTACCCTCATCCACCTCTTTGGTCACCTTTTCAAAGAACTCAATAAGGTTTGTGAGGCACGACCTATCCTTCACAAAACCGTGCTGACTATCCCTAATCAAATGATTCCTTTCTAGGTGATTATAAATCCTATCTCTTATAATCCTTTCCAAAACTTTGCCTATAATTACCAGGGTTGTCCCTACTCCCCTTCTTGAACAAGGGGACAACATTTGCTATCCTCCAGTCTTCTGGCACTGTTCCTGGAGACAATGACGACACAAAGATCAAAGCCAAAGGCTCTGTAATCTCCTCTCTAGCCTCCCAGAGAATCCTAGGATAAATCCCATCCAGCCCAAGGGACTTACCCTTTCCAGAATTGCTAACACCTCCTCCTTATGAACCTCAATCCCGTCCAGTCCAACAGCCTGCATCTCAGTACTCCCCTCGACAACACTGTCCCTCTCCTGTGTGAATATCGACGAAAAATATTCATTTAGTGCCTCTCCTATCTCTTCAGACTCCACGCACAACTTCCCACTACTGTCCTTGACTGGCCCTAATCTTACCCAAGTCATTCTTTTACTCCTGACATACCGATAGAAAGCTTTAGGGTTTTCCTTGATCCTACCTGCCAAAGACTTCTCATGTCCCCTCCTGGCTCTTAACTCTTTCTTTAGGTCCTTCCTGGCTAACTTGTAACTCTCAAGCGCCCTAATTGAGCTGTCTCATCTTCACATAAGTCTCCTTCTTCCTCTTCACAAGAGATTCAACCTCTTTAGTAAACCACGGTTCCCTCACATGACTGCTTCCTCCCTGCCTGACAGGTACATATTTATTGAGGACGCGTAGTAGCTGTTCCTTGAACAAGCTCCACATTACAATTGTGCCCATCCCCTGCAGTTTCCTTCCCCAACCTATGCCAGCTAAATCTCGCCTAATTGCATCATAATTTCCTTTCCCCCAGCTATAACTCTTGCCCTTTAGTATATACCTATCCCTTTCCATTGCTAAGGTAAATGTAATCGAATTGTGGTCACTATCACCAAAGTGCTCACCTACCTCCAAATCTAACACCTGGCTTGGTTCATTACCCAGTACCAAATCCAATGTGGCCTCGCCTCTTGGTGGTCTATCTACATACTGTGTCAGGAAGCCTTCCTGCACACATTGGACAAAAACTGACCCCTCTAAAGTACTCGAACTATAGCTTTTCCAGTCAATATTTGTAAAGTTAAAGTCCCCCATAACAACCACCCTGTTACTTTTGCTCCTGTCCAGAATCATCTTTGCAATCCTTTCCTCTACATCTCTGGAACTTTTCGGAAGTCTATAAAAAAACTCCCAACAGGTTGACTTCTCCTTTGCTGTTTCTAACCTCAGCCCAAACTACCTCAGTAGACGAGTCCTCATCAAATGTCCTTTCTGCCACCGTAATACTGTCCTTGACTAACAATGCCACACCTCCACCTTTTTTACCACCTTCCCTGCACTTACTGAAACATCTAAACCCTGGAACCTGCAACAACCATTCCTGTCCCTGCTCTATCCATGTCTCCGAGATCACAAAATCGAAATCCCAGGTACCAACCCATGCTGCAAGCTCACCCACCTTATTCCGGATGCTCCTGGCATTGGAAGTATACACACTTCAAACCACCTTCCTGCCTGCCAGTACACTCCTGCGACCCTGAAACCTCATCCATGACCTCACTACTCTCAACCTCCTGTACACTGGAGCTACAATTCAGGTACCCACCCCCCTGCTGAATTAGTTTAAACCCTCCCGAAGAGCATTAGCAAATTTCCCCCCCAAGATATTGGTACCCCTCTGGTTCAGGTGCAGACCATCCTGTTTGTAGAGGTCCCACCTACTCCAGAAAGAGCCCCAATTGTCCAGGTATCTGAAACCCTCCCTCCTGCACCACGTGTTCAACTGCGCTCTCTCCCTGTTTCTCTCCTCACTATCACGTGGCGCGGGTAACAAACCAGAGATAACAACTTTGTTTGTTCTAGCCCTAAGCTTCCACCCTAACTCCCTGAATTTCTGCCTTACATCCCCATCCCTTTTCCTACCTATGTCTTGAGTGCCTATGTGAACCACAACTGGGGGCTGGTCCCCCTCCCCCTTAAGGATTTCAAAAACATGATCCGAGACATCATGGACTCTGGCTCCTGGGAGGCAACACACCAACCGCGAGTCTCTCTCGTTCCTGCAGAATCTCCTATCCGTCCCTTTAACTATGGAGTCCCCAATGACTAATCTTCTACTCCTCTTCCCCCCCCCACCCTTTCTTCTGAGCAACAAGGGCAGACTCTCAGCCAGTGACCTATACACCATGGCTTACCCCTGCTAAGTCTCTCTCTCTCTCTCTCTTCACCCCCCCCCCCTCCCAAACAGCATCCAAAAGTGTACTATCCTCAATTTCTACTACATTTCTTTTTTCTACCCCCACTTGAACGGCTTCCTGTACCATGGTGCTGTGGTCAGTTTGCTCATCCTCCCTTTCCCTACCCTTCTGAGCTGCCGGGCTAGACTCTGCGCCGGAGGCACGGCCACTGATGCTTCCCCCAGGTAGGCTGCTCCCCCAAACAACACTCAAACAGGACTACTTATTTTTAAGGGGCACAGCCACCGGGGTACTCCCTAGTACCTGACCTTTCCCCTTCCTAACTGTGACCCACGTGTCTTCCTCCCGTGGCCCCGGTGTGACCACCTGCCTGTAACTCCTATCTATCAGCTCCTCATTTTCCCTGACCAGACGAAGGTCATCGAGCTGCAGCTCCAGTACCGTAACGCGGTCCCTTAGGAGCTGCAGTTCGATGCAACCGGCGCAGATATGGACGTCCAGGAGGCTAGCTGACTCCAGGAACTCTCACATCCAACACCGAGAACGACAAACTGGACTTTCACTCATAATTCCCCTTTCTTCAAGTACACTGGTAAAACTACGAGATGAACCTAACATGCCTCGCCCGTTGCCGACTAAGCCCGTTGAGCCAAAGCCCTTCAGCCTTCACTCTGCTCCCCTTTACTCTGCCGCCCGCTCACATGCTGCCCACTGGAGAAATATTCTCACAAAAACTTGGTACGTTGAAAAAGTTTGCTTGAAAGTATTTTAGTAACCTATTCCCCCTTTTAAAAAAAACTTCAGAGTCTTTTAATTGAATAATATTACTGACTTTTTTTTTCCCCCCAAAATACAGCCCAGCAGTCTAATCAGTCACCGATGTCTTTGGCATCAGATGCATCATCCCCAAGGTCATATGTGTCTCCCAGGATAAGTACGCCGCAGACTAACACTGTTCCTCTTAAACCACTGATAAGTACACCTCCAGTGTCGTCTCAACCAAAGGTAAACTAAAACCATTTAATGCTTAATTCAAATACTGAATTTTTTAAATAAAAATGCACTTTTAGAAGGGATGGTATATGAATGTTAAATGTCCACTTCTAAATTTAGTATGTGGTAGTTTCATGATTGTATCATTGTAGTTTGCCTTGTGATTAACTTGAGTTGCAATTTAAGTAACATCATAGCATTTTTACTGTCTGAAAATGTCCATTTTCTTAGCAACACGATTCAAGTTATATTGGAGGAGTGTCGGAGATGCTGTGCATTCTAACTCTGTGGCTGGACTTGTATTTATGTTATGTAATGCCAGGGATTTAAAAAAAGAATTATTGGTCAGAAATTTGTACTCCTGTTCCTGCAATATGATTGTACTCTGTGGGAATGTGTTTATGAAGATTGATCAATTTAAATGTAGCTTTTTGCCACTCCCCAAAATCATTTCAATTAATATGAGAATCTATTACTCGAAGGATTTATGATTCTTTATTGCTCAACCTTTATTTACAAATATTACACTCATCTCGCAAAGGTTGATGGAGACAGTGGGGAAGATCCTGTCCCTTGGTATGCTCAGAATTTGTGTGTTGAAACTAAAAGTCAAGTGCAAGCATTAGTGTGAGACTTTTACGGAAATTGCACTGCATGTGCACCTGCTATGGTTTCAGAAGTTGTGTATCATGCAGATTGCTGTTGTAGTTTCTAAGACATTGATCTGTTTTAATTTTTATTTAAATAACACATTGTTTAGAGATGTGCATTGTTGGGGAGTATAAAAGGCAATGTTAAGCAACGTGGTATGGATTTAAGTGAAAAATGTGTATTTAAGAAAGAGGTGAGGATTTGACTTCCCCTTTCTGTCTTTAGTCCAGTACTTCAATTGTGAAACCAGGGCCAGCACAGCAGCAAGTATCTCAACAACCTGCACCTGCTGACAAGCATGGGCATGAGCCAGGATCTCCTCGTAATGTTCAACGTTCAAGGTGAGGATATCTAGTTGGAATTGCTGTGGATGAAGTTTGAAGTATGAATTAGGCTTTTTTGTTTTGAGATTTTGCTACATAGGCTGACCTAAGTAACAATTTTATCTTTAATTTGGGATGAAAATGTCATTCTGCACTGAATAAATAGATGCATTTGCCAAGGGCAACTGGGTGTCATGATTAAAAGCAAATTACTGCCGATGCTGGAATCTGAAACCAAAAGAGAAAATGCTGGAATATCTCAGCGCATCTGGCAGCATCTGTAAGGAGAGAAAAGAGCTGATGTTTTGAGTCCAGATGACCATTTGTCAAAGCTTTGACAAAGGGTCAGCTGGACTCGAAACATCAGCTCTTCTTCATCCTTACAGATGCTGCCAGATCTGCTGAGATGTTCCAGCATTTTCTCTTTTCGGTGTTATGATTTCCAGGGTGAGGTTGTTAATGAAATGCCTAAAATTATTTTTGGGCATCTTTTTGGGTGCCATAAGTAATTGGTCACTGATACGAGGAATTTGATTCTAGTTGTTATTATACATCTATTTTAGAGAAATTAGAATGGAACTTTTAACCTTTTAATTGCTCTTTCTGTTGCAATGTAATTGTGTACTTTGTTAGAATTTTCAGCACAAAAAGAGATAATTTGCCAGCTCTTTGAAAGAGGTATTCAATTTGTTCCATTCCCCAGTTCTTTCCCTTTACACTGCAATTTCCTCTCCTCCTTTATGTTTTTGTATTTACCGTTTGAACATTAGGAATCTGCTTCCATCATCCTTTAAGGCAGATCATTCACTTACTTTTGTTGGTACTTTACACCTTCATTTAAAAAGCTCAGGATACCACATGTTATTCTAACAGCTCTATCAATTTGTAGTACTGCCTTCAAAAATTTGTGGTTGTTAAACCTTTTTGTTTCTACACCACCGTTTAAAATCGTGCTACTTAGTATATATTGCCGTCTCTTGTTTTTCTTCCAAAATGCATCGCTTTGTATTTCTTTTTTGAAGTTCATCTGCCATTTATCTGAACATTTCACCAAACTGATTTCAGGAAATCTGAAAGCACTGGGTGAACCTCGCGGTTGGAAACATAACTAACAAAGTTAGAAACTGATGTCATGTCCACTACACTCAACTGCTTTTTTCAAATGTCACATGGAGTGAACCAAATTGGCAGGTTACTGATATCTATAAAGGTAAAAGTGAAGTAGAATCATCTGCTGGAATCGCTTTTGGCTGAAGATGTTTTTAATTCATTCATGGAATGTGGACGTTGTTGGCAAAGCCAATATTTAGTGGACTTGAGAAGGTAATGGTGAGTCACTGTCTTCAACTGCAGTAGTACGTTTTGGTGTATGCACTCCCATTGTGCTGTTAGCTAAGTGGTCCCAGGATTTTGACCCTCCAAAAAAAACATTTAAGCTAGTGAGTTTCCCCTGTGTCAGTTACTCTTATTTTTCAAGGTCGTAGAGGTTACGTGTTTGGAAGGTGCTGTCCAAGAAGCCTTGTTGAATTGCTGCAGTGCATCATGCGCAAGTGGTCGAGGGAGTGAATGTAGTGTGTAATGGTTGCCAGTCTATCAGGCTGTTTTTTTCTGGATGGTATTTAGCTTTTTGAGTGTTGCTGGGGCTATACTCATCCCTGCAAGAGTGTTCCATTCCACTCCTGACTTGTCGGTGATGGATAGGCTTTGAGGAGTCAGGAGGTGAGTTATTCCTAGCTTCTGACCTGCTTTTTTAACTACAGAATATATGGCTCGTGCAGTTTCTGCTCAATTGTCAAGCTCAGGCTGTTGTTAATGGGGGATTCCACAATGGTCACACCATTGAATATCCGTGAAAAGTGATTAGTCACTCACGTTTGAGCTGGCACTTGTGTGATACAGCTATTACCTGAACCATGGCTGCTTAAACCTACATGGTGCCCTGTTCACATTGTGCACGGATTACTTCATATCTGAGGAGATGTGACGAAAATGAACACTACAGTTGTCAGCCAACACCTCCACTCCTGACTTTGTGTTGGAGCGGTGGTCATTAATGAAGCAGCTGAAGCTGTATGGGCCTTGGATACTACCCTGAGGAACTCCTAGTGCGATGTCCTGGGGCTCAGGTGATTGGTCTCCCACAGCCATCATCTTTTGTGCTAGGGATGACTAGCCAATGAAGTTTTCCTCCCATCAATTCTTATTGATTTCAGTTTTGATAGGGTTCCTTGAAGCTACAATCCCAACAAATGCTGCCTAGATGTCAAGGGCAGTCGCACTTGCCTCTGAAATTCGATTCTTTGGTAGCTGCAGTGACATCTGGCGCCACATGGACCTGTCAGTCCCCAAATCGAGTATCGGTGGGCAAGTTACTGGTGAGTCAGTGCTGTTTGATAGCATTGTTGAAGAAACCTTCAATCACTTTGCTGATTGATGGGGCATTAATTGATTGGGTTTGTCTCTTTTTGCAAACAGCACAGTTTTTCTTTGGGTCAATGCCAGTTGTTGTTGTTGCATTGGAATAGCTTGGCTCGAGGCACATCTGCTTCTGCTGTGCCTGTAGCCAAGCTATTCCAAATTGCTGAGGCCTTGGCCAAAATCTTTGTATCCTCTTTAACCACGGGCGAGTTACCAGAGGATTGGGGAGTTGCTAACATTGTTCTTCTGTTTAAGAAGGGCAGAGGAGACAATCCGGGAAATTAGAGGCCTTTGAGCCATACATTGTTGGTGGGGAAATTATTGGAGAACATTCTTGGGGACAGGATGTGCTCATATCTGAAAGAGAGTAGGTTTATTAGCGATGGGCAACATGGTTTTGTGAAGGGGAGGTCGTGTCTCACAAATTTGATTGAGTTCTTTGAGGAAGTGACAAAAAGAATTGGGCAGGGCAGTGGATGTTGTAAACATGGACTTTAGTAAAGTCTTCAATAAGGTTTCTCCTGTGGGTGCTGATACAGAAGGTGAAGTTATATGGGATCCGAGGTGAGTTGGTAAGATGGATACAAAACTGGCTTGGGCACAGAAAGCAGAGAGTAGCAGTGGAAGGGTACTTTTCTAACTGGAGGTCTGTGATAAGTGGTGTTCCACAAGGATCAGTGCTGGAGCCTCTGTTGTTTGTAATATATATAAATAATTTGGAGGAAAATGTCAGTCATCTGATTAGTAAATTTGCAGATGATATAAAAATTGGGCGAGTAGTTGATAGTGAAGAGGATTATCAGAGGATGCAGCAGGATATAAGTTGGCTGGAGACCTGTGCCGAAAGATGGCAGGTGGAATTCAACCGGACAAATGTGAGGTGATGCAATTTGGAAGGTCTGCTGCAGAAGGAAAGTATACAGTGAATGGTAGAGCCCTTACAATTATTAGCATATACTAGGCGTGCAGATCAACAGTTCCCTGAAGATGGCATATGGCATGCTGGCCTTCGTCGGTCAGGGCATTGAGTGTAGGAATTGGAAAATTATATTGCAGCTGTATCTGACTTTGGTTATGCCGCATTTGGAGTATTGTGTACAATTCTGGTCGCCACACTACCCGAAGGATGTTGATGCATTGGAAAGAGTGCAGAAGAGATTTACCAGGATGTTGCCTGGTTTGGAGGATATGGATTATAAAGAAAGGTTGAACAAACCTGGATTGTTTTCATTGGAGCGTCAGAGGATGAGAGGGGACCTACGAGAGGTTTACAAGGTTATGACAGATTGGATAGAGTGGATGGTCAGTCTTTTTTCCAAGGTCAATTACTCGGGGTAACGGTTGAAAGTGAGAGGGGGAAAGTTTAAAAGAGATGTAAGGGGCACGTTTTTCACACAGGATGGTGAGTGCCCGTGACATGCTGCGGGATGAGATGGTGGAAGCAGATTCTCTAACCATGTTCAAAAGGCACCTGGATAAATACATGAGAATGCAGGGATCTGGATCATGTAAAGGCAAGAAATTATTAAATTAGAGATGCATCGGTGTCGACACAGACTTGGTAGTCCAAAGGGCCTGGCCCTATACTGTACTGTTGTTCTTTCTATTGGAGCATAAGACTTCAGCACTGCAACCAGGGTACTGATGTGTCCCATGGCTTTTGCTGCATCCAGTGTGCTCAGCCATTTCTTGACATCACGTGGAGTGAATCTAATTGATTGAAAACGACCTTCTGTGGTGCAGGGATTCATAGGAAGAGGCCAAGATGGTCCTCAACTCAACATTTCTGGCTGAGGGGTGGTACAGTGGTTGGCACTGCTGCCTCACAGCTCTGAAGACCTGGGTTCGAATCCCGGCTTGGGCCACTGTCTGTGTGGACTTTGCACGTTCTCCCCATATCTGCGTGGATTTGCTCTGGGTGTTCCGGTTTCCTCCAAGTCCAAACGTGTGGATTAGGTTGGTTGACCATGATAAATTGACCTTGGTGTCAGGGGATTGGCAGGGTAAATATGTGGGGGTGCGGGCCTAGGTGGGATTGTGGTTGGTGCAGATTCGATGGGCCGAATGGCCTCTGTCTGCACTAGGGATTCTATGATTCTAAGACATTTGCAGACTCTTCACTGTTTTGCACTTAAATGTTGAGCTCTGCCACCATTGTGGATGGGGACACCCATGGCACCTACTGCTCCAGATAAATGTTTAATTGTCTACTGGGCTGTTGATGACTGATTATGGTATGACTGCAGAACATCAATTTGATTCAAGTTGAGCTTTTATAAAGGGTCATCTGAACTCGAAATGTCAGCTCTTTTCTCTCCTTACAGATACTACCAGACTTGCTGAGATTTTCCAGCAGTTTCTCTTTTGGTTTCAGATTCCAGCATCCGCAGTATTTTGCTTTTATTCAATCTGATTCATTGGCTCTATCTGTTGTGTGGTGCTTCTGCTGTTTAGCATGCATGTTTTCCTGTGTTGTAGCTTCATCAAGTTGACATCTCATTTTGAGTATGTCTGGTGCTGAGCTTGACTTGTTCTCCCACATTTTCAATGAGTGTTGTTTCCTGACTAAATGGTTAAAATAGGGATATGCGCCAAGGACCTGGGTTTAATTCCATCCTTGGGTGACTCTGGAGTTTGGACATTCTCCCTGTGTCTGTGGGTTTCTTCCATGTGCTCCGGTTTCCTGTTACAGCCCCAAAGATGTGCGGTTAAGATTGATTAGCCATGCCCTTTCTTGTCAGGGTGGTTAGCAGGTAAATATGTGCGGTTGCAGGGATAGGATTTTATTTTATTTATAATTATCACATGTATTAGTGAAAAGTATTGTTTCCTGCATGCTATACAGACCAAGCATACTGTACATAGAGAAAAAAAGGAGTGCAGAATGTGGGGTGACGTTTGTGGCTAGGGTGTAGAAAAAGATCAACTTAATGCAAGGTAGGTCCATTCAGAAGTCTGATGACAGCAGGGAAGAAGCTGTTTTTGAGTTGGTTGGAACGTGACCTCAGACTTTTATATCTTTGTCCCGACAGAAGAAGGTGGAAGAGTATGTCCAGAGTGAGTTGGCTCAAAAGACTTGGTCCTCAGCCTTACACTATTGTTACTGGAAGCTGAGCAGACTGCTGCTGATAGCTTACAGGTACTGTGGTAGTACCTGAAAGGGTTAAAATCCCTTTGCAGTAGAATTCCCCTGTGAATTGAGTACAGCAGAGTTCCCCTGGGCAGCTGCTGTGAAGTCCCCACAGCTACAAATGGGCTGCACAAACAAGATGAACAAGCGACAAGAGAATGGGAACTTTGATAAACCACAAAGAGGTAGCCATAACAGCCAAGGTCTGCAGGTGTGAAAGTTTGGATGGTGTACCCACATAGGCATGCTTCGTTAGAAATTGAATATTATAATTAGGCAAGAATTTAAGGACATGGTTTTGAATTTCATTTCAGGAAATGAAGCTGGCCAGTTGGAAAGAGTGTCATCAGCAGAACACTTCGGTGGTGGTAGCCATCATTAAGCTAGTTTTAACATAATTATGGAGAAGGACGAAGCTGAAACAAGAGTTAAAATTCTAAATTAAGGCAAGGCCAAATTTACAAAGCTGAGGGGGTAGTTTAACAGAAATGGAGACAGCGACTTGAAGGTAAATCAGTGTCAAAGTAGTGGGAGTCATTTAGAAGCGAGATTCAAGGATTCAGAGTAAATATATTCCTTCAAAGGCAAATAGTAAAATGGCCAAATCTAGAGCACCCTTGATGTCAAGGAACTTGCAGTGTAAGATAAGGCAGAAAAAGAAAGTCTATGTCATTCACCAAAGAACTCAATACTGCAGAAAGCTGAGAGAAGGATAGAAAAATGGGGGAATGAAATCTAAAAGGAAATTGGGAAAATCAAAGAGAGGGCATGAAGAATATTGGCAAGCAAAACCAAAGACAACCCAGATGTTTTATCAATGCGTTACAAGTAAGAGGATAACAAAGGCAAGAGTTGAGGCCATAGAAGACCAAAAGGGTAACTTGTGTGTAGTGAATGAGGGTATGGGTCTTAATGAATACTTTGTGCCTGTCTTCACAAAAGAGGGGGCAGTGCATACATTGTAGTTAAGGAGGAGTGACAAGTAATAGATGTGATAAACATGGGGAGAAAGGAAGTAATAAGTATTGAAGAAGTGCTCAAAATCACGAGGGGGGCTGAACAGCATAGAAAGGGAGAAACTGTTCCTGCTTGTGAAAGGATTGCAAACGAGTGGGTACAGATTCAAAATGATTTGCAGA
The DNA here is from genome assembly GCF_964213995.1 of Mustelus asterias. Classification (NCBI taxonomy): domain Eukaryota; kingdom Metazoa; phylum Chordata; class Chondrichthyes; order Carcharhiniformes; family Triakidae; genus Mustelus; species Mustelus asterias. The sequence goes on along the minus strand of NC_135802.1, from coordinate 39,082,668 downwards.
AGAAGCAAATGCGATGTGAGCAGAAGCCTTTTCTCACAGAGTGTGGTTTGGGTCTGGGACACACTGCCTGGAAGTGTGGTGGAGGCAGGTTCAATCAAGGCATTCAAGAGGGCATTTAGATGATTACTTGACTTCGAAGCAATGTGCAGGAGTACAGAGAAAAGGCAGGGGTAATGCATTAAATCAGGATGTTCATTTGGACATCTGGTGCAGACATGATGGGCTGAATGGCTGCCACTGCACTGTAACAATCCGTTAATTCTGTGATTAAAGATTCTTCAAAGTGGACAAATCACCAGGGCCGGATGAAATGTAACCCTCGGCTGTAAAAGAAGCACAGGAGAGAATGGCGTTGAGTCTGATCATCATTTTCCAAACATAAGAACTAGGAGCAGAGTAGGCCATCTGGCCCCTCGAGCCTGCTCTGCCATTCAATCAGATCATAACTGATCTTTTTGTGGACTCAGCTCCACTTACCCGCCCGCTCAACATAACCCTTAATCCCTTTACTGTTCATAAAGCTGTCTTTGCCTTAAAAACATTCAACGAGGTAGCTTCAGCTGCTTCACTGGGCAGGGAATTCCACAGATTCACCACCCTTTGGGTGAAGCAGTTCCTCCTCAACTCAGTCCTAAATCTGCTCCCCCTTATTTTGAGGCTATTCCCCCTAATCCTAGTTTCACCCATCAGTGGAAACAACTTCTGTGCTTCTCTTATCTATTCCGTTCATAATTTTATATATTTCTATAAGATTCCCCCTCATTCTCCTAAATTCAAATGAGTATAGTCCCAGTCTACTCAGTTCCTCTTCGTAAACCAACCCTCTCAACTCTGAAATCAACCTAGTGAATCGCCTCTGCAAGTTATGTTGCAGTTGGAAAAGATGCTGGTGAGGACACACCTGGAGTACTGTGTACAGTTTTGGTCTCCTTACTTGAGAAGGGATGCACAGACAGTATGTTGCAATTTTTTTGAACATTTAAATACTAATCCATTTTGCTGTTATTCCTATCAACATAGATGAACTCACATTTAGTAACATTATACTCCATCTGCCAGACCCTTGCCCACTCAAACTATCTATGTTCCTCTGCAGATTTTGTGTTCTATGCACACTTTGCTCTACCACTCATCTTGGTGTCATCTGCGAGCTTTGACACACGACACTTGGTCCCCAACTCCAAATCATCTTTATAAATTATAAACAATTGGGGTCCTAACACTGCACCTTGAGGCACACACTGATCACCAGCCAGAAAAATCCTAACTGTGCAAGTATGGTGCTGTTGTACCTTTGTTTAAAAAGGAAAATTCGTAGCCAAATTATTGGAATCAATTCTGTGGTGCAGAATAAACTGTCACTTTAGGCATGGATTAACCAAGGAGAATCAGCATGGATTTAAGGGAAAGTAGTGCCTGACAAGTTTGATAGAATTTTTTGACGAAGTGACCAGCAGGATTAATGAGGGTAGTGTAGTTGATGTAGTCTGCATGGATTTTAGCAAAGGTTTTGATCAGGTCCAACAGGGCAGATTGATTTTTAAGAAAATGAAGACCATGGGATCCAGGGGAATGCAGCAAGCTGGGTACAAAATTTGTTCAGTGATAGGAAACAAAAGGTGATTGTTGTTTGTTTTTGTGACTGGAACATTGTTTCCAATGAGTTTCTGCAGGGATCAGCATTATGTCCTCTGCATTTTTGGTATATATTAATGATTTGAATATAAATGTAGGGGGAATGATCAAGACATTTTCGGACATCACAAACATTGGCTGCGTAAGTAGAATTGCTATGCACTGCAGGAAGATATCAATTAACTGATCAGATTGGTAGAAAGTGGCAAAGAGCTTTGACAAAGGGCCACCTGGACTCGAAACATCAGCTCTTTTCTCTCCTTACAGATGCTGCTCAACCTGCTGAGATTTTCCAGCATTTTTTCTTTGGGTAGAAAGTGGCAAGTGGAATTCAATCCAGAGAAGTGGGGTGATGCATTTGAGGAGGTCAAACATGGCAGAGGATTATAGAATAAATCGGAGGAAGTAAGGGACCTTGGAGAGAATCCTTTTGGTAGCTGGACAGATTGATAAGGTGGTTTAAAAGGCATATGGAGTCCTTTTGTTTCTTGCCGACTTACAGAATATAAGAGCAGGGAGGTTATGCTGGAACTAGGTAAGACCTTGGACCAGTACAGTGTGTAGTTCTGGTCACCTCATTGTAAAAAAGGACGTAATTGCATTAGACAGGGTACAAAGGAGATTTACAAGGATGTTGCCAATACTGGAAAATTGCAGCTGTGAGGTAAGATTGGGTATGATGGAGTTGTTGTACTTAGAATAGAGGACGTGGAGGTGAGATTTGATTGACGTACAAAATTGTGAGGGGTCTTGATATAGTAAATGGGCCCTTCACGTTCACTCTATCAGAAACATCATGACTAGGGGGCATAGATTTCAAGTGATTGTTGAAAGATTGGATAGGAGACGAGGAAATAGTTTTTTACCCAGATGTCTTTTGGGATCTTGAACACTCTGCCTGTAAGGGTAGTAGAGGCAGAAACCCTCAACTTAGTTGAAAAGTGCCTGAATATGCACCTCAAATGCTGGAACCTGCAAGGCCACAGACCAGTGATGGAAGTGAGATTCGGCTGGGTGGCATGATTTTGGGCCAGTGCAGATATGGTGGGCGAAGTGGCCTCTTTCTGTACCCCTGTAAACCTATGATTCTAGTATTCATAATTTGTAATGGTTTTTGAGTGGCGATCGAATTGAGAATTTAGACATACTGCGGATTGAGCAAGCCTTAAATTCAATAATGATCCTTGAGCTACACAACTTCAAATTAAAAGTGTGTGTGTGTTCTAGGCACATGTGAACAAATATACATGGACAGAAAGCTTGAAGATAACAATAGCGGGGCTGTTTGTCTGTATTCTGCTGCAGGTCGAAGTGAAACAGGCTGGATCACATGACACACTGCCCTTTAAAGTGGTGGTGCATATTACAACAGGTCCCATCCTTTTTAAAGATACATTGCCTTCTTTTCAACAGAGTATACTATTTACATGTGACGATTTACAGTACATGTTCATGTTTCGTTACCTGATCATTCATTTCAGTGTATTTAAATATTCAAAAAGGTTATAGATCTTGGACTGGGAGCAGGCATGCCTTTTCTAAGAAATCACATGAGGGGGAGAGTTATTTGCTTATTTGAACAGTAATTGCTTTGATGGCTAGAAAAAAATAACTTTTAATGGCAGAGATGCCCTTGTGATTGACTGGAAATCACCTGATAAGGATGAGTTGTTTAAAACTTGGTTGGGAATGAACTGAGGAGGAGCGAAGCTGCCCAATTCGTGTGCTCTTTGCCTTGTCTGAAACATTGTGGTTATCAGTGTCCATCTAGGAGTCCTCATCTCAGTGGAACTTGTCTGTATTTGGAAACCCGAGAGGCTGAGGCGAGAAGGATTGATTTGGCTCTATTCTCCTCTACACTGAAGCTCCATTGGTGAGAACTTCCAGGCCTTTATTCTTGATTTCTCGAGGAATTAAGGGCTATGGGGAGAGAGCGGGTAAATGGAGTTGAAATCAACCATGATTGAATGGTGGAGTGGACTCGATGGGCCGAATGGCCTTACTTCCGCTCCTATGTCTTATGGTCTTATGGTCTTTACTGGGACTAGAGATCAACAGTGTTGAAACCCTGTGAAATTCATCCTTTTTAATGTATAAAGTCTTCAACTGCCCATCTCTGCAGAAATCCTATTTGTTTGTTCTTTGTTACTGTGTTTAAATTCTGGGGAATTTTAAAAGGGATAGATGCTTGGATAATTACCAATTGTCTTGTTAACCGGTTCCTACAACTTGTTTTGGGAAGAATGTTTTTTTTTAATAAATCAATCACCTAGTTTATTGAAAGACGCCTGGTTGAAGTCTCTTTCATTTTTGGTCTAGCAATAGCGAAGGTAAATAATTGGCCTTTTTTAGTGAATGAATTACATAGACACTTAGTTTAATGGTGTGACATGTGGAGGAGTGGGACGACATCAAGTGCACACTTCTCCCATTCTTGTTGTAATAGCTTCCGCCATCTTAGTGATCTGAGCATTCCAGTCCATTAGCGCTTGTTGGGTAAATAAAAGTCCCTCCTCCTCCTGTGATAAGAGCAGTTAGCTCAAAGGCATACTATTTATCCTGCAGAATCCCTAAATTCTCAGTTCTACCACCACTCAAAAACTATTACAAAATGAGAGGGAGAAAATAGAATCTGAGAGTAAGCCAACGAGAAATATCAAACAGACAAAATATTTTACAAGTGTATATATAAAGGGACAGAGTAGCTAAAGTAAACATTGGTAACTTAATGTATGAAAATAAGATTAATAATGTCAAACAAGAAAATGGCAGAAACTTGAGTAAGCGTTTTGTATCTGTCAATGTGGTAGACAATGCAAAAAAGCATCCCAAGAATACTGGAAAATTGGGCGACAAAAGGGAGGGACAAACTCGATCACTATCACAGAAGAAAAGTAATGGGAAAACAAATGGCATGAAAGGTTGACTATTCCTGTCTGTTGACCTGCAATCTAGGATCTTCAAGGAAGCGGCGCTGGAGATGGTGGGTGCATTTGTTGCAATTTTCCAAAAGTCCATATATCCTAGATTGGAAAATCACAAAGGCAACAATTCAAGAAACAACAGGAGACAGAGAGCAGGAGCTAAATGCCTGTCAACCTAACATCTGCTATTGACAGAATGCTGGAATCCATTGTTAAGGAAGGAATATCAAGAAGATTGCAATACTATCAAGCAGAGTGAACATGGTTTTATAAAAGAGAAATCATGTTTGACAAATTTTAGAGTAAGGGGGGATAAAGGGGAGTCACTGGATGTTGTGTATTTGGATTTCCAAAAGGCACTTGGTCAGGTGATTTATAAAAGATAAGAGCTCAGGGTGTTAGAGTTCATATATTGGCATGGGTAGAGGATTGGTTAACAAAAGGAAATAGAGTTGAGAAAATTTTCAAGTTGGTAAACTACACCTAGTGAAGTGTCACACGGATCAGTGCTGGGATCTCAACTTTTGTTTTTATCTATATTAATGAATGAAGGGACCAAGCATATTGTAGCCACGTTTGCTGCTGATGTCAAGACTGGTAGGAAAGAAAGTTGTGAAGAGGATACAAAGAGTCTGCAAAGGTTGAAGTGAGTGGGCAAAAAATTGGCAGATGAATAATAATGTGGGAAAATGTGAGATTGTCCACTTTGGGAAAAAATAGAATATTGTTTAAATAAAGAGTGCCTGATGAAAGATGCGCTGAAGAGGGACCTGGATGTCCTTGGTATATGAATTGCAAAAAATTAGCGTGCAGCTACAGCAAATAATTAGGAAGCGTTAAAGCGCATGGGATTGCAGGTAATGTCTTGAGATGGATAGAAAAGTGGTTAGCAGATAGGAAGTAAAGAGTTGGCATAAATGGGTCCTTTTCTGATTGGCGTTCAGTGACTAGTGCGGTTCCACAAGGATCTGTGCTAGGACCCCAACTGTTCTCATTCTATATTAATGATCTGGAAGAGGGAACCAAGTGCATTATCTCCAAATTTGCAGATGATACAAAGCTGGGTGGGAGGGTGAGCTGAGAGGAGGATGCAGAGATGCTTCAGTATGATTTAGACAGGCTGATGAAGTTTATTATTGTCACAAGTAGGCTTACATTAACAGTGCATTGAAGTTACTGTGGGCATATGCATGATATAAAGTATAATGTGGATAAATGTGAGGTTATCCATTTTGGTAGACATAATAGGAAGACAGATTATTACTTGAATGAGTGTAAATTGAGAGAGGTGGATCTCAACAAGACCTTGCTGTCTTTGTGCATCAGTCACTGAAAGTAAGTGCACAGGTACAGCAGGCGGTAAAGAAGGCAAATGGTATGTTGGCTTTCGTAGCAAGAGGATTTGAGTATAGGGATAGGGATGTTTTGCTGCAATTGTATAGAGCAGTGATGAGGCCACATCTGGAGTATTGTGTGCAGTTGTGCTATCCTTATCTGAGGAAGGATGCCCTTGCTATAAAGGGAGTACAACAAAGGTTTACCAGGCTGATTCCTGGGATGGCAGGTATGTCATCTGAGGAGAGACTAAGTCGGTTAGGATTATATTTACTGGCGTTTAGAAGACGAGTGAGAGGGGGTCTCATAATATCTTATAAAATTCTAACAGGGTTAGAGAAGGTAGATTCAGAAATAATCTTCCCAATGGTAGGGGAGTCCAGAACTAGGGGTAATAGTTTGAGGATAAGGGGTGAACCTTTCAGAACTGAGGTGAGGAGAAATTTCTTCACCCAGAGGGTGGTGAATGTGTGGAATTCACTACCATCAAATGTAGTTAAGGCCAAAACGTTGTCTGATTTCAAGAAGAAATTAGATGTAGTTCTCGGGGCTGAAGGGATCAAAGGATATGGGGGGGGGGGAGATCAGGATATTGAATTCAATGATCATCCGTGATCAAAACGAATGACGGAGCAGGCTTGAAGGGCCGAATGGCCTACTCCTGCTTCTAGTTTCTATGCTCATGTTGGCCCTTATTGAAAGGGGGGAAATCTTGCTACAACCTTACAGAGCATTGGTGAGACCACACCAAAGTGTATACAAACTGCATATAGTTTTGGTCTCCTTGTTTAAAGATGGATATATATATGCATTGGAGGGAGTGCAGAGAAGGTTCACTGGGTTGATGTTTCAGATGAAGGGATTGTCTTCGGAGTAAAGGTTCAACAGGTTGGCTATGCTCATTGGAGTTTATAAGAGTGAAGTGTGATATTATTGAAACATCGAAGATTCTGCGGAGACTTGATGAGATAGGTGTTGAGAGGATGCTTATCCTCCTGAGGAAATTTAGAACTTGGGGACCAAAGTTTCAAAATAAGGGGGCTTCAATTTAAGACTGAGGTGAGGAATTTCTTCTGTCGATTTATTAAGTTTTAGAATTCTCTATCCTAGAGGGTAGGGGCGGCTGGGTCATACCTAATGTGTTGGACAGAATTTTGATTGACAAGGGAGTAAAGGTTGTAGAGACAGACAGAAAAGTGAAATTAAGCCCACAATCAGATCAGCTCTTATTGAATGGCGGAGCAGGCCAAATGGTCTACATGTTATTTTATGCATGGATGAATAGTGAGATCCCACAAATGCCCAAATCTTCTAAGTAGTTAGAAACAGCTATGAAGAATGCTGTATTTATTTTGTCTGTAGAGAATTCGATACAAAAGCAAGGATGTAATGGTGAATTTATACAAGCCATCAACTAGGTTGAGGTTCATGTACTTCATGTAATTCTAAGCACCCCATTAAGAGAAGAACTTTAATGTGGCAGCGATGCAGTAAAGGTTCACTGGAATGAGTGCTTCTTTGTTGTGGACATGTCTAATTTCCCGATTCATATGTTTTAGGAGCATGACCTTTAGTTTGGGGATCCCGGCAATCAATTGGGGCCTTGAAACGGCTTTGAGACAAGCCAAGAGAAACATCTCCTAGGAGTTGTAGATCAATAAAAGGCTGTCAGATAACAAGGGTGTTCTCTGATTTTGGAGTCAGTGAACAAAAAAACAGTGAGGCCCATGCTTAAGGCGTGTCATTCACCATTGTGAGGTGTTTGAGCAGAGTTGGAGGATTACCTCTCCAGATACTTGTGGAAGGATCCCAAGAAATCTTGTATCTTGGAGAATAGCAGGAAACTGAGGAGAATCGAAGTGCATTCCAAGAGCTGTGATTAGGATCTGGATTGCACTGTGGTGGAGGCAGGTTCAGTCGAGGCATTCAAAAGTTAATTGGATTATTATTGGAAACTGAAGTATTTGCAGGGACAAAGTGGGGTCGTAGCTAGGATGAACTGCTCAGAGAGTCAGCCTTCTGCCCTGTAACTATTCTATGGTCCCAGGTACAGGGATCAATTAGAAAGGCAAATGACATGTTGGCCTTTATTGCAAGGGGATTGGAGTACAAGAATAATACATCTTACCACAAATATAAAGGAATTTGGTGAGATCACACCTGAAGTCTTCTGTACAGTTTTGGTCTCCATGTTTGAGAATGGGATATACTTCCTACGGAAAAGATCAAGTGAATGTTCACTAGACTGGTTCCTGAGATAAGGGAGTTGTACTATGATGAGAGTCTCAGTAAATTGCACCTTCATTCTCGGCAGTTCAGAAGGATGAGAGGTGATCTTATTGAAATGATAGATACTGAGAGCTTGTTTCCCTTGACTGGGTCATCACATAGACAGGGCATGGTCTCAGGATAAAGGGCCAAACATTTAAACTTGAGACAAGAAATTTCTTCACTCAAAGGGTTGTGAATCTTACGAATCGTCTCTCCTGGTTATCGTCAATGCTTCATTGTTGAATATTTTTAAGGCTCTGCTCCTGTTTGTTTTTATGTTCCAAAGTATGGCATTGCACGTGGATTCACAACTAGAAACAGACAGATTCAAGGCAATATTATTACTTTATAGTGATGAGCATTATTACATGGCTGCTGCCATCTGCTGGTGAATGTGACTGCAGCAGTCAATTTGTAAGCATAAGTTCCATTTTGGAAAAAAATGATTCAATGAGCTTACTGATCTCTTATAAATTTGATGTGTCCCCCCGCCAAACCATCGTATTTGCGATGGCTGCCCCAAGTTTTAGTGTGTTCCTCAGCATGTAGTCTTGAACCTTGGAATGTGACTTTTGCAACACTTGGTCGTGGGCAACTCTTTACATTGGAGGACCAGCAAGACCAAAAGTGCCTTTCAATGAGTTGATGATTCTCAAGCAGCAGTTGATATTTCTCCTGTTTTGCGTCCCTGGGAGTAGTCTGTAGAGCACAGAGTTGCTTGGGATGAACCTTGACAAATACCTTTGCATCTCTTTCCAGACTTATTTTGCGAAGCCACACTTTAGAAGATGTGCAGTGGCCTCTTCCCCGCTGCAGTTGCTTTGAGGACAGTGTGCAGTGGTGCACTGTGTTTAGGCATGTTTGGCCAATCTGATGACATGCTACCTCCTGACTCCCCTAAGTCTTTCCACCATCTACAAGGCACAAGTCAGGAGGAGTATGATGGAACACAATCCACTTCTTGGGATGAGTGCAGCTCCAACAACATTCAAGAAGCTCAGCATCATCCAGGACAAAGCAGCCTACTTGCTTGTGACTTCTTTCACAAAATTCTTCTACCCACAAACCAACTTGTATTGAACCCTGTTCACTCATCACACTTGTGCTTTCTGACATGCACTGACTCCTAGTCTGGTAACAGTGCAAATTTAAAAATTCTCATCCTTAATTCAAATTCCAGCATGGCCTCACACCCCCAACAGACTGACTGGGTGAAACCTCCTCTGGTCTTTCAACCCTCTGATATCTCTACGCTAACTGAAAAGATAAACACTGATACCAAAATTTTCTCTAAGAGGAAGAGAATAGTGAAAGTAGACGTTGGCGCTTTGGAGAATGGAAATGGTGGGGTAATAATGGGAAACTCGGGAGATGGCAGAGGCACTAAACCAATATTTTGTCTCTGTCTTCACAGTAGAAGATGATTTTGCCCGAAAAGCTGCAGTTAATACAGTGGAACTTGGTGAAATTACTATAACCAGGGAGAAGGTACTCAGTAAACTTAAGGGTTTAAAAGTAGCCGAGTCCCCACGATCTGATGGCCTACACCCTAGGGTGTTAAAGGAGGTGACGGCAGAGATAGTGCATTAGTTATGATATTCCAAAATTACCTGGATTCCGGAAAGGTACCAGTGGACTGGAAACATGCTAATATGACGCCCTTGTTCTAGAAAGGAGAGGGGTAAAAAGTGAAACTATAGACTAGTCAGCTTGACCTCTGGTGGGAAAGTTTTGGAGTCAATCATTAAGGAGAAGGCGACTGAGCATCTGGAAAAGCAAAGCTCAATTCACTGGTGTCAGCACTTGTGAAAGGCAAGTCTTGTCTGACAAACCTGCTCGAGTTCTTTGAGGATGTAACTAGCAAGGTAGATAACAGGGATCCTGTGGATGTGATCTCTCTGGACTTCCAGAAAGCATTTGATCAGGTGCCACATGAGACTGATCTAGAAGGTTAGATCCCAAGGGGTTAGAGTAGTGGCTTGATTGAGGATTAGCTGACTAATAGAAAGCAGAGGGTTGGGATAAATGGGTCCTTCTCCAGTTGGCAACCTGTAACTAGTGGGGTCCCGCAGGGTTCAGTTCTCGGACCACAACTATTTACTATCTATATCAATGATCTGCAAGCAGGGACAAAGTGTAACACAGTGAAATTTGCTGACAACACAAAAGTAGGTGAGAAAGCAGGCTGTGATGAAGAGATAAAAAGTTTGCAAGTGGATATTGACAGGTTAGAGAAATAGGCCAGAATCTGGCTGATGGAGTTTAATGTGGATAAATGCGAGGTTATTCATTTTGGCTAGAAAAAAATGAAAGGGCAAATTGCTATTTAAATGGGAAACAGATTTAAAAGATGTCTGTGCAGAAAGATCTTGGTGTCCTTGTGCATGAGTCTCAGAAAGTGGGTATGTAGTGCAGAATGTTATCAGGAAGGTAAAGAACAAAGAACAGTACAGCACAGGAAACAGGCCCTTCGGCCCTCCAAGCCTGTGCCGCTCCTTGGTCCAACTAGACCAATCGTTTGTATCCCTCCATTCCCAGGCTGCTCATGTGACTATCCAGGTAAGTCTTAAACAATGTCAGCGTGCCTGCCTCCACCACCCTACTTGGCAGCGCATTCCAGGCCCCCACCACCCTCTGTGTAAAAAACGTCCCTCTGATGTCTGAGTTATACTTCGCCCCTCTCAGCTTGAGCCCGTGACCCCTCGTGATCGTCACCTCCGACCTGGGAAAAAGCTTCCCACTGTTCACCCTATCTATACCCTTCATAATCTTGTATACCTCTATTAGATCTCCCCTCATTCTCCGTCTTTCCAAGGAGAACAACCCCAGTCTACCCAATCTCTCCTCATAGCTAAGACCCTCCATACCAGGCAACATCCTGGTAAACCTTCTCTGCACTCTCTCCAATGCCTCCACGTCCTTCTGGTAGTGCGGCGACCAGAACTGGACGCAGTACTCCAAATGTGGCCTAACCAGCGTTCTATACAGCTGCATCATCAGACTCCAGCTTTTATACTCTATACCCCGTCCTATAAAGGCAAGCATACCATATGCCTTCTTCACCACCTTCTCCACCTGTGTTGCCACCTTCTTTGTTTCCTCTTTGTTTAACTGGAGTGAGAGTGGGGGAGAGAGTCTTAGCAGGAGTGCTGAGAGTAAGCTAAGAAGTGATTTAATTATTCATTTATTCATTTAAGGGTATTCCTAGTATATTTCGCGGGCTTTTTTCAGGGTTTTGAATTGAGGAAGTGAGGTCAGCTGAAGGGGATTCTGGGAGGTTGAGTCTCAGTATAAAAGGCAGTTACTTGGGGGGTTCGTCGGGAGCATAAAAAGCCGTCTGCACTATACAGCGGGCAGCGTCGGGAGCGGGCAGTGGAGTGAGTGGGTAGCAGAGTGTGCATTATAAGGGCTTTGGCTCACAGGGCTTGGGCTAAAAGGGCAAGGCAAGGCTAGTTATTTTTTACCCAACCCTATAAAGGATAAGGGCAGGTATGAGTGATCGGCCAGTTCAGTGCTTCCGATGTGGGATGTGGGAGTTCCTGCAAACACCTAGCTTCCCAGAGGTTCACATATGTGCCAGGTGCGTGGAACTGCAGCTCTTGAGGGACCGTGTTAGGGAACTGGAGCTGCAGATCGCTGACCTTAGCCTAGTCAGGGAAAATGGGAGAAAAATTGACAGCAGTTATAGGCAACTAGTTACACCGGGGCATCGGGAGAATGACACGTGGGTCACAGTTAGGAGGAGTAAAGGGCAGAAGGGTAAAGTACAAGGGAGGTCTCCAGAGGTGTCTCAAAATAGGAAGGGCTTGGGGACAGGTGTGAGAGGGGAGGGGAGTGGACAGTTAGAAGAAGGGTCACCTGTGGTTGTCCCACTCCAAAACAGGTACATTGTTTTAGATAGTGTGGAGGAGTGTGCCTCTCCAGGGGTAAGACACAGTGACCAGGTCACTGGCACACAGTCAGGCTCTGTGGCCCGGAAAGGGAAGAGAGGGGTTAGGAGAGCGATAGTGGTGGGGGATGTGTCGGTTAGAGGGACAGACAGGCGATTCTGTGGGGGCGAACGGGACTCCAGGATGGTAGTCTGCCTACCTGGTGCTGGGGTCACGGATGTCTCCGAGCGGATAGGAGGCATTTTAAAAGGGGAAGATAAAGAAACGGATGTCATTATACACATTGGTGGAAATGACGTAGATAGGAAGAGTAGGGGGGTCCTAAGAGAGCAATTCAGGGAGTTGGGAAATAGGTTAAAAAGTAGGGTAACTAGGGTGGCCATCTCTGGGCTGCTCCCAATGCCTCGTGCCAGTGAGGATAAGAATAGGGAGTTGGTTCAAATGAATGCCTGGCTAAAGGACTGGTCCAGGAGGGAGGGCTTTATTTTCATAGACCAATGGGAGGTTTTCAGGAGAGGATGGCACCTGTACAAGAGGGAGGGGTCACAACTAAGTTGGAAGGGCACAAATATCCTGGCTGGGAGCTTTGCTAATGCAGTTCGGGGGGGTTTAAACTAGTATGGCAGGGGGGTGGGGATCAAACTATTAGGTCTATAAGTGTGGTGGCTGGGGACGAGCTTGGGGCTGGGACAAGGCTGGCAAAGAAGAAGAGCACTCTGGGGGAGGACGACCTCACTGAGCCTGGGGGTCTGGAGTGCTTATACTTCAATGCAAGGAGCGTAGCAGGTAAAACAGACGAACTTGGGGCCTTAATGCGCACGAGGAATTTGGATGTGGTTGCGGTGACAGAGACTTGGTTGAAAGAGGGACAGGACTGGCAGCTGAATATTCCAGGGTACAAGTGTTTTAGGCGAGACAGAGGAGGGGCCAAAAGAGGTGGGGGAGTAGCGGTATTGGTTGGAGAGCATATTACAGCGGTGCAGAGGGAGGACAATTCGGAGGAGTCGTGTAGCGAGTCACTCTGGGTGGAGCTTAGAAACAGGAAAGGCGCAGTCACTATGTTGGGGGTGTACTACAGGCCCCCCAACAGCCCAAGGGAAGTGGAAGAATGGATATGTCAGGAGATACTGGATAGGTGCAGGAAATATAGGGTTGTTGTAGTGGGAGACTTCAATTTCCCTGGTATAGACTGGAAATCGCTGAGGGCAGGGACTCTGGATGGTGAGGCATTTGTAAAATGTGTACAGGAGGGTTCGTTGGAACAATATGTGGACAGCCCAACTAGAGAGGGGGCTATACTGGACTTGGTGCTGGGGAATGAGCCCAAAGTTTTGGTTGAGGAACATGTGGCAAATAGTGACCACAATTCTGTTAGCTTTAGGATAGTGATGGAAAAGGATGAGTGGTGTCCCAAGGGTAAGGTGTTGGATTGGGGGAAGGCTAACTTTATTGGGATCAGGCAGAAATTGGCAGCTCTTGATTGGGAGAGGCTGTTTGAGGGTAAATCCACATCTGGTATGTGGCAGTCTTTTAAGGAACGGTTGTTAGGGCTACAGGACAAGCATATGCCTGTAAAAAAGAAGGATAGGAGGGGTAGGATTAGAGACCGTGGATAACCAGGGAAATTGAGGGACTGGTCAAAAGGAAAAGAGAGGCGTATGTTAGGTCCAAGCAGCTAAAAACGGAGGGAGCTCTGGAGGAGTATAATGAAAGTAGGAAAATACTCAAACGGGGAATTAGAAGAGCAAAAAGGGGTCACGAAATGTTCTTGGCAGACAGGATTAAGGAGAATCCCAAGGCATTTTATTCATACGTTAGGAACAAAAGGGTTGTTAGGGAAAAAATCGGACCTCTCAGGGACAAAAGTGGGGACTTATGCTTGGAGCCCAAAGAGGTAGGGGAGATCCTAAATGAATACTTTGCGTCGGTATTCACAAAGGAGAGGGATGTGTTGACTGGGAGTGTCTCGGAGGGGAGTGTTGAACCGTTGGAGAAAATCTCCATTACAAAGGAGGAAGTGTTAGGTTTGTTAGAGAATATAAAGACTGACAAATCCCCAGGGCCTGATGGAATCTATCCAAGGCTGCTCAGGGAGACGAGAGGTGAAATCGTTGGGCCTCTGACGCAAATCTTTGTCTCGTCACTGGACACAGGTGAGGTCCCAGAGGATTGGAGGATAGCCAATGTGGTCCCGTTATTTAAGAAGGGTAGGAAGGATAACCCGGGTAATTATAGGCCGGTGAGCTTGACGTCCGTGGTGGGGAAGTTGTTGGAGAAGATTCTTAAAGATAGGATGTATGCGCATTTAGAAAGGAATAAACTCATTAACGATAGTCAACATGGTTTTGTGAGAGGGAGGTCATGCCTCACGAACCTGGTGGTGTTTTTTGAAGAAGTGACCAAAATGGTTGACGAAGGAAGGGCCGTGGATGTTGTCTATGTGGACTTTAGTAAAGCATTTGACAAAGTCCCTCATGGTAGGCTAGTGAAAAAGGTTGGATCCCATGGGATAAAGGGGGAGGTGGCTAGATGGGTGGAGAACTGGCTTGGTCATAGAAGACAGAGGGTGGTAGTGGAAGGGTCTTTTTCCGGCTGGAGGCCTGTGACTAGTGGTGTACCGCAGGGCTCTGTATTGGGACCTCTGCTGTTTGTGATTTATATAAATGATCTGGAAGAAGGAGTAACTGGGGTGATCAGTAAGTTTGCGGACGACACAAAACTGGCAGGACTTGCAGACAGTGAGGAACATTGTCAGAGGCTACAGAAGGATATAGATAGGCTGGAAATTTGGGCAAGGAAATGGCAGATGGAGTTCAATCCTGATAAATGCGAAGTGATGCATTTTGGTGGGAATAATGTAGGGAGGAGCTACACGATAAATGGAAGAACCATAAAGGGTGTAGAGACGCAGAGGGACCTGGGTGTGCAAGTCCACAGATCTTTGAAGGTGACGTCACAGGTGGAGAAGGTGGTGAAGAAGGCATATGGCATGCTTGCCTTTATAGGACGGGGCATAGAGTATAAAAGTTGGGGTCTGATGTTGCAGATGTATAGAACGTTGGTTCGGCCGCATTTGGAATACTGCGTCCAGTTCTGGTCGCCACACTACCAGAAGGACGTGGAGGCTTTGGAGAGAGTACAGAGGAGGTTTACCAGGATGTTGCCTGGTATGGAGGGGCTTGGTTATGAGGAGAGATTGGGGAAACTGGGGTTGTTCTCCTTGGAAAGACGGAGGATGAGGGGAGACTTAATAGAGGTGTATAAAATTATGAAAGGCATAGATAGGGTGAACGGTGGGAAGCTTTTCCCCGGGTCGGTGGTGACGTTCACGAGGGGTCATAGGTTCAAGGTGAAGGGGGGGAGGTTTAACACAGATATCAGAAGGACATATTTTACACAGAGGGTCGTGGGGGCCTGGAATGTGTTGCCGGGCAAGGTGGTGGAGGCGGACACACTGGGAACGTTTAAGACTTATCTAGACAGCTATATGAACGGAGTGGGAATGGAGGGATACAAAAGAGTGGTCTAGTTTGGACCAGGGAGCGGCGCGGGCTAATTGTTCCTGGTTTCTCGTTTCAAGGCTTCATTCTATGATCATCTTGCTGGTGCCAGTACAGAGTGAGACTGCGGATAGTTGGGAACCTGTCTCGGGGGCAGGGAATTCATATGGTGTTCGTGGAAGTGGAGATGACTAGGGTTGGGAAGCATTTTCCGATCGGGGCCATTGTGATCTCCTGGACTCGTTTCGATCGCCTCAGGGGGTCGGAGAGGAATTTCGCAGATTTTTTTTCCCCATATTGGCCCTGGGGTTTTTCACTCTGGGTTTTCGCCTCTCCCTGGAGATCACATGGTCTGGAATGTGGGGGTGGGGGTAAGTTAATAGGTTGTAATGAACAAAAGCATCGTAGCTGTGAGGGACAGCTCGGTGGATAGGATATTGGTATATAGATAGGCTGGAAAATTGGGCGGGGATCCTGGATTCAGGATTCAATCCTGGACCGGGGAGCGGCGCGGGCTTGGAGGGCCGAAGGGCCTGTTCCTGTGCTGTATTGTTCTTTGTTGTTCTTCAAGGATTTGTGGACTTGCACACCTAGGTCCCTCTGTGTTTCTATACTCCTGATGACTCTGCCATTTATTGTATAACTCCTCCCTACATTATTTCTTCCAAAATGCATCACTTCGCATTTATCCGGATTAAACTCCATCTGCCACCTCTCCGCCCAATTTTCCAGCCTATCTATATCCTGCTGTATTGCCCGACAATGCTCTTCGCTATCCGCAAATCCAGCCATCTTCGTGTCATCCGCAAACTTGCTGATTACACCAGTTACACCTTCTTCCAAATCATTTATATATATCACAAATAGTAAATGGAATCTTGGCATTTATTGCAAAGAGTCCAGAGTATAAAAGTGTTGTTACAATTGGATAAGGCATTGGTGGGACCACACTTGGAGCATTGTGGCTATGGTTCTGGTCACCATCTTTGAGGAAGGATGTGGTCGGTGGCACTGGAGATGGTTCAGAAGAGGTTCACGCGATTGATTCCAGGTTTGAAAGGGCTGTCGTATGAGGAGTGGTTGAGTAGCTTGGGCTTGTACTTGCTGGAGTACAGAAGAATGAGGGGGGGATTTGATTAAGGTATATAACGTGCTCAACGGGATTGATTCAAGTAAATGTTAACCGAATTGTTCCCCCTTCTAGGACAAGAGGTTATTGTTATAGAGTAAGAGGGGGAGTTTCAAGACAGATGAGGAGAAGATACTTCTCGCAGAGGGTTGTGAATCTATGGAACTCACTGCCCCAGAGTGCAGTGGATGCAGAATCGATCAATGGATTCAAGAAAGAGATAGATAACTATTTGATCAAAAGTGGCACAAAGGACTATGGGGAAAAGGCAGGGAAGTGGAGCTAGGATGAGATGGAGATCAGCTATGATCATGTAGAATGGTGGAGCGAGCTCAAAGGGCTGAATTGCCTACTCGCTTCTAATTCCTATGTTCCTATACATGTGTGTTGGATGGTCTTTGAACAAAATATTCAACATAGTTCTAAGAAACTGAGCAAGCACAACAACTTAGTGTGAATGAAGGTTATGTTTTACCATTGGCATTTTAAATGTAAGCCCTTTTGAGACTTGGCTTCTGCTTGTTTATTTTACAAGTCTAATGTCCCAATTGATGGTCAAAGTCAGTGCCCTGGCCTGGACAACGTGCAAAATTTCTGGCAGAGTGTGTGTGCATGACCGTGGATCTTTATTTTCACGCTTGGTGTGCATTAAATTCTTTCTTAGCTGATCATATTTTCACTGTGAGGATAATTGAATATCCTCACATATGAATATGAATATTCACATATGAATATATGAATTAAGCACTGTGAAAGCTTGTTAAAACAATAGTGTTTCAAATGCAAGTTCCTCTTCTTCAGTGGATTCTTAACCACAGCTACCTCAAGAGTAACAACATGCGAGCAAACTGGAGCTAGTTTTGCACACTGCCTTGTTTAGTATTGAGCCAGAAGCTGTCAGTTCTGATCACTGAAAATGTCCTCCATTAATTAATCCCAGCCAGGATGTCATTTATAGTGCTACAATTAATTAGTGCCTCTGGATAATTGATAAAAATTTGATCTGCTTATTCACATGTGGGTTCATGAGTAATATTTGACTGCAAATTAAGCATGAGGTGGCTTCAACCTATATGATTAGTTATCTGACATGTGTTCACTTTACATTAAATGATGTTTACTAAATTGGGCTTTATGCCAGTATTTGGAACTAAAATTTTCCAAATGTGAAGTAGATTTTTTGTGTTCATAAAATGTTGGTGCAAATGGAGGGATGAGTGTATGAAGAAGTATACTCTGCTTTATTCAAAGTTTATTGCAGAAATAATTGAGAGAAAAGCTCATCAATACTTGATGGCACAGCAGTCTAGAGTTTATAAAGACATGCATGAACAGAAACTGAGATTCCATTTTATTAGATCCAAAATGAATAATACAGCAGTTGGCAGGGAGAAGAAATGAGATATTAAGTGGCCTATAAAAGGTGGGTGATGAAATATAATTCCTGAGGAAGTTGGACAAAGCAACAAATCTTTGAAGTGAATGCAGGTTTGTGTTAACTGACTTGAAGATATAACACACAAATCAAATTTTCACCTTGCAGGATAACTTATCAGAAACTAAGATTTGCATTTATATGACACTTTTCACAATCTCAGCATCCCAAAACACATTACAACAAGCTAAGTATGGTTGTCATCAGTATTATATTGTAGGAAACATGGTAGCCAGTTTGATCATAGAAATATCTCTCAACAGGAATTTGGAGGGCTTTTGCTTCAATGAAAATGTTTTCTTATAATTTTAGTGACATCAAATGCATTTTTGGAAGGTCTTTAGAATTTGTGTCAAGCACAACTATTTAAACTTTTACAGTAACCAGAGAAGTCCATCACCAAGTCCAAATCATATTGCAAGTAACAGTGCATCTTCGGTACCGTCAGCCACGTCTGCACGCTCCTCGTGTTCATTGACGCCGACACTAGCAGCGCACTTCAATGAAAATCTTATAAAGCATGTTCAAGGTTGGCCCGCTGATCATGCGGAAAAGCAAGTAAGTGCATAACTGTTTTTGTTTTGAAATAGTTTATACAAACCCTGCTCAGAGATGCTTCAAGTAAGTTAACGCTTGGGAATCGGTTTGGTTTGTCTTTGCTATGTATTCTGTTGCTTCATTAATTTTGACCAACTGATTTAACAGTATTTTCTCAGTAAAATTTCAGTTATCTATCCAATTTGTAGACCATCAAAGTACATGGCTGTTTACATTGGTTTGAGTTGAGCTGTCAATCTTGGCTGCCAACTATTCATTTACAATGTCTTATCACAAAATATGTCTAGGTTCTCTCATGTTTTACCTTGATACTATGGCATAATTTTTAATTGTTTAAATGGGCTTGTTTCAGTAACTGTGCAGAAAGTTTATACTAATTAGGATAAATGTGGTAGCCTTGTAAATATTCAACTATTCCGTAGTGATTGCCATTACCCTTGCGCAAAATATTCTTAACAGCCACATAGTTCAGTCAAGTTCAGACATTAGTCAGTGTTAGTCATGTGAGAAACAGTGTAGTTCAGTTGCCCTCTGCATGTGTAATTTATAAACTTTAAAATCCTGTACAATTGAGCAACTTGATTATCTGATATTTCCATTAAATGCCAAATCAATTAATAATTTCAAATCTTAGCTTGATAGAATTTGCTAGCCCTTGGAATAAAGGGATATGGAGCCAAGGCAGAAGGAGTTAGGATACAGCTCAAACCTGATATCATCGAATGGCAGAACAGGCTTGAGGGTTGAATGACCTACTCCTGTTCCTGTATTTTTCTTCATCCATCATTGATTTCAGTTTCACAAGGGCTTTTTGGCAGTCAAATTCCTGCAACATTTGATTCTTGCTTCCAAGTCTGCATCAAAGCTGTGGTGAAGTCAGGAACAGTGTAATTCTGTTTGAACCCAAAGTGGTTATTAACAAGCAGGTTATTGGTAAACGAGTGCTACTTAATACCAGTGTTGGTGACTCCTCCCATCACTTAACTGGATTGTAAGGAGGCTGGTGAAACATTTGTTACCTGGGTGAGATTTCTCATGTTTAGTTGCCAGGATATTTCCCATCCATAGTGTTCCATATTGTTCAATAATCACAGTAAAATGCTGGACAAGAATATGAATTGAATAAAATTGTGTATAAACTCTGGCACTAAAATGGTGGAGGACTAGGGAGTGGGCAAAGTGGGATCATGCACTCTGAACAGCATAAGAAATAGGAGCAAGGTAAGATCATACAGCCTGCTGAGCCTGCTCCACCATTCAATATGAGCATGGGCATCAAGTCCACTTTACTACTTGCTCCTCATGTCCTTTGATTACCTGACAGACCAAAATACTGTCTATCTTGGCCTTAAATATATTCAATGGTGGTGTATCCACAACACTCTGGGGTAGAGAATTCCAAAGATTCACAACATTTTGAGATATTTCTCCACATCTCAATCCTAAATAATCAGCCCCTTATCCTGAAACCATGCCTCATTGTTCTAGATTCTCCAGCCAGGGGAAACAATATTTCAGTATTTACCCTGTCAAATCTTTCACAATCTTGACTTTTGTAATGAGATCATCAGTCATTCTTCTAAATTCCATTGAATGCAGACACAATTCAACCCCCCATGCCAGGAACCAATCTACTGAACCTTTGTTGTAATACTTCCAAGGCAAGTATATCCTCCTTTAATTGCAGAGACCATTCTTGCACACAGTATTTCAGGTATGATCTCAACAAGTCGTGTACTACTGCAGCAAGACTTTTCCTTCTTTCTCTACTCCAACTCTCTGGCAGTTACGGTCAACATGCCATTTGCCTTCCTAATTGCTTGCTGTACCTGTATGCTAATCTTTTATGTTCCTTGCACAAATGCGCTCACATCTCTCAAAGTCAACATGTACAAATTTTACACCTTTACCTTCCGCTTTTCTGTTGTTATGACCAAAATGAATAATCTCTGAGTTACCTGTATTATGATCCATCTGCCACTTCGTTGTCCACTTAACGAAGCAATTTCTCTTTGTAGTCTCTTTGTTTCTTCCTCATAGCATGCATTCCCACTTAACTTCGGACCCAAGTTTGCTGGCGATGCATTCCTCTGTCTCTTTGTCCAAGTCATTTAATATAGCTTGTAAACAGTTGACACCCCAGCACTGATTCTTGTGGCACTCCACTATTCACAGCACACCAACTTGAAAATATCTCATTTTTCCTTATTCCCTACTTCCTGTCCATTAACCAACCCTCTTGCCCTGCTATTACCTACCCCTAACTCCATGAGCCCTTAACTTGTGTTAACTTTTTGTGGCACAACATTGGATGCCTTTTGGAAATCCAACATCCAATGATTCCCCTTCACTACCCAACTAGTTACACCCTCAAAAAAATTCAATAGTTTTGTCAAACAGGATTTCCCTTTCATAAAACCATACTGACTTGTTCTAATATTGCTTTTTTAAGTGCATTAAGATTGCTTTAATTTATAGTAGATTCCACCATTTGTCAGGCTAACCATTCTGTAGTTCTGTTTTTCTCCCCCTCCTTTTTTGAATAATGGTATTACATTTGCTAACTTCCAACCTTGCTGAGACCATTCCCAAATTAACGTAATTTTGGCAAATCAGAGCCAGCTCATCCACTATCCCTGCAGCTATCTCCTAAAACTCTCCAGGATTTAGACCATCAGGTTCTGGGATTAGTTGGATTTTAGTCTCTGAAGTTTGTCCAGTACTTCCCCTATCGTGATATTAATTATCTTAATTTTCTCACATTATTAGCCCCTAGGTTCCATCTGTAACTTTTGCCTATTATTGTGAAGACAGGCACGGGGTATTTGTTCACTTCCTCTGCCATTTCGTTATTCTCCACGATAATTTCTCTTGCCTCCGCTTCTGAGGGACTAATATTTACTTTAGCTACTCATTTCCTTTTAATAGGCGGCATGGTGGCAGTGTGGTTAGTACTGCTGCCTCACGGACCCAAGTTAGATTCCGGCCTTGGGTAACTCTGTAGCATTTGCACATTCTTCCCATGTCTGTATGGGTTTCCTCCGGGTGCTCCAGTTTCTTCCCACAGTCCAAAGACGTGTGGGTTAGGTGGATTGGTCACGTTCATTTGCCCCTTCTTGTCCGAAGATGTGTGGCTTAGGGGGATTAGCCATGGTAAATGTATGCGGGTGGGGGGTTACGAAGGGTCTGGTTAAGATGCTCTTTCGGAAAGTTGGTGCAGACTTGATGGGCCAATGGCCTCCTGCACAATGGGGATTCTATGATTCTAATGGACCTGTAAAAACTCTTTAAATGTTTTGAAATTCCTACCTAGTTTACTCTTGTATTCTATTTTTATCAGCTTATTTATGGCCCTTTGCTAGTTTCTAAAACATTCCCAATCTTCAGACCTGCTGTTGCTGTTAACAAGATTATAAACCTCTTCTTTCAATATAATACTTAACCTCCTTCTTAAGTCACAGATGAATCTTTCTTGCTTAGCTTTTGTTCTTCAATGGAATGTATTTTTGTTGAATATTTTGAATTATATCTTTAAATATTTCCCAATGTTCCCAATCAACCTTATCCAGTTTTCCCCACGTACCTACGTAATTTACTTTATTTAAAATTTAAGAGTCTTGCTGTGAATAGAGCATGTAATTTTCAAATTTAGTGCGGCATTCACTTGTATTGTGATCACTATTTTCCTTTTCTATCATGTTACTAATTAACCCTGTCTTATTGCACAGTGCTTCATCTTAAAATAGTTTTATCCCTAGTTGCTTCTAAAACATAGTGTTTTAGGAAACTGGCAGAAAAGCATTCTACAAACTCATTTTCCAGACCATCTTTGCCATTCTGGTGCAGTCGATATGAAGATGAAAGTCCCCCACAACTATTACATTGCATTTGTTACAAGCTCCAATATTTTCATGTTCAGTGATATAACAACTGTTCGGGGGCCAAAAAACTATTCCAACCAGCATTTTGAGTCTTGCGGTTTGCAATCGCCACCAGATTCTACCTACTGATTTTCTGAACCAAATCTTTTCTTATCCAATGTCACCCTTCATTATCAGGGCTACTTCTCTTCCATCCTGTCTGACTTTTCGAAATGGTGTGTCCCTTGAAATATTTATTTCCCATCCTTGGTCACCTTGTAACTCTGTCACTGTGATAGCGATGACATTTAAACCCTTTATCTCTATTTGTGCCACTAGTTCATCTATCTTTTTGCAGATGCTTCGCATATTCAGGTAAAGTGATTTCAGGTTTTTTTTTTTACTACTATTCCATGCATGGAACTTTTGCACTATTACTGTCGCTTCCTATCTCACACAGCCTGTCTTTACCCACATCAATACATTTTTCTGTTGTCTCAATTGTTCCCTTTTGGATTCAAATCCTCCTCCCCCTCTGTTAGTTTAAAACCAGTTTTCTCTGCTCTGACCATGTTTGCTGGTGCTCTCATGTTTGTACAATCTATCCCTTCATGTCACACTCTGATTACCATTACCTGTACTGCTACCCTGTCCTATTGCTTTGTCCTTTTCCTTTATTTTCCAAATCTCTCCATTAGTAAACCCTTACCCCCCACTGTTTAGTTTTAAATCTTCTCAAGCGCCCTGGTTATACAACTTGTCAGGACAGTGGCTCCAGCACGGTTCAGGTGAAGACCGTCCTAAATATAATTTCCTCTTTCCCCAATACTGGTGCTATGAAGCGAAACCCATTTCTCCCACATCAATCTTTAAGCCACACACGCATTCAACTTATTCATCATATGTCAATTTGATCGGAGTGCACATGGTTTGTGGCTCGGTAGTAATGCAGAGATCATTACCTTTGTAGTTCTGCTTGGTTAATTTAACACTTAGCTGATCATATTCCCTCTGCAGAACCTCTTTCATAGTTCTGCTTATGTTTGTAACCATGTGCACTATGACAACTGGTACCCTCGCACTGGACAGGGTATGTAGCCTTTGGCACTCTCTCCCAACTACAAAGAACAGTAGTTCACTTCCTAACTACACTGTACATTACTACACTACACTCCTTTGTGCCCTACCACTACTACCACCACCATCACTGAAGGGCTCCCTTCACCTTGGTGCCATAGTCAGTTTCTCATCCACCCCCCCCCATGCAGTCCCTGCTCTCATCCACGCAAGAACTTCAAACCTGTTGTACAATTGCTGAGGTTCCTACATTGTTACTTGCTGGATCTTTATGCCTACCTCACTTGCAATCACACCCTCTCTGGCCACAGACCAAATCTGAAGTACTTATCCTCAGGTGTGTGACTGCCTCCTGGCACAAAGTTTCCAAGTAACTTCTCTCCTTCGCGCAATCTTTCTCGCTCTCGCCCTTCCTTTTCTTTTTCTCTCTCTCCTTCTCCCCCCAACCCTGGTCTCTGATAGTTCAGTGTCTAAAGCTTAGCCTCTCATCTCAGCAACTTTAACTCAAAGTTTTGACCTGCTCCCCAATGCTACAGTTGCAACATATCACCACGAGTCATTGAATAGAATCATTGAATCGCTACGGTGGAGAAGGAGGCCATTCAGCCTATCAAGTCTGCATTGACAACAATCCCAACTAGGCCCTACCCTTGTAAACCCATGTAATCCTCTGATAAGGGGCAATCCCATCCAGACTTGTTCCCCATAACCCGAAATATTTCACCCACTGATCCCCAGAACCTTTACATCTTAAGACACTAAGGGGGCAATTTAGCATGGCCAGTCCATCTCCACCTAACCTGCACATCTTTGAACTGGGTGGAAACCGGAGCACCCAGAGGAAACCCACGCAGATACGGGGAGAACTTGCAAACTGCACACAGTCACCCAAGGCCAGAATTGAACCCGGGTCCCTGGTGCTGTGAGGCAGCAATGCTAGCCACTGTGCCACATGTCATCCTGCCCTGCCATTTTGTCTTATTTAGCTTATTAGGTTTCAGATTTAGAAATATCACTTGACTGTTGTGTGCATTCATGTTGAGCAGTTTAATTAGCTAAGCTACAAATGTAATGCAAAGTTTACACCTCCCCAGTTCAAGTCTAAACTGCTGCCCTTGTTTAGAGGGTTAAAAGCTTAAAACTCATAATTCATGCACTTGCGCACCTAATTAATGCTATTGAATACTCAACAGCGACTGGAAGTTGAAAGTAAATGTACAAAAGCAGCACTTCCTTTCCCATTTGCATCAAATTCCCAAGTTAGTATTCATCACTCATTGTGCGCAATCCTCATCATCTCCACTCTCTCCTTCCATTTGACACTTTTGCGTTGAAAATCTTAGGGAAAAAAGTCAGTCAGACCACTTGGGCTCATGTAGGCTACTTAAGGGGAATAAAGAGCTTCAGCTGTTAATTGCCTGGTTTTTGGTGCTTCGTTCGGTAACCTGCTGCTGATGGTGTCTTATGTACTGGTAACTTTGTACTGTCTTCAGTAACTTTTACTTTATGCCTGATGTTGCTCTTGGCACACACTCGATACATGTAGTGAGCCAGAAACTTTTACTTAAGTAGCTTTTACTTTCAACAGAGGCAGACCCGATGTGGAGATTGGGAGGTGGGTGGTGGCAAAAATGTAATTTCTTAGGTTAGAGATGCTGAGCAGAAGAGCATTGTAATAATGAAGACTAGAGCTGACATACATGTACACATTTCATTAGCAGTTGGAGGATTGTGTGTCCGGCAGAGGCAGAGAATGTCACAGGATTCAGAATCGGTATTTTGGGGAGGGAGGCGAGAAAGTGAAATTTGAAACTGAACTTCCATGTTGGACTTCAAGGCTGCACAGTGTGGAGGTGATCAAGAAGACCCTAGAAATGAGGGAAGCACTTGGTTTCTTAACTTCATGTTTGTAACTGACAGGGCTACTGCAGAGAAAATTTACAATGAGTAAGTGAAGCTTAACTCACTCAATTACTGTGTGGAGGGTTCCAAATTTCCATATCCAGTTGTAATCCTGTTCCTCACTGATGTGATTGTACTTTGGATACTTTTTAGAACTCAACTTTTATCTTGCATCAAATGAACTGTGTAAATACTCAACATTCAGGGTTAACTCTCTCCGTGTGGAATGCAGCTCTGAAGTTGTGAAAATGGTTTTGAATCCTACAGCAAGTAACAGGGCATTTAATTCAACTGGTCCATGTCAGTGTTAACGCTCAACTCTACCCTATTCAATTACCTCTTCCCCTCCCTGCCACTACATCCCTCTATTCCCGCCTCTCCTGTATGCATCAAGTCACCGCCAAAATATTTCGATGCTATCTGCTTCCACGTTCTCACTACTCAGCCAATTTCTCCACATTAATCACTTCATAATTTTAAAGATTCATCAGGTCTTTGATTTTTTGAGGAGGGCCTTTGCCTGCTTAATTTTGCCTGATGGTTGCATTCTCTCAATTCTGGTACTATAACGTCCATATATATCTTGTTGCATTCTCTCAATTCTGGTACTATAACGTCCATATATATCTTATTTGCATTTGTTCCAATAATTTAACATACCCTTTAATACTATGGAGACCATAAAATTACTTAGAAGTGTCTTCTAACCAAGACTTTATATGAATTTAACATGATTTGTCTGCTTTTGCATTCTTTTTCTCTAGAAATTAATCATTGATGTAAATGCAAGTTTTTTTCTGCTACTTTGCATTTTTTGTTGCTGCTTTGAGGGATTTATGCATCGATATTTCCAGATCCCTGCATCTTGGGTGGACATAAATGGTCCTTTGGCACTAATGTCCAATGCAGGGGAATGTCCAATGTCCCAGCCAATGCTTATCCTCAATCAACATCACAAAAGCAGATTATAGTGTCATTATCACATTGCTGTTTGGGGATGCTGCTTTGCCCAAATTGTTGATTTTCCTATTACAACAGAGACTGTACTTCAGAAGTACTTAATTGTTTGAAAAGTGTTTTGCAACATCCTGTAGTCATAAAGGACATTAAAGAAATGCAAATCTTTGTTTGAATTTAATTGGTTGTTTATTTGCTCACTGTGCAATCCTGTTGGCCAGCATGTATTTTTTATGGGCTGCTGTAAAGTTTGGGTGCAGTTGCATTGTAGTCAATTCAAACCAATTTTTAAAAATGCATGTAAATATATAATTCCAGGTACAGATAAGAATGCAACTCACCCGGTAACTGAGTGAAAGGGAAAATACTTTTTCAACAGGGTCTGATCGTAATACTATCTCAGAGATTTGCTTTTGTGTGTTGGATGAACATTGTAGGTAATTCCCCCAGTTAGCTTAAGGGATGTAAAGTAAAGTTTATTTATTAGTCACAAATAAGGTTTACATTAACACTGCAATGAAGTTACTGTGAAATTCCCCTAGTTGCCTGTTTGTGTCAGTGCACCTAACCAGCACATCTTGCGGACTGTGGGAGGAAACCACAAATGCGTTATTTACAATAAAATAGGATTAGGGATAAATCTTAGAATCATACAGCAAAGAAGCATAATTTCTGTGCTGACTCTTTGAAAGAACTATTTGATTAGTTCCGCTCCCTGCCCTTTTGCCATAACTAGGCAAATTTTTATTTTTCCAAGTACTTATCCAATTTGCTTTTGGAAGTCACTGTTGATTCTGTTTTTACCACCCTTTGAGGCAATGCATTCCAGATGATAACTCTTTGCATTAAAAACAATTCCTGTCTTGATTTTTCTACCAATTCGCTTAAGTTCTGTTTCTCAACCCTCCTGCCTGTGGAAATGACTTCTTTCTATATCTTCTTCATGAATAAGAATAATTTTGGACACCTTGTAGTAAATCTTCCCATCAGCTTCTTTGTTCTGAGGAGACCAATCCTAGCCTTTTCGCACTTGAATTAAGTGGAAAAGCTGGGATTCGTTTCCTCAATTGGATAAATACTTGAAAAGGGGGGGGGGGAAATTGCAGAGTTTTGGAGCAAGAGCAGGGAGTGGAACAAATTGAATAGCTCTTTCAAAGAGCTCTGAAAGCATTTTGTTAAACGTCCTCTACACCCTCAAGATCTTGCTGTGTGTGTGTCTGTCTGTGCATGTGGGTCTGAAAAGTTTCATGAGATATTTAGTGCGCCATACATAAATACTCTGTATTGGGAAATAATTGAATGATGGCTAGCTCAATACAACTAAAATTTTAACTTCAGCGTATGTCCATGTTGTTTAGAAAGTTGAACTATTTCTCCTTTTTCTTATTACTGCAGATCTTCAATACCTATTTATTTGTTTTTTTAATTTTATGTTTAGGCATCTCGACTGAGAGAAGAAGCACATAACATGGGAAGCATTCACATATCTGAAATTTGTACTGAGCTTAAAAATTTAAGGTCTTTGGTTCGAGTATGTGAAATCCAAGCAACTTTGCGTGAGCAAAGGTAAGTAACTCTTCTCTGCATGATTAATTTGAGCGCCATTATGTGTGCAAATTAAACCTCTGTGAATGTTGCCAGCTTTTTGTGTGACATTCAACAATTTTGACTCTGTCCAATATGTACTTTGGGTCAGTGCAATAAAAACGAAATAGGATGATAAGTTGTTTGAAGTAATTGTCGAATGCGAACCTATTTTAAGGTACTGGCTTTATTGTTTAAACATAGCCTGTGTATATTGCCGTTTGGCTTCAATCGGAGAAGACCATGCCTCCCCTTCTCCTATTGAAGTCAAACTACAATAAACAGGTTACCTTTAACCAATAAAACCAATGACTTAAAATAGTTAGGTTTGCATTCAAATTACATCTGAGTGTTCTGGTGTGCAATCTAGCCTTTTTCATTAGGATTCCTTCTATAGGGCTCCTCTTCTCAACATGAAGAACTAAAGGGGGAGAGAATTTATGACATTCACTGATGCAGTATCTGATTCTGCGTGCATGTTTTACATGTGAACTTGAGAAAAAATCATAACTGTATCTTTATTGTCCAAGGATAGAAGCTCAATTGAAGGCAAATGTATTTTAAAGTAACAAATAATGGACAGTGGTGGGTTGATAGCTGAAATATTCCCTACTGCAACGGTGATGTACTATTTGATTTAATTTATTATTGTCACATATATTAGTATACAGTGAAAAGTATTGTTTCTGGCGTGCTATACAGACAAAGCATCCCGTTCATAGAGAAGGAAACGAGAGTGCAGAATGTAGTGTCACAGTCATAGCTAGGGTGTAGAGAAAAATCAACTTAATGCAAGGTAGGTCCATTCAAGAGTCTGATGGCAGCAGGGAAGAAGCTGTTCTTGAGTCGGTTGGTACGTGATCTCAGACTTTTGTATCTTTTTCCCGACGGAAGAAGGTGGAAGAGAGAATGTCTGGGATGCGTGGGGTCCTTAATTGTGCTGGCTGCTTTGCTGAGGCAGCGAGAAGTGTAGACCGAGTCAATGGATGGGAGGCTGGTTTGCATGATGGATTGGGCTACATTCACGACCTTTTGTAGTTTCTTGCGGTCTTGGGCAGAGCAGGAGCCATACCAAGCTGTGATACACTCAGAAAGAATGCTTTCTATGGTGCATCTGTAAAAGTTGTTGAGAGTCGTAGCTGATATGCCAAATTTCCTTAGTCTTCTGAGAAAGGAAAGGCGTTGGTGGGCTTTCTTAACTACAGTGTCGTGGGTGGGGGGACCAGGACAGTTTGTTGGTGATCTGGACACCTAAAACCTTGAAGCTCTCAACCATTTCTACTTTGGCCTCATTGATGGAGACAGAGGCACGTTCTCCACTACGTTTCCTGAAGTTGATGACAATCTCCTTCGTTTTGTTGACACTGAGGGAGAGATTGTTGTCGCCGCACCAGTTCACCAGATTCTCAGTCTCATTCCTGTACTCTGTCTCGTCATTGTTTGAGATCCGACCCACTACGGTGGTGTCGTCAGCAAACTTGAAAATCGAGTTGGAGGGGAATTTGGGCACACAGTCATGGGTGCATAAGGAGTATAGTAGGAGGCTGAGAACAGTCTTGTGGGGCATCGGTGTTGAGGATGATCGTGGAGAAGGTGTTATTGCCTATCCTTACAGATTGTGGTCTGTTGGTTAGGAAGTTCAGGATTTAGTCGCAGAGGAAAGAGCCGAGGCCCAGGCCACGGAGTTTGGCGATGAGTTTCGTGGGAATAATGGGTTTGTAGTGGTGAGAAGTGTGCATTTGTAAAACTCAATAAATAATTTAACTTTTTCCAAATACTCTAAATTTTATACATTCAAATGAGATCTGAACATGAATCACCTAAGAGTACAAACAAGATAATGCTCAAAAATCTATTCTTCCTTTCAATTTGGCTGTATTTTTTAAACTTCCATGTTATAACATGTATTAACTGTTAGTTTTCTCGCTCTCCCTTTTTACAGGATACTGTTTCTGAGACAACAAATTAAAGAACTTGAAAAACTGAAGAATCAAAATTCCTTTATGGTGTGAGGACTTGTGAAGAAATTGCACATGGTTTAAAGCCAGGGACTGTAAACGTTTGCCCAGTCTTAAACTAAAATTTGAGCTGCGTTTGAGAAGGCTTTGGACCGTGGGGCTGGGCAAAGGGGTGGATTGGGAAGGGGAAATGGAGGGTTCTGATTCAGGGGAGATAAGTGGTTGATTTGTAAACCCTTGAAATGTAGATTTCTTGTAGATGTATCCTTCACGTTGTAAATATGTTTTGTAGAGTGAAGCCATGGGAAGCCATGTGTATCAGAGCTTTGACATCTGAACTAATCAATGCTGAGGTGGCTAAATATCTAGCCTTTTACATGTTAACTTGTCTGCAAACTAGCTTTGGTAATTTTCATCATTCAGTGATACGCATTTCCTAGAATCCTGGCATCAGCCAGTGTGCATCACGGGCTGCAACAACTGGAACAGTTTGGTCAGTACACAAATTAGCATGGAGCACCTTCAGATTCCACAGGCCCAGTCAGGAGCAGCTCTGCAGACAGCTTTCTTCATTGCAAGGCAATTACAATTTTTTTTCTTAAGACATTGTGGTCAAGGCACTTGGGTTCACCAACTTTTCATTCCTCTGTACAGCAGTTCATAAGTGATGTGCTGTTGTATGGAAAAAAAATACAGGTTGTTGCAGTAGGTAAAGTACAAATTGATTTCTTGTATGCCTACCTAATTGCTGTGTATTTGCATTTGTGCCCTGTTTTAAAACAAAAAAAATGGGAGCGGAGAAAGATTGATACAGGGCATGTGTGTATTTATTAAGCGGCAGAAGCCACTCGAAGAATAGTGACAGAAGCCCAATGTTATTTGCTAACATTGTTGACGATGGAAGAAAGCCGGTCAGTCATGAAAAGATGTATGTAAATATAATAAACTTTTGTTGTTTAAAGCACTGGGTACCCTTCTTTTTATTCAGCTGATGCATACAGGAAGCTGAACTGCTCTGGCAAACCTGATTGGGAGTAATCCTTGTTGGATGCTTGTTTTTCTTTGTATAGAACTCTAGCTTTCAAGAAGAGATCATTTTGTGCAAATATGAATGACAGAAGAACTTTTTTTCTTTTTGTAAGTGATTCAGTGACTAAAACAAGAACTTCAACAAGGGTTTTGGATTCCTTGCCTGTAATTGGCTTGTGCAAAGTCTTGGTTTACCTGTATTGCTATAATGACACATTTAATTTGAAGGATGTTTGTGTTGTCGCTAACTGTGCAAGTAAGGTGCTGACTGCTGTTCTTTGCCATCACAATACGCTAGATCTGTGTAATTTGAGCACACAGCCATCATTGGAAAATGATGGTGGAGCTCAGCTTTGTATATTGTTTCCTAAAGTATATAAAAATAAAACTATGCTACCACTGTTTATGCTCACTTTTCTTTTATATGTAGGTTTACCTGAGGTTTGCCTGTTTATGAACCAAAATCTTTGTTCAGATAATTAAGGAACGTATTTTTCACCAATGTTGTCTTACTAACAAAATTGACTTTACAGCTTTCCTTGTGCTAGCACTTCATTTTACTTTGGTTTTGAGCAGGGATTTTCATGCATGTTAGAAGAGATGTAAGACTTGAAAACGTTTTTCTGAAGGATAGATTTTTGATTTGTAGTTTAACTTGCTCAATCTGTTTTGGTTATAAATTATGATTTTATTAAAGTACATATGTGCCCAATGATCCCAGACACACTGGTCACTTGACTTAATAGATTTTACCACTTAATTCAGTTTGAATAAAGGCAAGGGTACTAATTAGATTCTTGCTACTTCTACAATCAACTGAGCAACAGTAGATTAATTACTTAATAAATTTCTTCTCTTCGGTTGGCATTCAGTTTTTTTTGCTTGAAGCCGTTGTATCCATATGTGTCTTTTATGCTTCGCAGAAAGCTGTCATTTGTGTCTTTAAACCTGCAAGTTAAACTCTTTTTAAAAATGATTTTAATTTTTATTCAAATAATCATTCCTTGGTGTGCAGGGCAAGTTTGTATACTAACCAAAGTTGATCGAATCAAAACCTGGGACTATTTACTTCAGCCTTTTTAAAATGAGCATTGTAATATCTGTGCAATGCATTTCTGAACAACTCTTTCCATATTCTGACCAATTTTCAAAAATATTCTCTTTGAATCTAGGTACCTTTTGAAAATTGTTTAACCGGAAGGTATATATATCTATATATACATATATATCATTCAGTTTTTAAAGTCCTTCCTTTACAGCTTAAATGTAATATTTGGAATAGTATTTACCTGACTTTCTGCTTTCCATATTTAAAAAAAATTCCTCTTGTCATCATGTGTGAACAAACAGTATGAAAGAGTCGAAATTTTACTTGATGGTCAGATAGGAATAGCAGAACAAATTGAATATCAGTGTTGAGCCCCAGAATTGAGGAGTGCGGAAACGTAAATGTATGTAATTTTACTGCAACATCAATGCTCTCCTTGCCTCTTTGAAGTATCTTTGAATATCTAGAACTAGTACATTTTGGGTGCTGTACTGTGCAGTGGGGCATAACAGCACATTTAAATCTTTCATTGCACATTAGCAACATGACCTGGTATCAATATAACCCTGACGTTTGGATGACTGCTTCATGGCTGCAGTTCTTGTTTGCTTCCTGTGGACACCTGCAGCAATAAATTCTGATCCAAATGTCAGAAAAGCAAGATGATATTTTCTTGGATTAAGTAGATTGAAATTCTAGGTGTTTCCATATCCATAAATTACAGCATCTTTTTAGCATTAGATTATCATTTGTATCAAAATATTATGGCAACAGTTAAGGTATATTAACTTAAATGGATTTGGATATTGATTCTGCAAACATTTTGAAGTTCTTAATTGATGCAGGTAGCATTGCAACGTAGGAATTAGTCATAAATACTTCCAAAAGAAGGTGCCACACGCAGTGAGGTGACACACAGTGGAGGTGATGCCCGAGTGTAATGTGCTAATTCAGGAACTGGGACACGGGAGGAGAACGTGCTCCTATTTTTGACTTTTCTTCAGCCTCCAGCAGCTGGTGAGTCATCTTTTGTCTTCAAGGTAGGAGAGTGTAGCTTACTATTACTTCAGTTGTGTAAATAATTGACTAATTGAATAAAGTTAGATATGGCAGGGTTGGTGATGTGCCATGACCGCAACATGTGGCAATCGGAATGCAATGCAGTTCTGCACAACCATATGTGCAGTAAGTACCTGTGACTTGAGCAACTTTGGCTCAGAGTTGCTGAGTTGGAGTCTCAGTTGCAAACATAATGGAGCATCAGGGAAGGGGAGAGTTACTAGATACTTTGTTCCAGAGGGCAGACACACCCGTTGGGATAGGCAGAGCATTATAGTTGGTTGGTGGTCAGGGACAGGAGGGTGACTGCAAGTGAGGCAGGTATGGGTAACCTGCATGTAGTGATGCAGGAGCCTTGGCCCCTGGCTTTGAGCAACAGATACAAGGTGTGCTATCTGTTTGCGTGAGGACTGCAAAATGAATGGGTGAATTGACCATGCTATTGGGGGGAGGGGGCAGTGAAAAATAATTGTGGGTATAGTATAGCTGGGGGGCTAAATACTGTTCTCTGCAGCTTCAGCCAGGAGCTCCGAAACCTACCCAGTACCAGGGGTAAGGACATCTCGGCTGGAGGTGAACTGGGTGAGGGAGGATCGAGTTGTGGTTCACATGGGAACCAAAGAAATAGGTAGAACTAGGAATGATGAGTTCGGGTCCAAATTAAAATGCAGAACAACATGAATAATCATCTCCGGTTTCCTGAGCCATGAACCAATTGGCACCGGATCAAGCAGATCAGAGTAAATGTGTGGCGCAAAGAATGGTGTGGGAGGAAGGGATTTTGATTCATGGGAACTGGCATCAGTACTCAGGAAAGAGGAAACTATTCCAGTGGGATGGACACCACTTAATCATGGCTGGGACCAGTGGCTTGGCCAATTGTATAACTAGATCTTAGGGGTGTGGTGCGGGGGGGGGGGGGGGGGGTGGGGAGGTGGGGAGAGTAGGGTTTGGATGAAAATAATTTAGAAATCCAAATAGAAAAATTGGGGCAGAATGCGATAGGGAGAGACAGAGTTTAACAATAATCAAGCATCAATGAATAAGGTCCATGCAGGAAATGGTAGAAAAAAAACTGAAGCTGATTATGCAAAACATCCGCAATATCTTGGATGAAGTGGTGGCACAAACCAGAGGTTTAGATCTAATTGCCACTACTGAGACATGGTTAAAAGGTGACCTATGTTGGGAAATGTTTTGAGGTACACAATATTTCAGGAAGACAGGTGTTACAAAGGGGAGGTTGATCGCTGAGAACTGACACACAACCACTCAGAAGTACCTCCCTTCATAATCTGTTCGTGTGAGAGAAAGGGGATTATCTGCACTTCAGCTTTTAGTAGTCAAATCAAAACAACTACCTGAGACTCCCTCTGTAAAGCAACAAGTAACACTTTATTTATCTAACAGGTTAACTAAACTATTAACAAACCAAACAAACACTATTCTAATGGAATGCTGTTTAGATAAATCCAATTCCCACTGATTAACAAAAAAATAGAATTTCTAGTCACTCAAAATTTTAACCAGGTTTGCCGTCTTCCGGAATGTTCTGTCTTTATCTTCTGTTTTCACTATCTTCTGTTGGTATCTTTACAATGAGATGAGGCTTTCTTTCAAGACATAAATGTTGCTGTTATGCTGTTGGAGACGGTTGCTGTCTGTGTCTCTCTCTCAAACTGTGAACTGTGGCAGTTACTGGCAGGCGGTCTTCTGGCTCTCTGGAGCTGGGAGCTGTGGCTTTTATACCCTCGATGACATACCAAAAATCCCCACAATAGGATTGGTTTACCGGTTATCAAAACATTGAATTCAAATTTGAAAGGCTGCTGCTATTCAAATGCCTAGTTTAAACTGATTGGTTAAAATTCAAAAACAACCTGTTGTCTTAGCAGCAATTACTGCCTAGGCTCGCGAAGCATTGTTTCAGTCTGTATACAGCAGGCATTTGCTTCTCTTCAGTACAGGAAAAAAAGCTACCTTTTTAAATAAACCATGCAAAGCTTTCTGCTCTGAGCATTTTTACAATTGTTTTATAATTTTACAAACATTAACTTCACAACACAGGCAATATCAAAGGAAATGGGGTAGTAAAGGATGACTAAGGACATGAGTGAGACAGGATCTGGGCTCAGAAGATTATGAAATTGAATCAGTATGGGTGGAGATTATGAACAGCAAAACTTAGAAAAGATTGGCGGGAGTAATTTATAGGCCCACTATCTGTCGTTAGACTGTTGGATAGAGCATTCAACAAGAATTTATTGGAGCTTGTGTAATGAATGCTGGGGACTGGGACAATCAAATTGGTGAGGGTGTTCGAGAAGATGAGTTTGTATCATGTTTTTGTGACAGTTTTCTGTAGTAATGCATCATGGAACCGACTGGGAAAAGAGCTATTTTAAACGTATTGTGTAAAGGCAGTGTTAATTGGTAATGTTGGTAAAAGACCTGCTCTAAAATAGTGATCATAATACAATTGGATTCCGTGTTAAGTTTGAAAGTGACATACTCCAATCACAGAATCTTAAAATTAAACACATCCAACTGCAGTGGAATGAGGAGAGAATTGGCTAAAGTTGATTGACGAACATGTTGGATTTTTATGAAGATGTGACTAGGGTGGTTGATGGAGGAGAACCGGTGGATGCGGTGTTTTTGGATTTCCAAAAGGCGTTTGATAAGGTGCCCCATAAAAGGCTGCTGAAGAAGATTAGGGCACACGGAGTTGGGGGTAGTGTGTTAAAGTGGATTGGGGACTGGCTATCCGACAGGAAGCAAAGAGTCGGAATAAATGGGTGTTTTTCCGGTTGGAGGAAGGTAACTGGTGGCGTGCCGCAGGGATCGGTACTCGGGCCGCAACTGTTTACCATTTATATAGATGATCTGGAGGAGGGGACGGAGTGTAGGGTAACGAAGTTTGCAGACGACACAAAGATAAGTGGAAAAGTGAATCGTGTGGAGGACGGAGAAGATCTGCAGAGAGATTTGGACAGGCTGAGTGAGTGGGCGAGGATATGGCAAATGGAGTATAACGTTGAGAAATGCGAGGTTATACACTTTGGAGGAAATAATAACAAATGGGATTACTATCTCAATGGAAACAAATTAAAACATGCTACCGTGCAAAGGGACCTGGGGGTCCTTGTGCATGAGACGCAAAAGCCCAGTCTGCAGGTACAACAGGTGATCAAGAAGGCAAATGGGATGTTGGCCTATATTGCGAGGGGGATAGAATATAAAAGCAGGGATGTCTTGATGCACCTGTACAGGGCATTGGTGAGGCCGCAGCTGGAATACTGTGTGCAGTATTGGTCCCCTTATATGAGGAAGGATATATTGGCATTGGAGGGAGTGCAGAGAAGGTTCACCAGGTTGATACCGGAGATGAGGGGTTTGGATTATGAGGAGAGGCTGAGGAGATTGGGTTTGTACTCGTTGGAGTTTAGAAGGATGAGGGGGGATCTTATGGAGACTTATAAGATAATGCGGGGGCTGGATAGGGTGGAGGCGGAGAGATTCTTTCCACTTAGTAAGGAAGTTAAAACTAGAGGACACAGCCTCAAAATAAAGGGGGGTCGGTTTAAGACAGAGTTGAGGAGGAACTTCTTCTCCCAGAGGGTGGTGAATCTCTGGAATTCTCTGCCCACTGAGGTGGTGGAGGCTACCTCGCTGAATATGTTTAAAGCGCGGATGGATGGATTCCTGATCGGTAAGGGAATTAAGGGTTATGGGGATCAGGCGGGTAAGTGGTACTGATCCACGTCAGATCAGCCATGATCTTATTGAATGGCGGGGCAGGCTCGAGGGGCTAGATGGCCTACTCCTGCTCCTATTTCTTATGTTTCTCATGTTCTAAATAAATAGTGGGGAACGTTCAAACAATGAAATACATTCGTCTAAAAAATCAAACTCGGCAAGAAATGCCCTTCCTGAGACTCACTAAGGAAGTTAAGAATAGTATCAGATTAAATGAAGACTTATAATGTTGCAAAGCAAGGGGGAAAAATAGAATGTCAGTAAATTTGCCCAGATTTAAAAACAGATTGAAAGAGCTTCTACATATATATATATATATATATATATATATATATATATATATATATATATATATATATATATATATAAGGAAGTGAATGGTGAAAGTAAATGTTTCTCCATTTGAAGCAGAGGCCGGAGAAATCATGGGGAACAAGGAAATAATGGAGGCATTGAAGAAATACTTTGCCTTCACAGTAGAAATAAATTACCTACCAGAAATGAAGGATAACCTAAGGACTAATAATAGTGAAGAAATTAAAGTAATTAATATCAGCAGGAAATTGAATTGGCTGAAGACTGGCATCTGTGATGCTGGAGACTTCCGAAGAGGCCGAGAGGGCTCATCCACTCGGCATGTCTGGCTGAAGATTGTAGCAAATGCTTCAGCCTTATTTGCACTGATGTACTGGCCTCCTCCATCATTGACGATGGGGATACTTGTGGATCCTCCACCTCCAGTGAGCAGTTTAATTATCCACTGCCATTCAAGATTGGATGTGGCATGAATACAGAGCTTAGCTCGTGTACATTGGTTGTGAGAGATGGAAAAAAGGTGGAGTTTGTTGAGTTGCTTCGCTTTGTGTCTCACTTATGCTATTTGGCACGTAAGTAGTCCTGTGTTGTAGATTCACCAGGTTGATACATTTTTAGGGAAACCTGGTGCTGCTCCTGGCACACCCTCCTACATTCTTCATTGAACGAGAGTTGATTCTCTGGTTTGGTGGTTATGGTAGAGTGGAGGACATGCTGAGACATGAGGTTATAGATTGTGGTTCAGTACAATTCTGCTGTTGCTGATGACCCGAGTGCCTCTCGGTTGCCCAGTCTTGAGTTGCTAAATCTGTTTGAAGACTTCCTCACTGGTAGTGCCACACAACATGATGAAGGACAGCCCCAATGTAAAGATAGGACTTTATCTCCACAAGGACAATATGAATGTCGCGACCGACACTGTCATGGACAGATGCATCTGCGACAGGCAGGTTGGTGAGGATGAAGTCAAGTATGTTTTTCTTTTGTTGCTTCCCTCACCACCTGACACAGTCCTAGTCTAGCAGCTATGTCCTTTAGGATCTGATCAGCTTGGTCTGTGCTGGCACTACTGAGCCACTCTTTGTGATGGACACTGAAGTCCCTCATCCTAAGTACTTTCTGCATTCTTGCCAACATTGGTTCTTCAAGTGGAGGAATACTGATTCATCAGTTGAGGGGGGTGGGGGACAGTGGTTTGGGAATGTTTACTTACTCATGTTTGACCTGATGCCAAGGGACTTCATGGGGTGCGGATTGATGTTGAGGACTCCCAGGACAACTCACACCCCACTGTATACCACCTCGGTGTTCTCTCTGACATAGTCACTCGAGCAGAATCACACCTTCCAAACAATGTCAGGCTGTTGCTTGATTAGTCTGAGACCGTTCTCCCAATTTTGGTGCAAGCACCCTGATGTTAGTAAGGAGAACTTTGCAGGTTGACCAGGCTGAGCTTACCGCTGTTGTTTCCAGTGGCTAGGTTGATGCCCAGTGGTCCAACTGGTTTCATTCCTTCTTGACTTGTTTTTATTGGTTTGATACAACTAAGTGACTTGCTAGGTTATTTCAGAGGGCTTTTAAGTGTCAACCGCATTGCTGGGATCTAGGTTCACATGTGGATCAGGTAAAGACAGCAGATTTCTATCTTTAAAGGATAATGGCTAGCACAAGGAATGCAGTTGCTTCTGGTGAACAAAACATGAAGGAAGTTCCAAGTTGTCCTGCCTAATTAAGTCCTTTCAAAAAAGTTACTTTTGTCTCTGACAGACTGAATGTCACTCAATGCCACAAGTGATGAAAAGAGGGATGATGGTGAAAGAACTACTGAAAGTTGTGGGACATTAATGAACCAGATGCATTTTTTCTGGCAATCATTTCATGACCATTAGACTTAATTCCAGATATTTTAATTGCAATCAACTTCCACCACTTGTCATAGTGGGATTCGAACCTGGGTACCCAGAATACTACCCTGGGTCTCCTAATAGTACCACTAACTCACAACTTCCCAGTATCACTTGGCCACCACCTTCCTATTGACGGGAGAAGGGATGACCTGAAACCCTAAGTTCCATTGCCTTCTATCCTTAGTATGGGGGTTTTCTCTGGGAAAGATTGTTACATGTGATCACAGTGGCAGACTTTTGTGGGTTGAAATAGAAGATTATTTATTCAGACACATTCCAACAATCTAAATGCTAGTTCAGTTTCACACTATAAGATACAGTGAGAAAAGATTGTGCCCGTTTTAACCTGGTGTTGTGAGACTTCTTACTGCATCCTGACTTGGAAATAAAACAGTAAGAGTTTTAACAACACCACCAGGTTAAAGTCCAACAGGTTTATTTGGTAGCAAATACCATTAGCTTTCGGAGCACTGCTCCTTCGTCAGATGGAGTGGAAATCTGCTCTCAAACAGGGCTCAGAGACACAAAACTTACTGTGTTTACCCCAGTCCAATGCTGGCATCTCCACATCTTGGAAATAAAAGGCCATTCCTTTGCAGTCGCTAGATCAAAATCCTGCAATTCCCTCCCTAACGGTATTGTGGATCAACTCACGGCAGGTGGACTGCAGCGATTCAAGAAGGCAGTTCACCATCACCTTCTCAAGAGCAACCAGGGGTGGGCAATAAATGCTGGCTAGCCAGCAAAGCCCATATCCCATGATTGAATAAAGAAGTCCTGCCCTAGGTATGGTTAATAGAATACTGTTGAAGCCACATGGACTAAATCCAGTAGAAAACACCTTCCAATGTAAATAAATGCACTTAATATGTATACTTAACAAACATCTACTACTCAATGCAAAACTTTATTTTAGCTCAATTGGCAAAGTTCTGAATTCTGTCATGAATTCCTCAGACACTCAAAGGCTATCATGTAGCAGTTGCAAGTGTTCGAAATTTATTTATTCGTGTCACAAGTCGGCTTACATTAACACTGCAATGAAGTTTCTGTGAAAATTCCATAGTTGCAAGTGTTACTTTGGCTTCAAAGTGATTGGTGAAATGAGCACATCAGACTCTTTCTTCCCTCCGCACTCATTTTTTAAAAATCCAGAATGTGATTGGGTGCTGCTTGCTTGATTCCATACTGTATCCTGATGGAGCTGCTTATTTCAATTTCAAAACCTGGTCTATTGATTCATTTAACCCACTGGTATGTTTAAGTGTTGCTGTCTCTGAGCTAGCCTGTTGAAACAAAGACCTTCCCAGAAAGGATAAAACTTGCAGTACCAGCCCTACAGCTGCCTGTTGGCCAAAAATGTAAATATTATAATTGTCAAAGAAGCACTTCAAAGAGAAGTTGAGGTGAACTAATTAATACTTAAATATAATTTGCCTTCCAAATGATGGGTATTTACCATTTGAATAACAGTTGGATCAAGCAAACAGATGTAAAATTCCAGCATTCTCTGGAGAGAGTGCAGAGGAGGTTTACAAGAATCTTGCCAGGGCTAGAAAAGTTTATCTATGAGGAGAGATTGGATAGGTTGGGGTTATTTTCCTTGGAACAAAGGTAGCTGAGGGGTGACTTGTTAGAGGTGTACAAAATTGAGGGGAAGAGATTGAGTGGAAAGGATAAAATTGTTTCCCTTGGTGGAGAATTCTCTACAAAATTTTGTACAAAATTCTCTACAAATTCTCTACAGAATTTTGTAGAGAATTCTAGAACCGGGGAGATAGATTCAGAATAAGTGGCAGTAGGTCTCGAGGGGACATGAGGAAGAATCTTTTTATGCAAAGGGTGGTGGGTGTCTGAAATTCCCTACCCGAGTTGGTGGAGGCAGAGACCCTAACCTTTTTAAAAAGTACCTGGATCTGCACCTTGGGGTGCTGTGAGCTACAGTGCAGGAAGG
This sequence comes from Mustelus asterias, assembly GCF_964213995.1. NCBI lineage: Eukaryota > Metazoa > Chordata > Chondrichthyes > Carcharhiniformes > Triakidae > Mustelus > Mustelus asterias. The sequence continues at coordinate 39,041,582 of NC_135802.1, read as the reverse complement.
TGGGATGAGAAAGGGCACCTGGGTGTCCTTGGGCTGGCATAGGCAAGATGGGCTGAATGGCTTCCTTCTGTGTTGTAATTTCTGTATGGTACACAGATGTCCCACCAGTATAATTGCCTGTGACTAAGTTTTGAGAGGATTTTTAAAAATTGAATTGTGCTTGGATCTGTAGGCTGTCAAATGTTTTTCTTTATTTCAGTTGCACCATGGTACTCATCTGTAAGCCAATTTGTAAAATCCACATTTTTGTAGAGAATTTCAATTATTACACAGTACCATGGTTCTTTAAATTAGTGTTTGGAATTCAAAATAGGTTCCTAAAGTATCTCAGTTCCACAACACATTATGGTGCTTTATAAAGACTGTGGATGTTCATGCTGTTTTATATATGTACCAGTGTCTTTTAGTACTTAATGGCACAGGATGTAAATTATAATAAACAGTTTAATTGTTTTTTTTATTATAAATATTATGTGTTGTGTAAGGTTGTCTGAATATCTTTTTCTGTTCAACGCATTCTGTCACATCCTTGCAGCTTGTACCACTTTGGTGTTCATATCTGAAATGGACTGTTGCTTTTTGGCCAATTCATCTGACTGCCAATAGCTATTTCTTATAATACAATAATCTCTATAACACAGAAGGAAGCCTTTGGGCCCATATTGCCTGTGCTCGTCCTTTTAAAAAGTTATACAATCAGTTCTATTTCGCAGCGCACACAGGCTAACCCTGTAATTTTTCCCCTTCAAGTACTTATTCAGTTCCTTTCTGAATGTTATTGAATCTGCTTCCAATGCCCTTTAAGACAGTGCAATCCAGGTCATAAGCATCATGCCCAGTATAGACATGCCACCTTATGAACTTTCAGTCAATACTTCCAAAAATGAGCACCAACAAGCGTTAAGATGGCTGCCGCAATTGATGTGAGTTTTGGCATTTGGACTGCAGGCAGTATCAATTCTCCAGCAAATATCTAATTAAATATGGATGGAGGTGATGGTAACTCACAACTATTTGTGGAATTCACACATCATTGTTTAAGGATGCACTAATACCTAAAGACGACAGAGTGGTCAGACTGGTGTTTCTATGTTTGACACGAGGCTAAAGGGAAGATCGAAACTCCATACCCATGGCATAGTGGCACAGCGGTTAGCACTGCTGCCTCACAGCACCAGAGACCCAGGTTTGATTCCTGGCTTGGGTCACTGTCTGTGCAGAGTCTGCATGTTCTCCCCGTGTCTTCCGGGTGCTCCGGTTTCCTCCCACAGTCTGAAAGACGTGCTGGTTAACAATTAAAAGCTTCATCTCACCTGTGATTCTTTTGCCAATCTGTATCCTCTGATTGCCATTCCTTCTGCTACTGAAAACCGCTTCTTTATTTGCTGTAAAACCCATAATTTTGAACATTTCTATTCTGTTTTTCCTTAACCTTCAATTGCTCCAAGGAGAACAATACTAGTTTCTTCAGTCTCTGGACTTAATCAGTCTCTCATTCCTCGTGCTATTTCAGTAAATCTCCTCAGTCCCCCTTCTAAGGCTTGATATCCTTACTGAGGTATGCTGCTCAGATTTGGTTATTTGGTCCAACTGAGCCCTCACCAATGATTTATAAAGGTTTTGAATAGATTTCTTGTCTTTGTACTTAATGCTTTAATTTATAAAACTAAGGACTACTTGATTTATTATTGTCACATCTATTAGTGTACAGTGAAAAGTATTGTTTCTTGCGTGCTATACAGACAAAGCATACCGTTCCTGGAGTACATAGGGGAGAAGGAAAGAACAAAGAACAGTACAGCACAGGAAACAGGCCCTTCGGCCCTCCAACCCTGTGCCGCTCCTTGGTCCAACTAGACCAATCGTTTGTATCCCTCCATTCCCAGGCTGCTCATGTGACTATCCAGGTAAGTCTTAAACGATGTCAGCGTGCCTGCCTCCACCACCCTACTTGGCAGCGCATTCCAGGCCCCCACCACCCTCTGTGTAAAAAACGTCCCTCTGATGTCTGAGTTATACTTCGCCCCTCTCAGCTTGAGCCCGTGACCCCTCGTGATCGTCACCTCCGACCTGGGAAAAAGCTTCCCACTGTTCACCCTATCTATACCCTTCATAATCTTGTATACCTCTATTAGATCTCCCCTCATTCTCCGTCTTTCCAAGGAGAACAACCACAGTCTACCCAATCTCTCCTCATAGCTAAGACCCTCCATACCAGGCAACATCCTGGTAAACCTTCTCTGCACTCTCTCCAATGCCTCCACGTCCTGGTAGTGCGGCGACCAGAACTGGACGCAGTACTCCAAATGTGGCCTAACCAGCGTTCTATACAGCTGCATCATCAGACTCCAGCTTTTATACTCTATACCCCGTCCTATAAAGGCAAGCATACCATATGCCTTCTTCACCACCTTCTCCACCTGTGTTGCCACCTTCAAGGATTTGTGGACTTGCACACCTAGGTCCCTCTGTGTTTCTATACTCCTGATGACTCTGCCATTTATTGTATAACTCCTCCCTACATTATTTCTTCCAAAATGCATCACTTCGCATTTATCCGGATTAAACGCCATCTGCCACCTCTCCGCCCAATTTTCCAGCCTATCTATATCCTGCTGTATTGCCCGACAATGCTCTTCGCTATCCGCAATTCCAGCCATCTTCATGTCATCCGCAAACTTGCTGATTAAACCAGTTACACCTTCTTCCAAATCATTTATATATATCACAAATAGCAGAGGTCCCAGTACAGAGCCCTGCAGAACACCACTGGTCACAGACCTCCAGCCGGAAAAAGACCCTTCGACCACTACCCTCTGTCTCCTATGGCCAAGCCAGTTCTCCATCCATCTAGCCACTTCTCCTTGTATCCCATGAGCCTTAACCTTCTGAACCAACCTGCCATGTGGGACTTTGTCAAATGCCTTACTGAAATCCATATAGACGACATCCACGGCCCTTCCTTCATCAACCGTTTTTGTCACTTCCTCAAAAAACTCCACCAAATTTGTAAGGCACGACCTCCCTCTTACAAAACCATGCTGTCTGTCACTAATGAGATTGTTTCGTTCTAAATGCACATACATCCTGTCTCTAAGAATCCTCTCCAACAACTTCCCTACCACGGACGTCAAGCTCACCGGCCTATAATTTCCTGGGTTATCCCTGCTACCCTTCTTAAACAACGGGACCACATTCGCTATCCTCCAATCCTCAGGGACCTCACCCGTGTCCAAAGAAGCGACAAAGATTTCTGTCAGAGGCCCAGCAATTTCACCTCTCATCTCCCTGAGCAGTCGAGGATAGATGCCATCAGGCCCTGGGGCTTTGTCAGTTTTAATGTTCCCTAAAAAACCTAACACTTCCTCTCTTGTAATGGAGATTTTCTCTAACGGGTCAACACCTCCCTCCGAGACACTCCCGGTTAACACGCCCCTCTCCTTCGTGAATACCGATGCAAAGTATTCATTTAGGATCTCCCCTATTCCCTTGGGTTCTAAGCATAATTCCCCTCCTTTGTCCCTGAGAGGTCCGATTTTCTCCCTGACAACTCTTTTGTTCCTAACGTATGAATAGAATGCCTTAGGATTCTCCTTAATCCTGCCTGCCAAGAACATCTCGTGACCTCTTTTTGCCCTTCTAACTCCCCGTTTGAGATCTTTCCTACTCTCTCTGTATTCCTCCAGAGCTCCATCTGTTTTCAGTTGCCTGGACTTAACATACGCCTCCCTTTTCATTTTAATCAGATCCTCAATTTCCCTGGTTATCCACGGCTCTCGAATCCTACCTTTCCTTTTTACAGGCACATGCCTATCCTGCAGCCTTATCAATAGTTCCTTAAAAGACTCCCACATGCCAGACGCGGACTTACCCTCGAACATCCTCTCCCAATCAACATCCACCAATTCCTGCCTAATCCGGCTATAGTCAGCCTTCCCCCAATTTAGCACGCTGCCCGTAGGACAGCACTCATCCTTGTCCATTACTATCCTAAAGTTAACAGAGTTGTGGTCACTATGCAGCGGGTGCAGAATGTTGTGTTACAGTCATAGCTAAGGTTTAGAGAAAGATCAATTTAATATAAGGTAGGTCCATTCAAAAGTCTGATGGCAGCAGGGAAGAAACTGTTCTTGAGCCGATTAATACATTACCTCAGACCTTTGTATCTTTTTCCTGATGGAAGAAGGTGGAAGAGAGTATGCGTGGGGTCCTTGATTATGCTGGCTGCTTTTCCGAGACAGCAGGAAGTGTAGACAGTGTCAATGGATGGGAGGCTGGTTTGAGTGATGGACTAGGCTTTGTTCATGACCCTTTGTAGTTTATTGTGGTCTTGGACAGAGCAGGAGCCATACCAAGCTGTGATACAACCAGAAAGGATGCTTTCTGTGTTGCAACTGTAAAAGTTGGTGAGAGTCATAGCGAACCTGCCAAACTTCCTTAGTCTCCTGAGAAAGTAGAGGTGTCGGTGGGCTTTCTTCACTATAGCATCGGCATGGAGGGACCAGGACAGGTTACTGGTGATCTGGACACCTAAAAACTTGAAGCTCTATATAAGATTCTGAGGGGACTTGACAAAGTGAATGTTTCCCCCTGTTGGAGTGACCAGAATTCGGGGATATAGTTTAAAAATAAGGGGCTCCAATTTAAGATGGAAGTGGGGCGAATATTTTTCTTTTAACCGGTCGTGAGTCTTTGGAACTCACCTTTCCCAGAGCAATGGAGGCAAGATTGTTGAATATATTTGAGGCCGAGGTAAGGAGCCAAAGATTATTGGGATAGGCTGGAAAGTGACCTTAAGGCCACAATCAGATCAGCCATGATCCTATTGAAGGGAGGAGCAGGCTTAAGGGGCTGAATGGCCTACTCCTGCTCTGAATTTGTATGCTGGCAATACAGTAGTTTTTAAGTAATTTTAATGAAAAAATTTGCCTTCCTATGAATTGAATTTTCTGTTCTTGTGTTCTTGTTTTTAGTTGTCAGGTCCCTATCACTCTACTTATCTCTATTAGTGTCGTCTTTCTGACAGATTAACTAGGATTCGCTTCTTGACTTACCTTGTATTAAGTTGATCTTTCTCTACACTCTAGCTATGACTGTAACACTACATTTTGCACTCGCTCGTTTCCTTCTCTATGAACGGTATGCTTTGTCTCTATAGAGCGCAAGAAACAATACTTTTCACTATGTTAATACGTGACTATAATAAATCAAATCAAATCAAATTCTTATCAGTTATTTTATTTTGCTCGATCTTTTCTGTTATTCTCTCCCTCTTGATAATTTCTCTTGTCCTCCGATTTCACTTGCACCATCTCTAGATCTGCTCCACATCAAAGAACAAAGAACAATACAGCACAGGAACAGGCCCTTCGGCCCTCCAAGCCCGTGCCGCTCCCTGGTCCAAACTAGACCATTCTTTTGTATCCCTCCATTCCCACTCCGTTCATATGGCTGTCTAGATAAGTCTCAAATGTTCCCAGTGTGTCCACCTCCACCACCTTGCCTGGCAGCGCATTCCAGGCCCCCACCACCCTCTGTGTAAAATATGTCCGTCTGATATCTGTGTTAAACCTCCCCCCACTTCACCTTGAACCTATGACCCCTCGTGAACGTCACCACCGACCTGGGGAAAAGCTTCCCACCGTTCACCCTATCTATGCCTTTCATAATTTTATACACCTCTATTAAGTCTCCCCTCATCCTCCGTCTTTCCAGGGAGAACAACCCCAGTTTACCCAATCTCTCCTCATAACTAAGCCCCTCCATACCAGGCAACATCCTGGTAAACCTCCTCTGTACTCTCTCCAAAGCCTCCACGTCCTTCTGGTAGTGTGGCGACCAGAACTGGACGCAGTATTCCAAATGCGGCCGAACCAACGTTCTATACATCTGCAACATCAGACCCCAACTTTTATACTCTATGCCCCGTCCTATAAAGGCAAGCATGCCATATGCCTTCTTCACCACCCTCTCCACCTGTGACGTCACCTTCAAGGATCTGTGGACTTGCACACCCAGGTCCCTCTGCGTATCTACACCCTTTATGGTTCTTCCATTTATCGTATAGCTCCTCCCGACATTATTTCTACCAAAATGCATCACTTCGCATTCATCAGGATTGAACTCCATCTGCCATTTCTTTGCCCAAATTTCCAGCCTATCTATATCCTTCTGTAGCCTCTGACAATGCTCCTCACTATCTGCAAGTCCTGCCAATTTTGTGTCGTCCGCAAACTTACTGATCACCCCAGTTACACCTTCTTCAGATCGTTTATATAAATTACAAACAGCAGAGGTCCCAATACAGGGCCCTGTGGAACACCACTAGTCACAGGCCTCCAGCCGGAAAAAGACCCTTCCACTACCACCCTCTGTCTTCTGTGACCAAGCCAGTTCTCCACCCATCTAGCCACCTCCCCCTTTATCCCATGAGATCCAACCTTTTTCACCAGCCTACCATGAGGGACTTTGTCAAACGCTTTACTAAAGTCCATATAGACGACATCCCTTCCCTCGTCAACCATTCTAGTCACTTCTTCAAAAAACTCCACCAGGTTAGTGAGGCATGACCTCCCTCTCACAAAACCATGCTGACTATCGTTAATGCTGACTACCCTCCAGGTAGGCATTCTTTTCTAAATGCGCATGCATCCTATCTCTAAGAATCTTCTCCAACAACTTCCCCACCACGGACGTCAAGCTCACCGGCCTATAATTACCCGGGTTATCCTTCCTACCCTTCTTAAATAACGGGACCACATTAGCTATCCTCCAATCCTCTGGGACCTCACCTGTGTCCAGTGACGAGACAAAGATTTGCGTCAGAGGCCCAGCGATTTCACCTCTCGTCTCCCTGTGCAGCCAGATGTGGATTTACCCTCAAACAGCCTCTCCCAATCAAGAGCTGCCAATTTCTGCCTAATCCCACTAAAGTTAGCCTTCCCCCAATCCAACACCTTACCCTTGGGACACCACTCATCCTTTTCCATCACTATCCTAAAGCTAACAGAATTGTGGTCACTATTTGCCACATGTTCCCCAACCAAAACTTTGAAGACCTGACCGGGCTCATTCCCCAGCACTAGGTCCAGTATAGCCCCCTCTCTAGTCGGGCTATCTACATATTGTTCCAAAGAACCTTCCTGTATGCATTTTACAAATTCCTCCCCATTCAGACTACCAGCTCTCAGCGATTTCCAGTCTATACCAGGGAAATTGAAGTCTCCCACTACAACAACCCTATTTTTCCTGCACCTATCCAGTATCTCCTGACATATCCATTCTTCTACTTCCCTTGGGCTGTTGGGGGGCCTGTAGTATACCCCCAACATAGTGACTGCGCCCTTCCTGTTTCTAAGCTCCACCCAGAGTGACTCGTTACACGACCCCTCTGAATTGTCCTCCCTCTGCACCGCTGTAATATGCTCTCCAACTAATACTGCTACTCCCCCACCTCTTTTGGCCCCTCCTCTGTCTCGCCTAAAACACTTGTACCCCGGAATATTCAGCTGCCAGTCCTGTCCCTCTTTCAACCAAGTCTCTGTCACCGCAACCACATCCAAATCCCTCGTGAGCATTAAGGCCCTCAGTTCGTCTGTCTTACCTGCTACGCTCCTTGCATTGAAGTATAAGCACTCCAGACCCAGTGAGGTCATCCTCCCCCAGAGTGCTCTTCTTCTTTGCCAGCCTTGTCCCAGCCCCAAGCTCGTCCCCAGCCTCTACACTTGTAGACCTAATATTTTGATCCCCACCCCCCTGCCATACTAGTTTAAACCCCCCCGAACTGCACTAGCAAAACTCCCAGCCAGGATATTCGTGCCCTTCCAACTTAGTTGTGACCCGTCCTTCTTGTACAGGTGCCATTCTCTCCTGAAAACTTCCCATTGATGTAGGAAAATGAAGCCCTCCCTCCTGGACCAGTCCTTTAGCCAAGCATTCAATTGTACTAACTCCTTATTCTTAGCCTCACTGGCACGAGGCAGTTGGAGCAGCCCAGAGATGGCCACCCTGGAGGCCCTACCTTTTAGTCTATTTCCCAACTCCCTGAATTGCTCTCGTAGGATCCCCCTGCTCTTCCTATCTACGTCATTTGCACCAATGTGTACAATGACATCCGTTTCTTTATCTTCCCCTTTTAAGATCCCTCCTATCCGCTTGGAGACATCCATTACCCCAGCACCAGGTAGGCAGACTACCATCCTGGAGTCCCGTTCGCACCCACAGAATCGCCTGTCCGTGCCTCTACCCGACGCATCCCCCACCACTATTGTTCTCCTAACCCCTCTCTTTCCTTTCCGGGCCACAGAGCCTGACTCTGTGCCAGTGAACAGGTCACTGTGGCATACCCCTGGAGAATCATCCTCCTCCACACTATCCAAAACAATATACTTGTTTTGGAGGGGGACAACCACAGGTGACCCCTCCACTAATTGCTCACTCCCCTCCCCTCTCACACCTGTCGCCGAGCCCTTCCTATTATGAGAGACAGCCACTGGAATACTCTCTGGTACATTACCCTTCTGACTTTTACTCCTCCTAACTGTGACCCACGTGTCTTCCTCTTGATGCCCCGGTGTAACTAGTTCCCTATAACTCATGTCAATTATTCTCTCATTCTCCCTGACTAGACCAAGGTCAGCAATCTGCAGCTCCAGTTCCGTGACGCGGTCCCTCAGGACCTGCAGTTCCACGCACCTGGCGCAAATGTGGTCCTCCGGGAGGCTAGGTGTTTCCAGGAACTCCCACATCCCACACCGGAAGCACCGAACTGGCCTATCATTCATAGTTACCCTTATCCTATATAGGTTTGGATAAAAATAACTTACCCTGCCTCACCCTTTCTGCCTAAGCCCTGTGAGCCAAAGCCCTGACAGCTTTCACTCAGCTTCCCACTCACTCAAGCCCTGTGAGCCAAAGCCCTGACAGCTTTCACTCAGCTTCCCACTCACTCAAGCCCTGTGAGCCAAAGCCCTGACAGCTTTCACTCAGCTTCCCACTCACTCCGTGGCCCGCTCCTGACGCTGCCCGCTGTATAGGGTGACTTTTATACTAAAAAACACAATCTCCCAGAATCCCCTGCAGCCTACTCCCACTTCCTCAGAGTTTAAACCCTTGAAAAAAAGCCCGCGAAAAAAACGGATTAAATAATTAAATAAATAAATCGAAGCACTTTACTCACTCTCGGTACTCCTGCTGAGAATCTCTCCCTCTGTCCTGCACCACTTTGAACAAATGAAGTTCCCTCTTAAGAAGAGGGAAACCTGGGAGCACATGGGCGAGGGGGGCTGGTAAGCAGGTAGGCTGGGAATAGACCAGCAAGCATGGTAGTATTTCGGGTACATGGGCAGACAGGCAATTGGAGTGGGAAGGACTTGGACGAGGCAGCTAGGGTTCTGGATGGTTATTTTCCTGTGTAAGCAGTGCGGCTGTCACCAATTATAACCCCGGTCAAATTGCAGAAACATTTTCTCATGTTGGGCATGCCAATTGGGAGGTGGCAATGATTCAGTAAAACAGTGACAGCCACTTTCTGTGCAGGCTGAGTGATCTTATTAACTGAATCACATACTCAGGGTCATTATTTTTTTAAAATGTAGCTAAAAACAGTTAAATGTAACTGAAAAGTGTGCCTGTTTGTGTGATTAGCTATCATTTTTTCTTATGTATGGATTGCTCTTTTTTGTTTGTGTTTCTTGCCATCTGTGACTCTTCCTTTTTTTCATCTTGCTGACAAAAGCACTTCGAAAATAGTTTGCTTGCCTAAACGTGCTTCAAAAAGGTCTCTAAATCGTGCTTTACCTTGTCTCACAGTCCAGAGGAAAACAAACTTATAGTTAGTATCGTGCTTATCTTTCTTCATGCCTCCGATTGTCGATCTGTTGCGTGCTGAGTATCAGACAGCCTCCAGTGCTTTGACTTTTATTTATCTTTCTTCGTGGAAAAACTGGTAAATATTATTTTCACCTCAGGAAGGATTTTCACTTGCACTGAGTGTGCTTGAAGTGAACTGGGAGATTATAAGTGCAGGTGGTGTTGTTAAACCTCCCCCCGCTTTACCTGACAAAATACTAGCTCTGCAAAAAATTATCAACCACAAGCTACGGTTCTTAAAAATAAAAGTCCAAGGCCTCTTAGTAAAAATCTGTTTAGTTCCAGAAAGACAATAAGATAGTTACGTTTTGTGTAATGTATAATTTAAAATAAGAGCATTGGCATGATGAGGGCAAAAATGGCAGAACTTTGAATATCAACTCATTATCCGCAAGGGTTACATACAACTTTGTCCAGTGTGGCATCGCAAGTGCCAGGCAATGATTTTCTCCAACAAAAGAGTCTAACTGCCTGGCCCTGGCATTCATTGGCAATACAGGGTCCTCCACCATTAACATCCTGGGCAGCATGGTGCCACAGTGGTTAGCACTGCTGGCTCACAGCGCCAGGGAGGTGGGGGGGGGGTGGTGGAGACGTTCCTCTTTCAAAGATATCAGAGCTTGATGGAGGGACCTGGCATCAGGAAGGGAGAGGTCATTTTTTTGATTCGTGGGACATGGGCATTGCTGGTTGTCCAGCATTTATTACCCATCCCTAGTTGCCCTTGTTCAGAGTCAATTACATTGCTGTGGCTCTGGCGTCACATGTAGGCCAGACCGGGTAAGGACGGCAGATTTCCTTCCCTAAAGGACACGAGTGAACCAGATGGGTTTTTCTGACAATAGGCAATGCTTTCATAATCACTAGCAGATTCCTAATTCCGGATTTTTAAAAATTGAATTCAAATTCCACCATCTGCCGTGGCGGAATTCGAACTCGGGTCCCCAGAACATTAGCTGAGTTTCTGGATTAATTGTCTGGTGATAATACCACTAGGCCATTGCCTCCGTGGTCTGCTGAGACCCATGCCCTTAGCCTTTGTTACTGAACCACGTCCCCCATGATTCTCATCCTGTGGCCCCCTCTCCCTTCAGTGGCCTCAGATCCAGCTACGTAAGTAGGCCTCAGGTGGATATCATAGCAGCACCTCCCCCATGGGACTGCCTTTCAACAACACTGCCAGAATCTGATTGGTCAGCAGATCTTGGCATCCGGGACTTCTGTCCCTGAGGACCTCCATTAGTGAGACTCCTGTTGTCGACATTAAATAACACCCAAGGAAACACCATCATCTCTAAGTTTCTAAGCCTCACTCCATCCTGCTTAGATAAAGCATCCTATAGACCTAGCATCTGTCTGATGCCTTCTTGGCCAATGCCTGAACCCAGCAGCAGAATGATGTCCAAAAGCCCTCACCGATACAATACCAGTGACCTGTAACTACCAACCACAGCTCTTAGAATTTTGAAGTTCACCAATTGCAAGCAAGGCTGCCCTCCTCCTTGGTAGCGAGAGGACGAAGGGAATTGGTCGAGGGGAAAACAGGCACCTGCAGCACCCAGGAGGTTATCACTTGCTTTTGCAGGCTGATCACTGAGGTAAGCCTCCAGCAGCCTCATTACCATTCGGCGAGTTGTAGACTGGATAATTCTGAACGCAGCAAGCCCAATGCCAGCTTTGTGATCAAACTACAATTTGTTTCTAATTTGTTTATTTATTGGTGTCACAAGGAGGCTTACACTAACACTGCCGTGAAGTTACTGTGCCAATCCCCTAGTTGTCACACTCTGGCGCCTGTTTGGGTACACTGAGGGAGAATTTAACATGGGCAATGCACCTAACCAGCACGTCTTTCGGACTGTGGGAGGAAACCGGAGCACCTGAAGGAAACCCATGCAGATACGGGGAGAACGTGCAGACTCCGCACAGTGACCCAAGACACGTCCCTGAGGCTGTGAGGCAGCAGTGCTGACCACTGTGCCACATACTGCCCTTGTAAGATGGGCATTAGGCCCCTGATGGGAATATTTGAGGAGCCTAATACCTAATTTAGACAGCCACCAGAGATGCCTCTATCTGCTCAAAAATATATATCAGTGGATGTGTTTTCTATGTTGCTTGTGGGAGGTCAAGGGGCTCCCTTAAGTTGTGCATTGTGCAACAACCAACACCACTTCAGCAACTGCCACCAATTCACCGGCACTTGTCTTTTTACAATAGGAGAAGATTTACGCATGTAACCTGCAGTATTTTGTCTTTTTGCCAGTAAAATTCAATTGGGTTTAGGAAAGTCAAATTCGTTACCACTAACTTTAACAAATGGGACACAGCATTAAATCTCCACTTTGAGAAGTTAACGTTTAAGATTCAAACGTAAGAATTGTTGTGGTAAATCAATAAAGCCCATGGCTATAAAATTGGACAGGGATCCTAACCCTCTGTTTCCCGCTTCCCAGACGCGGGGCTGAGACTTTGCGGCATTTTCTGCTTTTATTTCGGATTTCCGGCGTCTGCGGTATTTTGCTCACGTGTCCACCGGGTGGCGCTGCAGGACAGCTTGCCCCAAACCCATGCTATTCTCAAGCTTGCCTCTGTGTCTCCCTGCGGCGGTGACTCGGGCAGTGTCCCCAATAGGGCAGGTGCTGGGAATGGCATCAAAAACAGAAGCAATTTAAAAACAAATCTGCGATTCTTCTGAGTAAAAAAAAAACACATTGATTTTTGAGGCTGTTAAGTAGATATTTGGTGCAGTATCTTCTCAGCAAGACTACGTCCACGAAAATCCCTGTCCCTGGTTCGCGGCTGGGATTAGCCTGATGCTGCTGCTAAAGTGAATGGAGTTTTAGCTGCGAGGCTAAGTTCTCTGTTCCCACTTGCAGCCCGGCGGGCACGGGCGAGGTCGGAGAATCCGACCCATGGGATCTTTCCAACTCTTTCATTTAACACTTTACAAACTTCATTGAGTCTGGCATGGGGGCAAGTACGATTTCCTCCCCGAAGGAACATTGTTCATGTATCTTACAGGTACACTTATTTGCTTTTTTTTGCGAATTTTACTTATCACGTAACGGTCAAAGTCGAAGTGAGACATCTGGAAATATCAGCCTCAGTCTTTGCAGCTGCCATCTGGCCTGAGAATATGATTCTGATTTAAAGATCAGTCAGCATTACAATCAATTCTTTAGTTCGCAACACAAGATGATAGCCCCGTAGTTTCTGTCTCCAGATGCTGTTACATACAGTTACTGTGCCAAGGCCTGTCTCCTCATGCCAATAGCCCACTGCACCTCATCTTTGCCAATTAGGTTGTGCAGCCTAGGGGTGTTTTGGCTCCCTCCAAGACTCAGAGTGCTGCCATGTGTATACACAGCATAGTTGGACTTGCCACCTGGAACAAAGAAAGAACCTGCATTCATCATATCCTCAAAAGGTTCCACATGGGACCTCGGTTTAGAGTCTTGGCTGACATGCATTCTGTATAGTGTTGAAGTATTATAATGTGCTTAGGTCTATAGTAGAGCCTAAACCCACAATGTTTTGATTCAGAGGTTACTGTACCACCAACTGAGCCAAGTAATGAAGTGCTGTTGGTGTATCCTGGCTACCCACATATCAATTGATTATTGGTGTACGGCCCCTGATCTTGGATTTATACCAAAGTCTACATATTAATGGAACAGAATGACATGCAGTGGATTCTGAGACGTTAGATCAGATTTTTGGGGAGGTGTGGTCAGGAAGACTCATCTCCTTGAGAAAGGTCCCCACCCACCATATTTTAATATTGAGGAGACGGGAGCGGGGCCAGGATGAACCCCCCCCCCCCCCCCCCACCTCCACCACCACCCATCCTGGAGGCAGGCCCAAGGCGGAAACGGAGACAGGTGGATGGGAGGCCGATGGGCAAGAACACCCACCTTCGTTTACTGGGACATCAGCCCAGTTGGAATATTGAATGGCAGGCCCTCAAACCCCAGGTTCGATTCCCAGCTTGGGTCACTGTCTGTGTGGAGTTTGCACATTCTCCCCGTGTCTGCATGGGATTCCTCCAAGTACTCCGTCCAAAGATGGGCAGGTGAGGTGGATTGGCCATGCTAAATTGCCCCTTAGTGTCCCGGGATGTGTAGGTTAGAGGGATTAGTGGGGTAGATGTATGGGGTTGTGGGGATAGGGCCTGGGTTGTATTGTCAGTGCAGACTCGATGGGCTGAATGGCCTCCTTCTGCACTGTAGGGTTTCTATGACCTCCCATGTCCCCTCCATGCTCTCCATATCCACTAGTTGATGGGGAGTGAGTGGAATTGGGCAAAGACAGGGATAAAACCTGATCAGGGATGAGTGAAGAATAGGATGCAAGTGCTTGGTCCTGGGTTAGTTGGATATTTTGGAAGCTGGTGAGGAAACCATTGACAAAGTTAAGCCTGTAGGTGCTAAATACGTGTAAGGAGAGGTAGGACATAGGTGGCTGAAGCTATTGAAGTGAAGGTTGACAGTCTTGATGTTGCATTAGTTGGGTGATTTGAAGCTTAGCTCAGAATTACAAAAGGACAGCAAGGCTGTGCAGAGATAGGTTCCATCTTAATGAGCAGCTAGGCCAAGGAGGACGAAAAGGAGTCATCGCTGAGGTGACTGTGAGAAATGTTGTAGGGGGCAGAGTGGATCCTCAAGGGAAGGGCTTTGAACAGAGTGTCAGGATTGAGCGAGGGGTTCATTGATGACAGCACATTCAAGGGTTTGGGAGAAGGAGGAGAGTATAGAGAGGCTGAGGGTGGACATTTTTCTAGCCAGGAAGGAACAGTTCTGAAGGGTTAAGATTTGGGGTGAGATTTTGTTCATACAGAAAGATTCTAAAATTTTAGTCCCGATGATTTGCTATTCCCATGTTCCTAGCAGAGAAGTCCCACTCAGAGGGAGAGCTGCAAGTCTGTAACTGTGACTAGCTGCCTTGTGCCGTTGGCATGGTTCTGCCTTACTCTCCAGCCATCTAAGCCCCTGGTATATACCAATAGATATGTTGACAATTCTGTTGGATCTACTCAGACTGTATCTTGTAAATTAGAATTCAGGGTTTGTTCTGCTCCCTTGGGAAAGTGGAAGCAAGTTCTTTAACAATTTTATGATATGATTTCACATTCCCTCCTGGAGTGCAGAGGTCATATTTCTCTTCTATTGTATTGAATGTAATTACTTTCATACCCATTACACCAACCTAGACTGAAAAAAATCATAACAGTAATCCACTTAGAATCACTTTTGAGTTTGTATATTGAAGAAGCAATATTCCTTTTCAACCTATTGCCACTTCCCAGTCAAGCTTCCTTCATGATAAAGAAAAATATGTTCTGACTTAAATCAACAGATTGCAATACTGACTAAATAATTGGAAAATGGGGATGGTAGCAGCTTATAGAAAAACAGTCCTTTTGCCTGTCAGGATTAAAGGTTGAGTTCAGTGCAAGTATGGAAGTTTCCTGTCTGCTCAGTATCATGCTCCTGGGATAGTCAGTTTGCTCTGTCTGTGGTGTCCCCTGTGCTGTGGTTCATACTGCTGCCTCACTCCGGTGACTGGGTTCGATTCCTGGCTCGGGTCACTGTCTGTGTGGAGTTTGCACATTCTCCTCGTGTCTGCGTGGGTTTCCTCCGGGTGCTCCGGTTTCCTCCCACAGTTTGAAAGACGTGCTGGTTAGATACATTGACCTGAATAGGCACCGGAGTGTGGCGACAAGGGAAATTTCACAGAACTTCATTGCAGTGTTAATGTAAGCCTACTTGTGACCAATAAATAAACTTTACTTTATTTTACCATGGGCATTAAATCCAAAACATTAAACTGCCCACCAGTGTGGTACAAATTGGCACTAATTCTCAACCCTTACTTGAAGCTGCTGTGAAGACAGCTGTAGTGAGAAATGCAAATGTCACCTTTCCAATCATTCAACTGTGATCACAGAACAGAACCTGACTGTAGTTAATGTTTCCACCAGCGGAAAAGTGTCAGCAATCACGTCATGAACTTTCCTTTTGTGATGTCTGTACTTTTTTACATTTTCAACAACAGTGCACAAAAGAAGCATTTACAACTCTACGATGGACTGTTGTCTAAGGGTGTATATTCAAAAGGTATCACAGACAAAGCTGACTCGTCAAATGTAGATCCTGCAAATGTTCACAAAACAAGCAGTCACCTACAAGATGAAGGCATGTAGAATTGCTGGCAACAATGCATCCCTCCCCAATGGGCTCAACACATTCTTTGCCCTTTTTGAGCAAGAGAATCAGCGAGAGGGTCACCCACCCCGGAAGTCTCGGTCAAACCAATATCCGAGGTCACTATCAGAGATGTCAGATCAGCCTTCTTGAAAGTTAACCTTCGGAAAGTGACTAGCCTGGATGGGGTACCCGGCCGAGCACTCAGATCCTGCACAGTCCAGCTGGTGGGGTACTCTCAGACATTTTTAACCTCTCCTTAATCTGATCTGAGGTCCCTACCTGCTTCAAGAAGATGACCATCATCCCTGTACCAAAGAAAAGCCAAGCAGTGTGCCTTAATGACTATCGTCCAGTGGCTCTGACATCCATCATTATGAAGTGCCTCCAAATGTTAGTCATGGCACGCATCAACTCCAGTCTCCCAGATTGCCTAGATCCACTACAGTTTGCCTATCGCTGCAACAGATCCACAGCATATGTCATCTCCTTTGCCCTACACTCAACCGTGGAACACATGGATAACAAGGATATGTATGTCAGACTCCTATTTATTGACTGCAGCTTAGCCTTCAACACCATTATTCCGACAAAACTCCTGGGGCTCGGCTCCTCTCTCTGTGACTGAATCTTAGACTTTCTCACCCCAGACCGCAATCAGCAAAGATAGGCAACGACACTTCCTCCACGATTATCCTCAACACCGGTGCCCCACAAACCTGTGTCATGTGGCCAAATTCCACTCCAACTCCATTTTCAAGTTTGTTGACGACACCACTGTAGAGGGTCAGATCAAAAACAATGACGAAACGGAGTACAGGAAAGAGATGGAAAATTTGATAAAATGGTGCAATGACAATAATCTCTTCCTCAATGTTAGTAAAACAAAGGAGATAGTCATCGACTTCAGGAAGTGTATTGGAGGACATGTCCCTGTCTACATCAATGGTGATGAAGTGGAAATTGTCGAGAGCTTCAAGTTTCTAGGTGTCCAGATCACCAACAACCAGATGTAGTCCCTCTATGATGTTGCTATAGTTAAGGAAGCCCACCAATGCCTCTACTTTCTCAGGAGGCTAAGGAAATTTGATTAGTCCACTGCGTCTCTCACCAATGTTTACAGATGCAATATAGAAAGCATCCTTTCCAGATGTATCACAACTTGGTATGGCACCTGCTCTGACCAAGACTGCAAGAAACTACAAAGTGTTGTGAACATAGCCCGGTCCATCACTCAAACCAGTCTCTCATCCATTGACTGTGCCTACACTTCACACTGTCTTGGAAAAGCAGCCAGTGTAATCCCAGACCCCACGCGCCCTGGGCATACTCTCTTCCATCTTCTTCCTCCAGGAAAAAGATGCAAAAGTCTGAGAAAATGTACCAACCAACTCAAGAACAGCTTCTTCCCTGCTGCCATCAGACTCTTGAATGGACCTACCATATATTAAGCTGATCTTTCTCTACACTCTATCTGTGATTGCAACACTATACCCATTATACTCTGTACCCTCTCCTTTCCTTCTCCCCGTGTACTCTATGAATGGTATGTTTTGTCTGTACAGTGCGCAAGGAACAATACCTTTCATTGTATCCCAATACATGTGACAATAATAAATCAAATTAAATCAAATCAACTCAAAAGTCATCAATAATGGCATACTATATGATATATATTTTATATATGGCACTGTATACATGCCTACTCCTATTGCGAGCTACCCTCGGCATTATTTAAAGTGCAGCATACAGCGAAGGGAGAACACTTAGTAATACTTTAACAACAATGACTTATATTTATATAGCACCTTTGATATAACGAATCAAACCCAAGACACTTCACAGCAGTGTTAAAAAATAATGCATGACACTCAACCACTTAAGAAATTATTACTTTGTCACATAACCAAAGGGGAAGGTTTTAAGAAGGGTCTCTAAGGAGGAAAGTGAGGTAGAGAGTCTGAAAGGTACAGCGAAGGAATTTCAGAACTTGGGGCCCAGGCAACTGAAGTCACGGCCACCAATGTTGGGGCGATTATAGTTGGGAATGGATCAGAATTAGAAGAGCGCAGATATCTCAGAAGGTTTTGGGACTGGAGAAGATTACAGAGTTAGGGATGGGCAAAGCCATGGAGGGATTTGAAAACAAGGTTCAGAATTTTAATTCAAGATGATGCTTGAATGGGATCTAAAAGATCAGTGAGCACAGAGGTGATAGGGTAAGAGGACTTGCCATGAGTTAAGACAAGCGCAGCAGGGATGATCATATTGGAATAGTCAAATTTAGAGATATTGATGGCGTGAATGAGGGTTTCAGCAGCAGATGAGCTGAGATGGGTGAAGTAAGGCGATGTTATGGAAGTTACAGGTGTTATTGTACATTGTGACGCACAAGTTGACCAGATGTATAAGATGACCTCATCCCTCCAGCCCCCAAGATCACATAATGCGACTCCCCTTTTTCAGCCAAGACATGCTATTAGTAGTCAACCTCGATTTTTCACCCCACAAGTACATGTTTTATGAAAGGGTTAATAATCACACAAATTTAAAAATCACATAAGCTACAAGCTGCTCGACTCCATCACAGAGGGAAAGCTATGAGAAAACCACAAGTCTAAATTAAAGCAGACCCAGATAAGCGTCAAGGACCATACAACTGCACACAAGACCGCCACTGAATTATGTGCACCTGCAGCTTGTTAGTCTCTGTTCTAACAAGGGACAATGGGACAGAGGAGTTGAGATACCACCGGTTAGAAAGATAACTTCATAATTGTGTCGAAAATACATGTTTGCTGATATTATAATTAGGTAGACGTGCACAAATTGCAATTGGACAACTATACCCTTATGTTATGCATGATATAAACCTAATCAATAGTTGTGAGTGGATATAGATATAATTTCTGTGCAAATGTACATCTTTGATTGGTATGTGCTCATTTCTTGTAATTGGATATTAACTATAAATGTCTGTATAATTCCTGGATCAAGGCTCTCCCTTGCAAACCACTAGAAACCATAGAAACCATAGAAAATTACAGCTCAGAAACAGGCCTTTTGGCCCTTCTTGTGTGTGCCGAACCATTTTTTGCCTAGTCCCACTGACCTGCACTTGGACCATATCCCTCCACACCCCTCTCATCCATGAACCCGTCCAAGTTTTTCTTAAATGTTAAAAGTGATAAAGCATTTACCACTTTATCCGGCAGCTCATTCCACACTCCCACCACTCTCTGCGTGAAGAAGCCCCCGATAATATTCCCTTTAATAGAAACTAGTTGGAGTACTCGGTCAGCCCATACTATAGTTTGTAATAAAGGCATTGTCTGAAGCTCCAAAAGTCCTTGTTTTCTCGAGAGTGAGGGAGTGAGAGAGTATAACCGAATATCTGTTTTTATCTCCTTAACATTTTACTTGCCAGCTCCTTATAACTGGGCACAAGGGATTGATCATGTGGTGTGGGCTGTATTGTGAAAATGTGCAGGAGTTTCAGACACACCCACTCTTGGTGTCGGATGTGAATGAGATTGCAAAATGGTGACCACCTACACCCACACTAGGTTTAACTTTTATACTTGGCGTACATCTTGACCCCTATTTGGAAATGATATGGAGGATGTACTTAAAGTCATAGAGTCATAGAGGTTTACAGCATGGAAACAGGCCCTTCGGCCCAACTTGTCCATGCCGCCCATTTTTTAAAAGACTAAGCTAGTCCCAATTGCCCGCGCATATCTGGATGGCTTCTGAGATGTAACTTCCAAGTTTGTGATCAGTGCAACTAAATTGGTGATTAGTTTATTTGTTATTTTGGTTCTAACTTCACCAATGAAAGGTCTCATAGGGTTACTGGGGGAAGCTGCAGCATACTAGTGTATTATGGCCAGACTATTAATCCAGAATCTCAGCTAATGCTCTGGGGACCTGGGTTCGAATCCCGTCATGGCAGATGGTGGAATGTGAATTCATAAAAAATATCTGGAATTAAGAATCTATTGGTGACCATGAAACCATTGTCAATTGTTGTAAAAACCCATCTGGTTCACTAACGCCCTTTAGGGAAGGAAATCTGCCGTCCTTACCCGGTCTGGCCTACATGTGACTCCAGAGCCACAGCAATGTGGTTGACTCTCAACTGCCCTCAGTTTCAAGGGCAACTAGGGATGGGCAATAAATGCTGACCAGCCAGCAATGCCCTTGTCCCATGAATGCATTAAAAAAAACTCGGCTACTTAATTCTTCCTTTGATGCCCCAATGGCCAACACTTTGAATTAGTCCCATTTCTGGACAGACGCACTCCGCGGGGAGCTTCTTGATGCTGACACTGGCATACCGATGGCAGTTGCAAAACATTGTCATATCTTAACAGAAATCACCATGGATATACAAACATCCAGCGACTAAATAAGTTTAAGCTTGTTGTTTGAGTTGCAAAGATAATTGTTGCACTTCAGCTAATTGCGAGATATGTTTTGCACTGTGCCGTGGTATTTAGTCTATCCTCATAGTCAGTCATGGTAAATCACCTCTAATATTATAGAAGGAATGCTTCTTCATTTCTTTCAGTTGCTTAACAGATAAGAGATCCAAACCCACGCATTGAATTGTGATTACATCTTCTCTTCAGGCATTCTCCTTAGGAATGGCTGCATCAGCACGATTTCTGGATACCTTGGAGTTAGTGCCGAGAAGTTAATATTTTATTATTGTGGCCGGGGCCTCTGCAGTGACCTTTGCTTGTGGAGGCCAGTGAGTTACCAACGGTTCACTCAATAGCTCAGTGGGAGCTAAGGGAAGATGACTGGAAATTAAAACAAAAAAATCAGATGACTACATTCTTGTAAAATTCACAAGGCTGAGTATGACTAAAGGCTAACCGCATCCCACATCTACTCTGTGCGTTATTACAGTATCGAGTGAACACAGGAACATGTTTCTCAGAGAATTGTACAGCACAGAAGGAGGTTGTTTCATTAACCATGTCTGTGCTGGTTCTCTGAAAGAGCAGTCATGCCTAGTCTCACTGTACCCCCCTCTCGCCCCAGCATCCACCACCTTTTCAGGTAGAGCGCTTAGGAGCAACTCACACCTGTTACAGCCTTGGATATTTCATGTAACAATTAAATTTCTATCAAGTTTTGTAACAATTCCTGTAGGCTGCAGCTTTATATTAACTGATCCCTGCAGAGTTGCTTTACTCTGTATGTCGGGCCTGTACTCACTGGAGTTTAGAAGCATCAGAGGTGACCTCATTGAAACATGTAAGATTCTAAAAGGGCTTGACAGGGGAGCTACTCAGAGGATGTTTCCCCCGACGGGGAATCTAGAATTAGGGTGCACAGTTGAAAAAAACAAGGAGGCCAGGATTTTCTGGTTGTAGTGGGACCCGTGCGGGAGATTTGACAGCCCAGCCGCAAGTCCATTGACATTCAAAGGGCCTGGACAATCATGGTGGTGGGCGGGGCTGGAAAACCCCAGCCAGGGCCTCCTATTTAGGTCAGAGATGAGGAATTTCTTCTGAAGGGCATTGGTCTTCTAAAATTCTATGAAGGCCGGGTCAAGGCTGAGTCAGACACTGTTTTATTAGAAGGGAGTCGAGAGCCATGTGGAACAGGCTGGCCAGTGGAGGTAAGGCACCAGTCAGATCAGGCATGATCTTACTGACAGTTGGAGCAGGCTGTAGGGGCTGAATGGCCTACTCCTGCTCCTATGTCTTACATTCTTCCGAGAATGGTGGGTGATTGAGATTTAATGTGGGGCAGGATAGGTGTACTAGTGTTTTGGACAGGGTGAAGTTTATGAGGTATGAAGGACGGCATGACAGCATGAGTTTGGAGGTGACCAATGTTTGTTTAAGGGTTTCAGTAAGAGGCAGAGGCAGATGGTTTTGCAGAGAAGGAAGTAGGCAGTCTAGGTGATGGACTTTGCTATTGTCTTCCATTATGCAAGATATGAAGGTCAGACCAAAACTTAGACTGAAGCAACTAAGGCATATTGATTTTGAAAGACATGCAAATATATGACATGAAATAACTTAATGACAATCGAGAGCAATATTCAGCAAAAAATGCAATAAGCAAAGTCCATAATGGGTTAATTCCCCTTTTTGTGATGGGTCCATGGAGATTAACACTTTCTTTAGGTTGACACAGCTGATGTACACAACACCTACTCGAACCTACGGGAGATCTGTAAGAAAAATCTGACTGACTTTTGACTGACTTCTAGCATTTTATAAACTGTGGCTACGGCTTCTGTTTTGTAGACATGTGGCTTGATCTATCGGTGTAGTCTGACATTGGCAATTACACTGGGATGTGTTTTGTTAAGCTTCGGGTATTACTAGATTGCAACGCAACCTCTGTGAGGGGTTTTCATTAATAAGCCTCACAGTTTATGATACACAAGAATTGACAGGTAACTACTTCATCCTGGGATAGAATCCACTTAAACAGTGTACAGACTGGCAAATTGCAGCAAATCCACATCCACTGTATGAAAAAGAAGAGATAGGGTCACATTTTGGCTCGAGAATCTCCTGTGTTTTGTGTGATAGAGTTTCGGGTTTCTGAGCTTGGGCAGGAGCTGGCGTCTCTGTGGCGCATCCCCGAGGTCGAGGGCTTTTGTGTATCGCACGTCTATAGATGTGGTCACCCTGCAGGTTAGGAGTATAGGCAGGGAGTGAGGGAAAGGTCTAGGCAGATAGTGCAGGTGTCCACTGAGTGCACCTCACTCTCCAACCAGTAGGTTATTCACTTCTGAATACTGCTGAAAGTGATCATTTATCCATGGAGTGCAGCCAGAGACAAATGCAAAGAAGACAAATAGTACCAGGAGATTTGATAGTCAGGGGAACAGAGGTGAATCCAGGCTGGTAGTTTACTTCCTTGGTGCCAGGGTCAAGGATGTCACTGAACAGTTGTCGAGCAACTGCGGAGCGTGGGGTTAACAGCCAATGGTCGTGGTCCACATCGGTACCCCAAGACACTGGTAAAAAGAAGAATGTGGACCTGCTGTCAAAACTTAGGAAGCAAGACTTCAAAAGTGGTAATCACCACATTACTGCTGGCACCATGTGCATGTGAGTGTAGAAATAGAAGGATAGAGCATGGCTGGAAAGGTGGTGCAGGAGGGACAGCTCACTGAATGATGAAGGAGAGAGAAATTAAAATGAAGCACAAAAAATGTGCATATGACTGATGCCAGGTGGATAATACAATTGTGATGCCTCTAAGGAATCAAAACCGTATGTATCAAAACTTTATTATTTTCTGCTATTTTAAAATGAACTTCTGCTGAACTGCAAAATGGCTGCTACAAGTCACATGACTCACAGGATTGGTCATTTGTTCTGGAAGGTTACAACAGAGATTACGAGAACTAAAGAGTTTCACTCCCATCCTTGTGGAATCTCACACCCCATTGCAAGGCCACACTATAATCACAAAACGACTTGACTAACAGACAAACTGACTCCCCCAGCCAGGATGATATCAAAGACATTGAAACTCATTATACCGGAAGACGTGTTAACAGCCACCATGTTGCTCTGAAGGGAAACACTGGACTTTAGCCAGGAGTAAGGGGCATAGCTGAGATATTAAGTGTATACTTTGCTTCTGTCTTTGCCAAGTAATAAGATGCTAACAGCCCATGGTGAAAGAGGAGGTAATTCAAACAGGAGAAGGATTTAAAGGAGGGGGCTTTGGGCAGATTGCCTGCATTTAAAGTTGATAAGACCTCAGGACCGGATGAGATGCGCCCAAGGATATTGAGGGTTGTGAGACTGGAAATTGTTGAGGCACTGGCCAAAATTTGCCAACCTTTCTTCGAGTCCGGGGTCATGCCAGAGGACTGGAGAATTGTAAATGTTACAGTCTCCCTCAAAAAAGGGGTGTAAAGATAAGCCCAGCAGCTACAGACCTTTTGTTTAACCTTGGTGGCAGGCAAGATTTTAGAGATGATAATTTGGGACAAAATTAACATCATTTGGAAAAATGCAGGAAAGCCAGCATGGATTTGTTAAGTCATGTCTAACTAAATTGTTTGAGTTTTTTTGGTGAGGTAACCGAGAGGGTTGATGAGAGTAATGATGTTGATGTGGTGTACATAGACTCCCAAAAGACGTTTGATAAAGTGCCACACAACAGACACAGATTGAAAAGAACAATAGCAACATGAATGCAAAATTAGCTGATTGACAGGAAACTGAGTGTTGATAAATGGATGTTTTGCAGAATTAAAGAAAGTTTATAATGGAGTTCCGCAGAGATCACTGTAAGGACCCCATTTCTTCCTGATGTATATTAGTCACCTAGGCCTTGGCGTACAGAGCACAAATTCAAAATTTGTGGATGACACAAAACTTGCAAGTATGAGGAAATGATGCAGAACTTCAAAAGGACAGGTTGGTTAATTGGGCAGACAAGTAGCAGATGACAGTTCATGCACAGAAGTGTGAGGTGATTCATTTTGGCAGAAAGGACGCAGAGAGACAATATAAAACAAAAGGTACAATAGAAGGGTGCAGGAACAGAGGGACCTGGGTGCATATGTGCATTAATCATTGTAGGTGGTGTGTGAAAGAGTGGTCAAAAAGGCATACAGCATCCTGGGTTTATCAATAGAAGCATAGAGTCCAAAAGCAAAGAAATTTCGATGAACCTATATAATACACTAGGCCGCTCCTCAACTCAAGTGTTGTGTCCAGTTCAGGGCACCAACCTTTAGGAAGCACGTGAGGGCAACAGAGAGGATGCAGAACGGATTTATGGGAATGTTTCCATGGATGAGGAAATTCAGTCACATAGAAAGATTGGAGAAGTTGGGGCTGCTGTCCCTGAAGAAAAGAATGTCGAGAGGAGATTTGATGGAGGTATTCAAACTCATGAGGGACCTGGATAGAGTAGATAGTGAGAAATTGTTTTCAGTGATGAAAAGACTAAGAACCAGAAGATACAGATTGAATGTAATTGACAAAATGAAGCAAATATTTCTGCAATGAGTAGGTAGGATCTGGAATGCACCGCCTGAAAGTGTGGTGGAGGCAAATTTAGTTGTGGCTTTAAAAAGGCAATTGGATTATCATCTGAAAAGGAATAAAAATGCAGAGGGAATGAGGAAAAGGCAAGGGAGTGACAGTGGCTGAAACGCTCATTTAGAAGGCCAACATGGACGCGTCAGGCCAAATGGCCTCATTCTGTGCTCCATTCTATGCCATTGAAGCAATTTTCTTTCTTGTTTTTGATTTCCAGTGAGTGCATTGTTTTCCTTTCTGCGTGCATGGTTCTAGCGTGCTGCATCATGGTGTGTGAACACACTTCATCAGGAACTATTCCTGTAGCCAGCAGCAGTTAGAGGGCAAACATATTTCCTATTGTGCTGCATCTGTGAACATTTGGCTTTTCTTAAGGGAGAGAGGGTTGTATTCGCACACAAGACCAGACATGCTACAAGATGAAGCCAGAATTATTGATATGTAAAAGAGTGCTTGTGCATTAAGTAAATGGCACATCCACTTGAAACTAGACCTAGGTTGTTGTGTAAGCATTTCTATTCAGGCTGAATTAAATTAGTTAAGTTATATATTTTTTCACTTTAGTGAATGTATTTATAGTATGCCTGTTCCACCACTAAATAGACTCCAGTATGCTTTTAAAATCAAACCTTTCATCCGGCAGTGTTGAAGCTTTGATAATACAGGCTCCTGAATGAGGTTTTGGCCATTGGATATTTTCACGTTTTAAGATATAGTTCAGACTGTTGCTTTTTGGGGTCATGATCTACACAGGCTTCCTGTTATATTACCACAGGATAATGAAAGCTCTGTAGTTAGTTTGTTTAATTTAGTCCTGTGACACTTCAGCAAAGCCAAAGGGAAAGAAAACTTTAACTGTATGAAAACACGACTGCTTCAGGCAGCAGGAAGGAACTTCGCCTTTCAAACCTTTACTTTTTGGTTTCACTTCAAAGCTTGGGGACTTAATGTGGAATTGGTATTGATGAACTGAATGCAAAATGGCCACAATTTGACTATCGGGTTTGTATAGGAAATGATCTACATATGTTTTAGAAGAAAAGTCAGGCAAAGGGCTAAGGTTTTTTTTAAATTAGCTAGCGAGGAGGATTGTCTTCCGTGAATGTGAAGATGGTTGATGTGGCCAATTTGGGATTTACAGACTTTATGGCGTGTAGGGTACTTGTCATGTGGGATGTCTGGTTTTGTGTTATCAGTGCAGGTCATGGTGTGTTCTTATGCCCCTCTTGCTTTTTTCTTCATTTTATTGTGTTTGGGGTCTCAAAATGCTGGGATATTTCTCTCATACATTTCCGCCATCTGGTTCGACCCAAGACAATGGTCTCCCAGGAGTTAATGTCAATGTTGCAAGTCTTCATGTTGGCTTTCAGCACATCTTTGAAGTGCTTCTTCTGTCCTGCTCTGGCGTGTCTGCCCTGACTGAACTGGAAATAGAAGACCATATGAACAAGGAACTGAAGTAGGCCATTCAGCCCCACGAGCCTGCTCCGCCATTTAATAAAGTCATGACTGATCTGATAGTAACCTCAAATTTGCACTCTGCCTGCTCCCAATAACCGGTCACCCCCTTGTTTCCCAAGAGTCTTTCCACCTCTGCTTTAAATATATTCAAACACTTGACTTCCACAACCTTTCGAAGAAGAGAGTTCCAAAGACTCACAACCCTCTGAATGAAAACATTTCACCTTATCTCAATCTTAGATGGGTGCCCCTTATTTTTAAACAGTGACTCCAGTTCTGGCTTCTCCCATAAGAGGAAACATCCTCTCCACATCCACCCTGTCAAAGCCCCTCAGGATCTTACATGTTTCAATCAAGTCGCCTCTTAACTCTTCTAAACTCCAGCGTAAACAAGCCTTGCCTGTCCAATCTTTCCCTATAAGACAACCCACTCATTCCAGGTATTAGTCTGGTAAGCCTTTTTTGGACTGCTTCAAGCATGTTTACATCTTTGCTTAAACAAGGTGACCAATACTAAGCACAATACTCCAAATGTGGGGTGGGATTTTATAGCCTTGCTTGTCCCAAAACCGTAAAATCCCACCCGAGGTCAGCGAACCTTTCCATGGTCTGCCCCTCGCCCGGTCCGATTCCCGTGGCAGGAGGGGCAGTAAGATTCTGGCCGTAGTCTCACTAGTGCCCTGTATAATTGAAGCATAACCTCCCTACATTTGTATTCAATTTATCTCGCAATAAATGATAACACTCCATTACTTTTCTCAATTAATTGCTGTACCTGTATGCTAGCCTTTTGTGATTTATGTACTAGGACACCCAGATCCCGCTGCACCTCAGACCAGCTGCTTTGGGATCCTGGTATCTGACATTTGAACAACATGACCAACCTAACAAAGCTGATTGCGGATGATAATAGCCGTGATTCTTGTGGTGCCTGCCTGTGAGAGGACAGTGATGTTGGTAGGTCTGTTCTCCCAGTTAATATGAGAGATCTTCCACAGGCAGTGTTGATGGCCACACCAGCACTTTGAAGTGCCTGTTACATGGTGTATGTGTTTCAGCCCCAACAGTGAGGAAGAGATCACAACCACATGGTAGACCATTAAGCTTGGTTTCAGATTTGATGTTGTGATCTTGAAACACTCACTGTCTCAGGTGATCAAAAGCTGCACCAGCAAATTTAAAACAATGCTGGATTCCTTTGTCAATGACAACTTTCTGGGAAAGATAACCTCTAAGGTACTGGAAGTGTTCCACATTGTCCAGACACTCTTCATGAATCCTAACCAATGTGGCTGGGGTATTTAGAAACATAGAAACATAGAAAAACTACAGCACAAAACAGGCCCTTCGGCCTCACAAGTTGTGCCGAACATATCCCTACCTTTTAGACCTACCTATAACCCTCCATCCTATTAAGTCCCATGTACTCATCCAGGAGTCTCTTAAAAGACCCTATTGAGTTTGCCTCCACCACTACTGACGGCAGCCGATTCCACTCGCCCACCACCCTCTGTGTGAAAAACTTCCCCCTAACATTTCCCCTGTACCTACCCCCCAGCATCTTAAACCTGTGTCCTCTCGTAGCAGCCATCTCCACCCTGGGAAAAAGCCTCTGAGAGTCCACCCGATCTATGCCTCTCAACATCTTATATACCTCTATTAGGTCTCCTCTCGTCCTACGTCTCTCCAAGGAGAAAAGACCGAGCACTGAGGCAGCAGTGCCAACCACTGTGCCATCGTGCCGCTGCCGTGGAGCTTGCTGATGGAGGATTTTGGCCATCTGAATGTCGGGTGTAAATCCCATTCTCTGATATGACTCAGTAAATATGTCGACAATTCTCAGGAGATCTGCTTCTGACACAGAACTTACTGCAGCCTCATCTGGAGCTCAGTGACTGAGGTCAGGGTGGCCTGAGACAGAAGACATTGGAGATTAAATCATTCACCTTCCATTCGATAATAAACTGCACTCCAGCAGTGAGCTTGCCTCTTTTCAGACTGAAGAGGCTGAAGGGGATAAGGGATCCCACAGATTGGAAACTCTGAGAAAGGACAAATTTGGAGAAGAGCTGAGGTAATTAAGTCCCACCCAGCTGAGAGCCAACGTAATAGTTTCTGCCCCTTTTCCTCTGTTGGCTGCGAATTAAATCTTATTCAGCTTCCACTTCCGAATATAAAGGTTGTAATCTTTCCAGAGGGACAAAAGCCCAGAAGGTTCAGTTGCCTGGTTTCTCCCTTAGCAGAGTGGGCCATGGCTCAGTGATCACTGGCATGTTTTGAGCTGTAGCACAACTGGTCTAAGTGACTCTGGAGCAATGGTTGCTCTAAGGTGCACCCCAAACTCCCTGTACAGCTTGCACACAAGTCACACAATAAATTTAAAGGCGCCTCTTCAATAAATGGCCCATGGACTGACAAAACCAATCGTGGGAATATTAGCCCTGGATATTGGAGATGGGAAATGGTCCGTTCCAGTTCCTGACGTCTATCCACTGATTCCTGCTAAAAAATAAAATGTTCGCACATGGGCACTGAGGAAAGATGGGATTGGATTTGAATAAATCGAAAACTCAAAATGCTGGAAATACTCAGCAGGTCAGGCAGCAGCTGTGGGGAGAAACAGAGTTAATGTTTCAGCTGCACAGATGCTGCGTGACCTGCTTGGTGTTTCCAGCATTTTCAGTTTTTAGTTCAGATTTCCAGCAATGGCAGTATTTTGCTTTCGGACTTGACGATGCTGTTTCGCTTGGTTGAAGGGATAAGCATGGCTTCACACGTCTTTCACCAATCACCCTGACCTTGTTCTCACCTTTCCTGGAAGATGTTTGTGAATCAAGTTCTCCATGTTCTACCTGGAACTTTGTAGTAAAGAATGTTAATCTTCGGAGACTATTGGTCATGGGAATAGGATTAGGGGCAGGAGTAGGCCATTTGACCCGTCAATCCTTTCCTGCCATTCAATAAGATCATGGTTGATTTGGTTCTGGTCTCAACATCACTTTTCAGTCTGCTCTCCCATAACTCTCGACTCCCTTATCCATCAAAAATCTATCTAACTGTGCCTTGAATAAATTCAATGACCCAGCCTCCACTGCTTTCTTGGGAATAGAATTCTACAGACTAACGGCCCTTAGAGAAAAAAGTTCTCATCTCCGTTCTAAAGAGATAAGCGAGCTCTGTTCTTATCCTGATTTCAAGTTTCTATTGGATAAGATCATCCTCTTTGTTTTTTTTCTAGTACTTGTGGTCTCTAATCCAGACCGATTCACCCGGTTGGAATTTTGGTAAATAATTTTTTAAAAATTCATTCACGGGACATGGGTGTCATTGGCTGGCCGGCATTTATTGCTTATCCTTAAAGGGCAGTTGAGAGTCAACCACATTGCTGTGGCTCTGGAGTCACATATAGGCC
The DNA here is from genome assembly GCF_964213995.1 of Mustelus asterias. Classification (NCBI taxonomy): domain Eukaryota; kingdom Metazoa; phylum Chordata; class Chondrichthyes; order Carcharhiniformes; family Triakidae; genus Mustelus; species Mustelus asterias. The sequence goes on along the minus strand of NC_135802.1, from coordinate 39,011,589 downwards.
AGACCAGGTAAGGACAGCAGATTTCCTTCCCTAAAGGACATTAGTGAACTAGATGGGTTTTATGTCAATCGACAATGGTTTCATGGTCATCAGTAGATTCTTAATTCCACGTAATTTTTATTGAATTCAAATTCCACCATCTGCCGTGGCAAGATTCGAACCCAGGTCCCCAGAACATTAGCTGAATCTCTGTTTTGATAGGCCAGCAATAATACCACTAAGCCAACACCTCACCATGTATTCCATCGCATTGATTTAAGTTTCTGACCTGAATTTTACTCTCTCAATGTCAGTTGCTTTTAGATGCGGGATTAGCGTGTATGGAAGAAGAGGAAGTCTGTGGTGTTCTTCCTATCGGTGGCTCTGATAGAGCCAAACCATTCTGAAGTTGTGTGGAATGGTAAGTTGATATTATCATTCTTTTTCATAAAGCTTTTACTGTTCTTAGTCTTTATTCAGCCTCTCGCTTTACTTGTGGGTTCCTGCGTAAACTAATGTGGACAAATCCATCGTCTTCTGTACATTTCTTGTACCATTCATTCACAAACTGTGAGCCGTGGTCTGAAATGGCAAGATCTGGAATGCCATGTGTGGGCAAATATCTCTTTTAGTGAATTGATGAGGTTATGCCATGAAGACTTTAACCTCAACTCATTTGGAGTGATAGTCATCAACTGTTAAGAATATCTTCACCTTGAGCCCATAGAAGTTCATTCCGAAATGTTCCCATGGTCTGGGTGGAAATGAAGATACAGCTGCTTTTGCTCTTGGCAATGGATTGCACAGATGATTGGCTTGGAATAACTTTCTCTCGTGACTTTGAATCTCTGGCCACCAGACTGAATTTTGTGTTCTAGCATGCCCTTTGTAATGTCCAGGTGTCCCTAGCATATTCACTCAATGGTCTCTGGAATTCTCCGCCCCAACGAGTGGTTGAGGCTACATCATTAGAAGTATTTAAAGTGGAGGTGGATAAATATTTGATAGATCGAGGAGTCAGAAGGCGATGGGGAAATGGCACAGAAAAGGAGTTGAGGCCGACATAGATCAGCCTTGATCGTATTGAATGGCAGGGCAGGCATGAAGGGCCTGGTGGCCTCCTCCTGCTTCTATTTCTTGTGTTCTTGTGCTGTTGAGTATGAGTACGACCAGCCTCTCGTTGTAAATTAGCAAGTCATGCACAGAACTGAGATGTGTGTGTTGCTCAATGCTTTGTTTCAGGATGAGATTGTTTGGAACATATTTTGGTCATCGATTTTTGCAGTATTCTCTAATTTTAGCATATTCATCATCTGATGCTTGTGCTTGTCGAATTTCATTTAGCCTCTGTTTTTTTTATTCGTTCGTGGGACATGGGCATCGCTGGCTGGCCAGCATTTACTGCCCATCCCTAGTTGCCCTTGAGAAGGTGGTGGTGAGCTGCCTTCTTGAATCGCTGCAGTCCATGTGCTGTGAGTTGACCCACAATGCCCCAGGGAGGGAATTCCAGGATTTTGACTGCGAAGGAACGACGACATATTTCCAAGTCAGGATGGTGAGTGGCTTGGAGGAGAAGTTGCAGGTGGTGGTGTTTCCATGTATCTGCAGTCCTTGTCTTTCTAGATGGAAGTGGTTGTGGATTTGGAAGGTGCTGTCTAAGAATCTTTGGTGAATTGCTGCAGTGCATCTTATAGATAGTACACACTGCTGCTACTGAGTGTTGGTGGTGGAGGGAGTGGATGTTCGTGGATGTGGTTCCAATCAAGCGGGCTGCTTTGTCCTGGATGGTGACAAGCTTCTTGAGAGTTGTTGGAACTGCACCCATCCAGGCAAGTGGGGAGCATTCCATCACGCTCCTGATTTGTGCCTTGTAGATGGTGGACAAGCTTTTGGGGAGTCAGGAGGTGAGTTACTTGCCACAGTATTCCAAGTCTCTTGTAGCCACTGTGTTTATGTGGTGAGCCCAGTTGAGTTTCTGGTCAATGGTAACCCCAAGGATGTGGAGAGTGGGGGATTCAGTGATGGTTCAACCATTGAATGTTAAGGGGCAGTGGTTAGAGTGTCTCTTATTGGTGATGGTCATTGCCTGACATTTGTGTGGCATGAATGTTACTTGCTACTTGTCAGCCCAAGCCTAGATATTGTCCAGATCTTGTTGCATTTGAACATGGACTGTTTCGGTATCTGAGGAGTCGCGAATAGTGTTGAACATTGTGCAATCATCGGTGAACATCCCCACTTCTGACCTTATGTTGGAGGGAAGGTCATTGATGAAGCAGCTGAAGATTGTTGGGCCTAGGACACTATCCTGAGGGCTTCCTGCAGAGATGTCCTGGAGCTGAGATGACTGACCCTCCACAACCACAACCATCTTCCTATGTGCCAGGGATGACTCCAACCAGCGGAGAGTTTGCCCCCTGATACCCATTGATTCCAGTTTTGCAGGGGTTCTTGATGCCACACACAGTTGAATATGGCCTTGATGTCAAGGGCTGTATTGTTGCTGGTGGGAAGATTGTAGTCATGATGTGGAGATGCCGGCGTTGGACTGGGGTAAACACAGTAAGAAGTTTAACAACACCAGGTTAAAGTCCAACAGGTTTATTTGGTAGCAAAAGCCACACAAGCTTTCGAGGCTCTGAGCCCCTTCTTCAGGTGAGTGGGAATTCTGTTCACAAACAGAACTTATAAGACACAGACTCAATTTACATGAATAATGGTTGGAATGCGAATACTTACAACTAATCCAGTCTTTAAGAAACAAAACAATGGGAGTGGAGAGAGCATCAAGACAGGCTAAAAAGATGTGTATTGTCTCCAGACAAGACAGCCAGTGAAACTCTGCAGGTCCACGCAACTGTGGGAGTTACAAATAGTGTGACATAAATTCTGATTCTAGGATCGCATGATAAAGACTCAGGAGGAAAAAAGCAGAAATATTTATGTGAAATAGTGTGACATAAACCCAATATCCCGGTTGAGGCCGTCCTTGTGTGTGCGGAACCTGGCTATCAGTTTCTGCTCCGCGACTCTGCGCTGTCGTGTGTCGCGAAGGCCGCCTTGGAGAACGCTTACCCGAATATCAGAGGCCGAATGCCCGTGACCGCTGAAGTGCTCCCCAACAGGAAGAGAACAGTCTTGCCTGGTGATTGTCGAGCGGTGTTCATTCATCCGTTGTCGCAGCGTCTGCATAGTTTCCCCAATGTACCATGCCTCGGGACATCCTTTCTTGCAGCGTATCAGGTAGACAACGTTGGCCGAGTTGCAAGAGTATGTACCGTGTACCTGGTGGATGGTGTTCTCACGTGAGATGATGGCATCTGTGTCGATGATCCGGCACGTCTTGCAGAGGTTGCTGTGGCAGGGTTGTGTGGTGTCTTGGTCACTGTTCTCCTGAAGGCTGGGTAGTTTGCTGCGGACAATGGTCTGTTTGAGGTTGTGCGGTTGTTTGAAGGCAAGAAGTGGGGGTGTGGGGATGGCCTTGGCGAGATGTTCGTCTTCATCAATGACATGTTGAAGGCTCCGGAGGAGATGCCGTAGCTTCTCCGCTCCGGGGAAGTACTGGACAACGAAGGGTACTCTGTCCACTGTGTCCCGTGTTTGTCTTCTGAGGAGGTCGGTGCGGTTTTTCGCTGTGGCGCGTTGGAACTGTTGATCAATGAGTCTAGCGCCATATCCTGTTCTTATGAGGGCATCTTTCAGCGTCTGGAGGTGTCTGTTGCGATCCTCCTCATCTAAGCAGATCCTGTGTATACGGAGGGCTTGTCCGTAGGGGATGGCTTCTTTAACGTGTTTAGGGTGGAAGCTGGAGAAGTGGAGCATCGTGAGGTTATCCGTGGGCTTGCGGTACAGTGAGGTGCTGAGGTGACCGTCCTTAATGGAGATGCGTGTGTCCAAGAATGCAACCGATTCCGGAGAGTAGTCTATGGTGAGCCTGATGGTGGGATGGAACTTGTTGATGTCATCATAGAGTTGTTTCAGTGATTGTTCACCATGAGTCCAAAGGAAGAAAATGTCATCGATGTATCTAGTGTATAGCACCGGTTGAAGGTCCCGTGCGGTGAAGAAGTCTTGTTCGAACCTGTGCATGAAGATGTTGGCATATTGAGGTGCAAATTTGGTCCCCATGGCTGTTCCGTGTGTCTGGATGAAGAACTGGTTGTTGAAGGTGAAGATATTGTGGTCCAGGATGAAGCGGATGAGATGTAAAATTGCATCTGGAAACTGGCAGTTGTTGGCGCTGAGCACTGAGGCCGTTGCAGCAATGCCATCGTCATGGGGGATGCTGGGGTAGAGTGCTGAGACATCCATTGTGACGAGGAGCGCTCCTGGTTCAACTGCTCCATGTGTGCCCAGTTTCTGTAGGAAGTCCGTCGTGTCGCGACAAAAGCTGGGGGTTCTTTGTACAATGGGTTTCAGGATGCCCTCGACATAGCCGGAGAGGTTCTCGCACAGGGTCCCATTGCCCGATACGATGGGACGGCCGGGTGTGTTTGCCTTGTGTATCTTCGGGAGGCAGTAGAGATCTCCAACGCGGGGAGTACGTGGGATGAGAGCACGGAGGGTGTTCTGAAGGTCCGGATCAAAGGTCTTGATCAGAGTGTTGAGTTGACGGGTGTGTTCTTTGGTCGGATCTGCAGGTAACTGTCTGTAGTGTTCCTCGTTGTTGAGTTGTCGGTACACTTCTTTGCAGTAATCCGTTCTGTTCAGTATGACGATGGCCCCTCCTTTGTCTGCTGGTTTGATGACAATGTTGCGGTTGGTCTTGAGAGCGTGGATGGCGTTACGTTGTGCTTGGGTGATGTTCGGGGCTGTCTTGTGAGTGCGGCTGATGAATTTGGTGTTGACGCACCTCCTGACGGCTTGGGCATACATGTCAAGTCGAGGGCAGCGGCCTTCCGGAGGAGTCCAATTCGACTCTTTCCTCTTCGGATGCACTGCGGATCTCTCTGTCGGCTGTTCCAGTTCATTGGCTGTCTCATTGTGTTCGTTGTTGGCCTCTTGGGGTTTGTGGAAGAACTCCCTCAGCCTCATTCGCCTGATGAATTCCTCTGTGTCTGCTGCGAGACTGATGGGGTCTATTTTGGTGGTGGGGCAAAAATTAAGCCCTCGGCTGAGAACTTCGATTTCATCTGGTTGAAGTGTGTAGTCGGACAAGTTGACAATGGACTTCCCTGCAGTGGGACTGTTTCCTACTGTGGTACCGGGGGAGGCTTGGTTGCTGCTGGTGGTGATGCCGAGTTTCTCAAGTTTCCTGTTCTTGGTGTGCATGTAGATGGTGTAGTTCCTTTGTCTCGTCTGCTTGGCAGAGTTTCGCAGCTGGTCTGCGTCCTGAGCGCAAGTTGAGAATATGGATTCGATCTTGGTTTCCAGGCTGCGGCGTTTGCTGTAGAGTTGGTGTATGAGGTGGTTGAGGAGGGTGAGAGAGGTGCGACGGCAAAGTCTCTCAGCGTAGTCTGTGTTATAGGTTGACCTGAGTGGGTTCGTGATCTGTAGTCCTTTCGGTATCTTGTCTGCTTTCTTGCATCTTTGTAGAAACTTGATGGCTGTGTCGATATGCGCGATCTTCTTGGCGATCCTCTCCACTTGGAGCCGGCAGTTTGCGGTGTCTATGGTAGTCATGATGTGGAGATGCCGGCGTTGGACTGGGGTAAACACAGTAAGAAGTTTAACAACACCAGGTTAAAGTCCAACAGGTTTATTTGGTAGCAAAAGCCACACAAGCTTTCGAGGCTCTGAGCCCCTTCTTCAGGTGAGTGGGAATTCTGTTCACAAACAGAACTTATAAGACACAGACTCAATTTACATGAATAATGGTTGGAATGCGAATACTTACAACTAATCCAGTCTTTAAGAAACAAAACAATGGGAGTGGAGAGAGCATCAAGACAGGCTAAAAAGATGTGTATTGTCTCCAGACAAGACAGCCAGTGAAACTCTGCAGGTCCACGCAACTGTGGGAGTTACAAATAGTGTGACATAAATTCTGATTCTAGGATCGCATGATAAAGACTCAGGAGGAAAAAAGCAGAAATATTTATGTGAAATAGTGTGACATAAACCCAATATCCCGGTTGAGGCCGTCCTTGTGTGTGCGGAACCTGGCTATCAGTTTCTGCTCCGCGACTCTGCGCTGTCGTGTGTCGCGAAGGCCGCCTTGGAGAACGCTTACCCGAATATCAGAGGCCGAATGCCCGTGACCGCTGAAGTGCTCCCCAACAGGAAGAGAACAGTCTTGCCTGGTGATTGTCGAGCGGTGTTCATTCATCCGTTGTCGCAGCGTCTGCATAGTTTCCCCAATGTACCATGCCTCGGGACATCCTTTCTTGCAGCGTATCAGGTAGACAACGTTGGCCGAGTTGCAAGAGTATGTACCGTGTACCTGGTGGATGGTGTTCTCACGTGAGATGATGGCATCTGTGTCGATGATCCGGCACGTCTTGCAGAGGTTGCTGTGGCAGGGTTGTGTGGTGTCTTGGTCACTGTTCTCCTGAAGGCTGGGTAGTTTGCTGCGGACAATGGTCTGTTTGAGGTTGTGCGGTTGTTTGAAGGCAAGAAGTGGGGGTGTGGGGATGGCCTTGGCGAGATGTTCGTCTTCATCAATGACATGTTGAAGGCTCCGGAGGAGATGCCGTAGCTTCTCCGCTCCGGGGAAGTACTGGACAACGAAGGATGACATTTTCTTCCTTTGGACTCATGGTGAACAATCACTGAAACAACTCTATGATGACATCAACAAGTTCCATCCCACCATCAGGCTCACCATAGACTACTCTCCGGAATCGGTTGCATTCTTGGACACACGCATCTCCATTAAGGACGGTCACCTCAGCACCTCACTGTACCGCAAGCCCACGGATAACCTCACGATGCTCCACTTCTCCAGCTTCCACCCTAAACACGTTAAAGAAGCCATCCCCTACGGACAAGCCCTCCGTATACACAGGATCTGCTTAGATGAGGAGGATCGCAACAGACACCTCCAGACGCTGAAAGATGCCCTCATAAGAACAGGATATGGCGCTAGACTCATTGATCAACAGTTCCAACGCGCCACAGCGAAAAACCGCACCGACCTCCTCAGAAGACAAACACGGGACACAGTGGACAGAGTACCCTTCGTTGTCCAGTACTTCCCCGGAGCGGAGAAGCTACGGCATCTCCTCCGGAGCCTTCAACATGTCATTGATGAAGACGAACATCTCGCCAAGGCCATCCCCACACCCCCACTTCTTGCCTTCAAACAACCGCACAACCTCAAACAGACCATTGTCCGCAGCAAACTACCCAGCCTTCAGGAGAACAGTGACCAAGACACCACACAACCCTGCCACAGCAACCTCTGCAAGACGTGCCGGATCATCGACACAGATGCCATCATCTCACGTGAGAACACCATCCACCAGGTACACGGTACATACTCTTGCAACTCGGCCAACGTTGTCTACCTGATACGCTGCAAGAAAGGATGTCCCGAGGCATGGTACATTGGGGAAACTATGCAGACGCTGCGACAACGGATGAATGAACACCGCTCGACAATCACCAGGCAAGACTGTTCTCTTCCTGTTGGGGAGCACTTCAGCGGTCACGGGCATTCGGCCTCTGATATTCGGGTAAGCGTTCTCCAAGGCGGCCTTCGCGACACACGACAGCGCAGAGTCGCGGAGCAGAAACTGATAGCCAGGTTCCGCACACACAAGGACGGCCTCAACCGGGATATTGGGTTTATGTCACACTATTTCACATAAATATTTCTGCTTTTTTCCTCCTGAGTCTTTATCATGCGATCCTAGAATCAGAATTTATGTCACACTATTTGTAACTCCCACAGTTGCGTGGACCTGCAGAGTTTCACTGGCTGTCTTGTCTGGAGACAATACACATCTTTTTAGCCTGTCTTGATGCTCTCTCCACTCCCATTGTTTTGTTTCTTAAAGACTGGATTAGTTGTAAGTATTCGCATTCCAACCATTATTCATGTAAATTGAGTCTGTGTCTTATAAGTTCTGTTTGTGAACAGAATTCCCACTCACCTGAAGAAGGGGCTCAGAGCCTCGAAAGCTTGTGTGGCTTTTGCTACCAAATAAACCTGTTGGACTTTAACCTGGTGTTGTTAAACTTCTTACTGGGAAGATTGTAGTCAATGAGGTATAAGATGCTACTTCCTCAACAACATTTATATCCTCCTGTTCAGGCTTCTCAACAGGAATACGTGACATTGCCTCTGCTCTTGTTGGTTGTTGTTTGCTTGGACATTTTTGTCTGCTTCCTTCAGCTGCTGTTCCTGGGAAATCTTTGGACCTGGATTTCTTAAGGTTATCAAATTCATCAACTTTGTAGATGAGTTGGAAATCCGTGCAAGCTTTTCGACTTAACAGTGAACTTTCTTGATGACATACAGAGTTTCTGTGAATCTTCTCCCTTTGTACTGGAATTCAATAGTCAACTGGCCATTGACCTTCAGTTGGATGCCTCCTGGACCATGGAGTCATCTGGTTGATGGCTGGAGGAAGTCTGGTTTTAATCACAGTTCTGTGTCTGAAAGAATTGGAACTGTTGACCATAATATCAGCACTCCGACAGTTCCTATTTGATCCTGTAATTTCTCCTAACAATGCCACTTTATTATCCTTTTCCATGGTGGCACGGCGGCACAGTGGTTAGCACTGCTGCCTCACAGCGCCAGGGACCCGGATTCGATTCCCGGCTTGGGTCACTGTCTGTGTGGAGTCTGCGCATTCTCCCCATATCTGCGTGGGTTTCCTCCGGGTGCTCCGGTTTCCTCCCACAGTCCGAAAGGCATGCTGGTTGGGTGCATTGGCCATGCTAAATTCTCCCTCAGTGTTACCCGAACAGGCGCTGGGAGTGTGGTGACTGGGGTATTTTCACAGTTCATTGCAGTGTTAATGTAAGCCTACTTGTGACACTAATAAATAAACTTTAAAAGAAGCTTTTCTACTTTACCTATTTGGATAGTCCATGATCTTGGTTGCTTCTCCTTCAGCTTTTGTGTCAGGAGTTTTTTGCCTTGCTGAATTTCTGGTGAGGCATTCTTTGCACTCATTCCCTTTCCCACAACAATGAGATCACTGAGTCACGGTGGCTACTGTGCCCTCTTCACTCTTTTCTCATTTTAGATTAGATGCATTGTCACTTCTATGTGCTGCAAGCTGCACTGTGTCATAAGAACATAAGAACATAAGAAATAGGAGCAGGAGTAGGCCATCTGGCCCTTCGAGCCTGCCCCGCCATTCAACAAGATCATGGCTGATCTGAAGCGAATCAGTTCCACTTACCCACCTGCTCCCCATATCCCCTAATTCCCTTATCGATCAGAAAACTATCTACCCGTGATTTAAACATATTCAACGAGGAAGCCTCCACCACTTCAATGGGCAGAGAATTCCAGAGATTCACTACCCTCTGAGAGAAGAAGTTCCCCCTCAACTCTGTTCTGAACTGGCCCCCCCCTTATTTTGAGGCTGTGCCCTCTAGTTCTGGTTTCCCTTCTAAGTGGAAAGAATCTCTCCACCTCTACCCTATCCAGCCCCTTCATTATCTTATATGTCTCTATAAGATCACCCCTCATCCTTCTAAACTCCAACGAGTACAGACCCAATCTGTTTAATCTCTCTTCATAAGCTACACCCCTCATCTCCGGTATCAACCTGGTGAACCTTCTTTGCACTCCCTCCAAGGCCAATATATCCTTTCGCAAATAAGGGGACTAAAACTGCACACAGTACTCCAGTTGCGGCCTCACCAGTGCCTTGTACAGTTGCAGCAAGACCTCCCTGCTTTTATATTCTATCCCCCTCGCGATAAAGGCCAACATTCCATTCGCCTTCTTGATCACCTGCTGCACCTGCAGACTGAGTTTTTGCGATTCGTGCACAAGGACCCCCAGGTCCCTCTGCACAGTCGCACGATGTAATTTTTCAGAGCTGTCTCTCAAATAAAAATATGGGGAGCGATTTTTCACAAACTAAATGCTGAACGGACGGGACACCGGGAGATTTTCCCACCTGTTTTTTTGGGAATATTTAGTGGGATGAATTTGCGGCACTCTGTATTTACAGAGTCCGCTGGGCGATTCATGTCGGTAAGGCGGGGGCAGGACCTTATCCCACCCAAGAGGCCCGTGTCAGTGTGCCGGTCTGTCAGTAGGGAGATTGGTGCATGCGCATTGGCCTCCCATCGCCAGCCTCCCGATTGCTGCCCTGCACCCCCCCGATCGCCAGCCCCCGTGATCCCTCGCTGGTCACCAGCTTCTTCAAACGCCCCCAGGCCAGCCCCGATCGCCAGCCCCCTATGGCCAGCCCCGACCACCCCCTCCCCCCCCACCCCCACCCCAACCCCCCCCAATGGCCAGCCCTGATTGCCCTCCATCCTCCCAACCCCACTGATCATTATGCAGAGTGGCAACGGGTCCCCTCCACCACGGATCGGCCCCGCCCCCAGTAGGCCCCACTCCCCCTCAGTCCCTGCCCCCTTGGCACTGCCCGGTGCTCAGTGGGCAGTGCCAAGGGGCACTCCCTCTGCCCCCGACATCCTGGGGGTCCTCAATAGCCACTCTCCCACCAGTGGGGTCTTCATGGTTTATTCCCGGCTGGTGGGAACCTCTCTCGACGTGGAGATAACATTAGCAAGCCTGGCCGATACCGTCCCGGCTTTGCTAATGACATGGAAATTGGGATTTTCATATTGTAATCAGCCTCTTGCTGTTTACAGTGCAAGCCTTTCCAGGCGTTGTAAAAAATGCGTCCCACTACAGCCCCCTACTGACATTTCCTGGCCTGCTGCACTACTCGAACAATGCAGCGGGGTGGGAAATGTCTGACTTTCTCACTTCGGCCTGTCTCCAACTGCACAGCCTTCGATAGGCATGGGAAAACCAGATAAAGTCTCTTCTAATTTGATTTGATTTGATTTATTATTGTCGCATGTATTAACATACAGTGAAAAGTATTGTTTCTTGCGCGCTATACAGACAAAACATACTATTCATAGGGAAGGAAAGGAGAGAGTGCAGAATGCAGTGTTACAGTCATAGCTAGGGTGTAGAGAAAAATCAACTTAATACAAGGTAAGTCTATTCAAAAGTCTGACAGCAGCAGGGAAGAAGCTGTCCTTGAGTCGGTTGGTACGTGACCTCAGACTTTTGTATCTTTTTCCAGACGGAAGAAGGTGGAAGAGAGAATGTCCGGGGTGTGTGAGGTCCTTAATTATGCTGGCTGCTTTGCCGAGGCAGCGGGAAGTGTAGACAGAGTCAATGGATGGGAGGCTGGTTTGCGTGATGGATTGGGCTACATTCATGACCTTTTGTAGTTCCTTGCGATCTTGGGCAGAGCAGGAGCCATATCAAGCTGTGATACAACCAGAAAGAATGCTTTCTATGGTGCATCTGTAAAAGTTGGTGAGAGTCATAGCTAATATGCCAAAGTTCCTTAGTCTTCTGGGAAAGGAGATGCGTTGGTGGGCTTTCTTAACTATAGTGTCGGCTTGGAGGGACCAGGACAGGTTGTTGATGATCTGGACACCTAAAAGCTTGAAGCTCTCGACCATTTCTACTTCGTCCCCATTGATGTAGACAGGAGCATGTTCTCCTTTACGCTTCCTGAAGTCGATGACAATCTCCTTCGTTTTGTTGACATTGAGGGAGAGATTATTGTTGCCGCACCAGTTCACCATATTCTCTATGTCATTCCTGTACACTGTCTTGTCATTATTTGAGATCTGTCCCACTACGGTGGTGTCGTCAGCAAACTTGAAAATCGAATTGGAGGGGAATTTGGCCGCACAGTCATAGGTGTATAAGGAGTATAGTAGGGGGCTGAGAACACGGCCTTGTGGGGCACTGGTGTTGAGGATGATCCTGGAGATGTTGTTGGTGCCTATCCTTACTGATTGTGGTCTGTGGGTTAGGAAGTTCAGGATCCAGTCACAGAGGGAGGTGCCGAGGCCCAGGCCACGGAGTTTGAAGATGAGTTTCGTGGGAATAATAGTGTTGAAGGCTGAGCTGTAGTCAATAAAAAGGAGTCTGACATAGGTGTCTTTGTTATCTAAGTGTTCCAGGGTTTAGTGCAGGGCCAGGGAAATGGCATCTGCTGTGGACCTGTTACGGCGGTAGGCAAACTGTAGTGGATCCAGGCAGTCTGGGAGGCTGGAATTGATTCGTGCCATGACTAACCTTTCGAAGCACTTCATAATGATGGATGTCAGAGCCACCGGCCGATTGTCATTAAGGCACGCTGCCTGGTTTCTCTTAGGTACTGGAATGATGGTCGTCTTCTTGAAGCAGATAGGGACTTCAGGTTGTTGTAAACAGAGGTTGAAGATGTCTGTGAATACCTCCGCCAGCTGACCCGCGCAGGTACCCCATCTGTGCCAGTTGCTTTCCATAGGTTGACCTTCAAGAAAGCTGCTCTGACATCTGTAATGGTGACCAGGTTCATCCAGGTTCATCCAGGGCTTCCAGAGTGGAGGGCATACTCTCGCTAACCTCTTGCTCAAAACGGGCATAGAATGCATTGAGCTCATCAGGGAGGGGTGCGTTGGAGCCGGCGATTTTACGTGTCTTCATCTTGCAACCTGTTACGTCTTGCAGACCTTACCATAGTCGGTGGGGCCGGTGTGGCTAGCCTGGGACTCTAGCTTGGTCCGGTACTGTCTTTTGGCATCTTTGATGGATCTCCTTGGAGGGTATCTGATCAGATCGTATCTGATAAGACTTCTGCAACAAAGCGATCCCAATAAATTCATCTTTCAGGGTTTCATATTCACAATTCATAGCTAATTGATATAAATCACTAATGAAATAATCTAGGCTCTCCCCCTGTCTTTGAGTGCGCCTATTGATCTTTGTCCTCTGTATAATGGAGTTCCTTCGAAGTTTAAGATAAGTATCAAAGGTTTTGACAATTTCTTCAGATGTCACTGTGTCTTGCTTTATGCCCTGTTTGATTATTATGTCATCTGTGATAGGTCCTACGGCATAGAGTAAGGTGCTGACCTGTTCTTTGCTAGTCTTCTCTGCTAGTCCTGAAGTTGTTCTGCACTTGGAAAATCAGTGATGATCAGTTGTGCCAGTTCTTGGCTTGATCTGGGCCTTCCATGTGGTTGAAGCAAGGATTTGGTAAAGCGAAGATTTTCTCCATGGCTTGTCTTCACTGTAGGCTTTTTTTGAGGTTCAACTGGAGATTTTTTCATCTGCTGTCCTTGACCTTCAGTCGTTTCTCTTGCTGCTTCTTCCAGTTGCTTTGTGCTTCACTGGTTGTTTCTTTCATCCTGTTTTCTGCTGCCACCATCTGTTATCATTGTTGTGGGTCTTGGGTGGGGTTGATCTGGACCTACAGATACTGCTGGAGGCAAGGCTGTTGGTAAACTCTACCTTTAATTGAAATTATACCCACTCGGTACAATAAAGACTCAACATGAGGATCGACAGAGGACTATCTCTCTCCATGTTTTGTTGTTATGCGATCTTACAGCACTGATGATGTAGATTATATGTTTACATATTTAATATTAACCCTTTATACTACAGTGTTAATTAAGTAAAATGTTAAATTATACATTGAACGAAAATAGCAACGCCTACAAGAAGCCTAGGAAGAGTTAAATAGTTAAATCTCAAAAACATTTCTAAAACTTTGAGAAGTGTGAAGCATGCATTGTTGATTTAAAAGCTGTGGTTTTAGGATAGTGGAAAATAATTAATTATTAACAACAGTCACTTGCCACTAGCTCTAAATAAATACAAGTTGGGAAAATTGAATGGTAAAATGTTTGAAATATTCTGGTGAGGTGGCTTTCTCTGATTGAAGATCTTTTTATTTATTACTGGCCAGCCCAGCATTTCTTGCCCATCCCTAATTGCCCTTGAGAAGGTTGTGGTGAAGGTTGCAGTTGCAGCCCATGTGTTGTAGGAATATGTACAACGCTGTTAGGAAGGGCATATTGTAAATAATGTTTACCAAGTTACTGCCAAAATAAGAAATAACATAATGATACAAAAACAGAAAATACTGGAAAATCTCAGCAGGCCCGACAGTATCTGTGGAGAGAGAATAGAGCCTTTGACCAGAATTTTACTCTGTCCTCCTCTGCTGCCTCCAATAACTGTTCCTGCTTCCTTGTGATGTACAGCTCACCATGTGACAAGCTAACTGTTCCTCTTGGAGTGTCCACTGAAGTGTGTGGATCTGAGTAGTTAGAGGGTGCACATGAGTTGTGTGACAGTGCTTTGTCAAATTGTGTGACCTTCTCTGAGACCCCTTGGCCTCCTCCTGCTCCAGCTCCTCCCCCGCAGTGGGGACGTGCAGCCTTCCCAAGTTGCCACTCCATCATCCCACCTGCTTTCTCTGTCCAGAAGGTCCAAAAAGGATTCATTCTCACCCCTACTGGTATTTTATTACATTCTGAGGTTTTAACAGGCAGGTACAGGTTACTGTCACACTCCCCTGTTCCAGCAAGCTCAGAAGCAGGATGCTCATTCCACGGCAAAGCCCAATCCAGTAATTTTTGGGTTGCCGACCCGCTGCCGGTCTCCTCCACCAGAAGCGGGTGTGAATGTTAACGTTCTGGCCTTGACTCCTTGGCTGCAGCCTGCTTTATGGTGGTGACCTTGTGAGGGGTGGATGGAGGGAGTCATTCCTGCATCCTGGGAAACTTGGGTGTAAGATCCTGACCTAGTTTCTGATTATTCGGGCGAATCTCTGCCAGGAATCTGCTGAGCTGGCCATGAATCACTGACACTACACTGTTTCAGCTCAGCACAACACTTTTTAAAAAGCTTGCCAAGCCGGCATGCGATGTTAATTTGTCCTGAATCCATAGAATCCCTATCGTGCAGAAGGAGTCCATTCAGCCCATTGAGTTGCACCGACTCTCCAAATGATTTTACCCATTTTCGTAAGTCTGCGCATTCACCATGGCCAATTCCCCTAACCTACACATCTTGTGACTCTAAGGGACAATTTAGCATGGCCAATCCACCTAACCTGCACATCTTTGGAGTGTGGAAGGAAACCGGAGCATCTGGAGGAAACCCACGCAGACACGGGGAGAACGTGCAGACTCCACACAGACAGTGACCCAAACCAGGAATTGAACTCGGATCCCTGGCGCTGTGAGCAGCAGTGATAACCACTGCGCCGCCCTAAATACAGTAGTTAGTTATTTTCAAAAAAATTTCTTTCTGTGTTTTCCAGGTCACGGGAAGAGCAGCCTCGACTGTGGAAGCAATCCCATTGACTTACAGACTTTTGTCTTAGTTCAGCATTCCATCTGTCGCTGTTTGTAATGTTGTGAGATATCTCTACCTCCCAGCACCTGGCACAAGAACGAGAACTACTTTGAACCACTTATCTTTTTAATCACTGTTCCGTCTGAATTTTTCCGATTGCCTTTGAGAAATGTTGCAGTGATTTTGATCTGGGATCTGCAGTCTAACCTCTTATCTGCTCAGCGGGCTATCTGGATCAGAGAAGCCCTTTGCACCCTTGCTGCTGTTCTCACACAATTGCTCGAGGCCTCTTGTGGTTCAGCTAAGGACACCATCATAATGATCGAGTGATCCTAAATCGCACATGGTAATAAAAGGAGCCAGGACACACATACTCTGCACTGCCACCATTCCTTTTGAAATATTGACGGTCAATTTTCTGAAGCCTCCACCACCAGCAGAATCTTGCACGCAACTAATGCATTGCAGAAAACTGCAGTTAGGCTGTCTGCAGTTTGTCAATCTGCACTACAGCAGAAGTGGGGACAAAATTTAGCAGAAGAAAGCATCAATGTTTTTCATGATTAAACATTTACTTGACCCTATTACAATATCTCTGGGTGCTCACAGTATCGCTGAGGCTGCAAATGCACAGACCTTTTGGAGAGTCGGTGCAGAATCGATGGGTCGAATGGCCTCCTTTGCACTAACGGGATTCTATGATTTGTCCACTCGGTGCAGGTTTGGGATATACCTGTCTGTGACTTTACAGAAGGAGGTCACTGTTGCATTGTAGGTTCAGCACTGCTCACAGTATGATGCACAGAGTCACATGGTAACAGTCTCAGAGAGAATACTCTAGGATCAGCCTGCATGGAGAAGCAGCCCCATGCATGACATTTAACTGGGATCTGTAAAGATTAAAGATTAACAGTTAATGGTTAAATGTTTAAATATACAAGACCTCCACATCAAGACATCAAACAAATCCATAATGCAATATGGTGATCAGTAGCAATATGAAAAGTGACATTTTAAACAATGAACCCAGGACAGAGTTCCAAGATATAAGCCTCACCAGAGAGACATGTGCCTAAGAAGAAAACTTGAAGAAACAATCGAAGGAGCTTTGCTACAGATTTAGAAGTTGAGGAATTCACCAGAGTGAGTGGAAGTGACTATGATCTAGTCAGATCATAAATATGGGCCAGCAAAAATGACAAAGAATTGCCAGGCCCTGAGTGACACAGCGTGAAAAAAGTGCACAACATACAAAGAACAAAGAAAATTACAGCATGGGAACAGGCCCTTTGGCCCTCCAAGCCTGCACCGACCATGCTGCCTAGCTGAACTAAAACCCCCTACCCTTCTGGGACCATATCCCTCTATTCCCATCCTATTCATGTATTTGTCCAGACGCCCCTTAAAACTCACTATTGTATCTGCTTCCACTACCTCTCCCGGCAGCGAGTTCCAGGCACCCACCACCCTCTGTGTAAATAACTTGCCTCGTACATCTCCTTTAAACCTTGCCCCTCGCACCTTAAACCTGTGCCCCCTAGTAATTGACTCTTCCATCCTGGGAAAAAGCTTCTGACTATCCACTCTGTCCATGCTCCTCATAATCTGGTAGACTTCTATCAGGTCGCCCCTCAACCTCCGTCGTTCCATTGAGAACAAACCAAGTTTCTCCAACCTCTACTCAAAGCTAATGCCCTCCATACCAGGCAACATCCTGGTAATTCTTTTCTGTACCCTCTCCAAAGCCTCCACATCTTTCTGGTAATGTGGCGACCAGAATTGAACACTATATTCCAAGTGCGGCCCAACTAAAGTTCTATAAAGCTGCAACATGACTTGCCAATTTTTAAACTCAACCCCCTGGCCGATGAAGGCAAGCATGCCGTATGCCTTCTTGACTACCTTCTCCACCTGCGTTGCCACTTTCAGTGACCTGTGTACCTGTACACCCACATCCCTCTGCCTATCTATACTCTTAAGGGTTCTGCCATTTACTGTATATTTGCCATCTGTATTGGACCTTCCAAAATGCATTACCTCACATTTGTCCGGATTAAACTCCATCTGCCATCTCTCCGCCCAAGCCTCCAACCGATCTATATCCTGCTGCATCCTCTGATGGTCCTCATCGTTATCTGCAGATCCACCAACCTTTGTGTCATCCGCAAACTTACTAATCAAACCAGTTACATTTTCTTCCAAATCATTGACATATATTACAAACAGCAAAGGTCCCAGCACTGATCCATGAGGAACGACACTTGTCACAACCCTCGATTCAGAAACGCACCTTTCCACTGCTACCCTCTGTCTTCTATGACCGAGTCAGTTCTGTATCCACCTTGCCAGCTCACCTCTGATCCCATGCGACTTCACCTTCCGCAACATGGTGAGAAAAATTACAAAAATATGTTGTACTTTCATTATAGAAAATGTCCCGGAAGTTCAGCAGATGGCAGTAGTGGTGGCCAGGCTGCACTGAAATTATAGAAAAGTTAAATAAAAATCGTCTGGCAGATTAAAGAGAGAAATCTGAAAAGGGAGGTGATGGTATAGTGGCATTGTCACTGGACTAATAATCCAGAGAGCAGGGCAATGCTCTGGGGACCCACATTCGAATCCCACCATGGCAGATGGTGAAATTTGAATTAACAAATATCCGGAACTGAAATGTCCAATGATGACCATGAAACCATTATCGATTGTCATAAAGACCCTCCTGATTTACTAATGTCCTTTAGGGAAGGAAATCAGCCACCCTCACCTGGTCTGGCCTACATGTGAGCAATGTGACTCTGAAATGCCCTCTGAAATGCCCACCATCCACTCAGTCATATCAAACCATGAAAAAGAAGTCAATAAGTAATGAAATCGGATAGATCACCCCCAGGAAACAACACTGGCAAGCCCAACCCTGTCAACCTTACTAACATCTGGGGGCTTGTCCCAGAATTGGGAGATCTCTCACAGACAGGTCAAGCAACATCCTGATATACTCATAATCATGGAATCGTACCTTAGAAACAATGTACCAGACACCATCACTGTCCCTGGGTACGTCCTGTCCCATCAGTAGGGCAGGTCCAGCAAAGGTGGTGGCCCAGTGGTATACAGTGGGAAAGGAGCTGCCCTGGGGATCCTCAATATCAACTCTGGACTCCTTGAAGTCTCATGGCATCAGATCAAACATGGTCAAAGAAACCTCCTGCTGATTACTATATACCATCCCCCCTCAGCTGATGAATCAGTATTCCTTCATGTTGAACACCACTGTTGAAGCAGCACTGAGGGTGGCAAGGGCACAGATTGTACTCTGGGTGGGGGAACTTCAATGTTCACCATCAAGAATGGCTCGGTAGCACCACCATAGACCGAGCAGTCCAGGTCCTAAAGGACATCAAGATTGGGACTGCGTCAGGTGACGAGGGAACCAACAAGAGGGAAAAACATACTTGACTTCATCCTCACCAACCTGCCTGCTATAGCTGTCTCTGGCCATTTGACAAAGTACAGTATTCGGGAGCCCGAGCAAAACTAGAGTCACTGGGAAACGGGAAAGACTCTCCTCTTGTGGGGATCCTACCGAGCACAAAGGGCGATGGTCATGGCTGTTGGCAGTCAATCATTTCAGTTCCAGGACATCACTAAAGAAGTCCCTCAGGGTCGTGTCCTAGGCCCAACCATCTTCAGCTGCTCATCAATGACCTTCCCTCCATCATAAGGTCAGAAGTGGGGATGTTCGCTACTGACTGCACAATGTTCAGCACCATTTGCGACTCCTCAGATACTGAAGCAGCCCATGTTCAAATGCAGCAACACCTGGACAATATCCAAGCTTGGGCTGACAAGTGGCAAGTATCATTCGTGCCACACAAGTGCCAGTCCATATTCAATTCTAAAAGGAGAGAATGTAAATATCATCCCTTGATATTCAATGGCATTACCATAGCTGAATCTCCGACTATCAACATCCTGGGGATACCATTGACCAAAAACTGAACTGGACTAGCCATATAAATATTGTGGCTACATGAGCAAGTCAAAAGCTAGGAATCCTGCAGTGAGTAACTCACTTCCGGACTCCCCCAATTCCCACCATCCACAGCCACAAGTCAGATTTGTAATGGAATACTTGCCTGGATGAATACAACCCCAACAACACTCAAGAAGTTGACATCATTCAGGACAAAGCAGCCCGCTTGATTGGCAACACATCTGCATACATTCACTCCCTCCACTACTGATACACACTAGCAGCAGTGTGTACTATCTACAAGATGCACTGCAGGAACTCACCAGGGGTCCTTAAACAGCTCATTCCCAATCCATGACCTAGGACAAGGGCAGCAGGCTTATAGGAACACCACCACCTGCAAGTATCCTTCCAAGCCACTCACCATCCTGACTTGGAAATATATTGCTGTTCCTTCACTGTCGCTGGGTCAAAATCCTGGAACTCCCTCCCTAAAACAGCATTGTGGGTGTACCTACGCCACAGGGACTGCAGTGGTTCAGGAAGGCAGCTCACCACCACCTTCTCAAGCGCAATTAGGGATGGGCAATAAACGCTGGCCTAGCGTGCAATGCTCAGATTCCATGACTGAATTTAAAAAAAGATCCCCCCCTCACCCACCCACCCCCACCCCCTCAGGGTTTCAGGACAAAAATCTGAAAAATGCAGGTTCGAAAAGTGTTTCAAAATGGCAGAGATCGCTGTATAAAATGTCCAAACCCTTCAGGACAAGCTCCTCATCTACTGCCTCCATCAGGTAATTCTGACACCTGATAAATTGGAACCTCAGCTATCCCGTATGCAGTCTCAATGTAAAACTATGAAACCCACAGCTGCTGTGCCATGGCAAATGAAGAAAGTTAGTGGATGGGGTCGCCAGATTTATTCCTGGAGGTTTCATTACATGATGTCTAATGACACATTACTTTCCCATGTGATGGGCAAGCTAATGGGGCTAAA
Organism: Mustelus asterias; assembly: GCF_964213995.1. Lineage (NCBI taxonomy): Eukaryota > Metazoa > Chordata > Chondrichthyes > Carcharhiniformes > Triakidae > Mustelus > Mustelus asterias. The sequence goes on along the minus strand of NC_135802.1, from coordinate 38,991,388 downwards.
GGTAGACAAGTCTCCTAATCCTGATGGAACTTCTTCACACAAAGGGTTGTGAATCTGTGGAATTCCCTGCCCAGTGAAGCAGTTGAGGCGACCTCATTGAATGTTTTTAAGGCAAGGATAGATAAATCTTTGAACAGTAAAGGAATTAAGGGTTATGGTGAGTGGGTGGGTAAGTGGAGCTGAGTCCACGAAAAGATCAACTATGATCTTATTGGATGGTGGAGCAGGCTCGAGGGGCCAGATGGCCTACTCCTGCTCCTAGTTCTTATGTTCTTATGGTTTAGTCGGCCTGTGCGTGTTTATAAACCAAGCTTGAACTTTTGACCCAGCTGAGAGTCTTTGAAAAGCACGAAAGCCCTGAGGTTACTATTCAGAAAATTGATGAGAGTGAAGCTGTGCTTTAAAAGGAAAACTGGTGAATTTTGGCTTTTTTAAGAAACACGTAAATGTACGAGAAGCTGACCCAGAGGCAGCAGAAATCCAGGGTGTTGTGTTTAACCGGATAATTCAGTTCTATTTGCTTAGGGAGGAAAATAGGGAGTTGTAGAGAACTGATTCAGACCAAGTAACTCTTTAAAGAGAGGAGAACTCCAGCTCCTGAATAGATGCCAAGGGCGTGTCTATGTGTGTCTGTTGGGTCATGGTGTGTAACCATCAGCAACACCTACACTTGGAAAAGGAGGTCGTATTGTTAGGATTATACCATAGACCCAGAGTTGTGACCTGTGCAGCCAGACTCAGAGACCTGCCTCCCACAGAATGAATGGGATTCTACAGCCTCATTCGACCCGAGACCAGAAAATCCCGCCCGAGATCAATGAACATTTCTATTGTCCGCCCCTCGCCCGCTCCGATTCCATGGCAGGCGGGGCGATAGAATTCCGGCAGATATGTTTAAAAGTCTATCCAGACTCAATAAAAAGATGAAGATGGCTGAGCTTGTTGGATTGAGTTTAAGGTAGAAGTTCATGTTGTTTAGAATCATTCTCTTATTTGCTCAGTGTACTGATTTGGTCATTATTACTTTTATTTATTTTATCCAAGTTTGTATAGTCTAGAGTCCTTTGATGTTTCAATTTAATCGTGGGAGTTCTGTCGCTTATTTCCTAACTCTTGGCTCTTTAATGCATGATGTAAATGACCATGATCTGTCAGGCCAGATCCTAACAAGTATCCGGCTTGGCCAGTATTCTCATAACTGGGATCATAATTACAGGGAACATCTGTTCCCACTTGTGTAAAGTCCGAGAATGAGGGGGCACAGATTAAAGGCAATTGGCAAATGAAGCAATGGCAACATGAGGAAAAAACATTTTCACACAGCGAGTGGTTAGGGTTTGGAATTCACTGCCAGAGAGAATGGTGGAGGCAGTTTCCATTGAGGCAGTTAAAAGGGAATAAGATGGTGAGCTGATAAGGAAGAATAGGTTACGGTGTGAAAGTGTGAGACTGGCACAAGATGAGTTGCTCATTTGGGGAGCCACCATGATGGGCCAGAATGGCCTCCTGTGCTGTAACCATCCTGTACTCTGCAACTATTATTGCTTTTACCTTGGATCCCCTGCAGTTGAGCACCTTTGCACGTAATTTCACACCTTCTGCTGTCAATCCCCTCAAGAAGAAGTCTGCATCAGTTGTATGTCTTTCCCCTGGATGGGACCATGCCCCACAGCTCTCTGGGTCCAGGAAGTCCTTGAGTGTCATTTCTCTGTACAGGTTGTATAAAGATATAGTAACGTGAAGTTTTTCAAGAGCGGTGAAAGGACCTTCCTGCTGCTGAGAATGCTGGCTGAACAATGTTTGTGTGGATTGCACAGCACTGGCCATGCAGTTCAGCTGCTTCAACCCATTTTGCACAGGTTTAATTCCAAACACTGGAGCAGCGGAAATGCAAATGCGGAAATCCAGATAACTCACTTGGAGGATATTCCATGGTAAAGTGTCCAAAATTGAGTACATAGGTTGGCTTCGCAATGACTAGAAATAAAACAAGTTGGTTCAAATAGAGAGGTTTTGTTGCAATTGTACAGGGTGTTCCAGGCCTCACCTGGAATACTGTGTACAGTTTTGGTCCCCTTACCTAAAAAAGAACATAGTAACAATGAAGGCAGTCCAAAGGAGATTCACCAGGCTAATTCTTAGGATAAGAGGGTTGTCCTATCAAGAGAGACCAAGTAGTCTAGGTCTGTGTTCCTTGGAGTTTAGAAGAGTGCGGGATGACCTTATTCAAACATATAAGATCCTGAGGGGGCTTGACAGGGTAGATGGTGAGATGTTTTCACTAGTGGGAGAGTCTTGAACAAGGGGACAAAGCTACAAGATAAAGGCCCGGTCATTTATCTCACAGAGGGTGGTGAATCTCTGGAATTCTCTGCCCCAAAGGGTGATTGAGGCTGGATCGTTAGAAGTATTTAAAGTGGAGGTGGATAAATATTTGATAGATTAAGGAACTGAGGATTATGAGGAAATGGCACAGAAAAGGAGTTGAGGCCGGTATAGATCAGCCATGATGGTATTGAATGGTGGGGCAGGGTTGAAGAGTCTGGTGGCCTCCTCCTGCTTCTATTTCTTGTGTTCCTATTATAAGTGCATACCTCTGAGCTACATCTCAGTGCTTGATTCACCTTGCTTATAAACGCCAGGTTTCAGAGATCTGGATTGTCCAAAGACAGTCCCAGTGACTTGCTAAATTGTAGAAAACAGGCACAAAGCTTCCTATTCATTTGGAAAAAAAAATTAACTGGGGACTGGAAACAAATCACTCGTACAATCTGACAATTACAATTAATGCCTTTTCTTGGCAGGAGCTGCGTGGTTCGGTACAAAGGACTTCAGTGATGAGACAGACCATTAAATGAAGAAGCTCTTTGTAAAAATGGAAGCAGTTCAGTTGATAATCTGCTTGTCTGACACCTGTTACAGTGTAGCTGATGCAAAGACGTTTCCCACTGGAGAAAGTTCCTCTTGTTATAGATAGCTCTGTCTCCAAATCTTATACACACCACGCCAGTGACACTGGCCTCATTTTTGTGTGAGGTGGAGGGAATCCCAATGTTGGGGCCCAAATTGAGTTGCGTGTCCACTTGAACGGGAGATGTGTCCAAGTGATGTTGGGCTGGAGGTTGAGCCAGTCAATAACAGGGTGGGCGAGGGTACGAGAGGAACTCCCATCAACGGATGCAGGAGCCATATTTAAAGGATGGCGGCCCCCGTTGTTATGTCATACAGAAAGCCTTCAAGAAGGGAGAGTAAGCAAGCATTACTCTTAAGGAATGGCTGCAGGAAAAGTGGCTTCCAGGTGTAGTGATGCCTCCCCGCAGGTGCTCCTCCAAGTGAGAATGACATGGCAGAAGGTCTTTTTCCCACTGGGTGGGCGAGGAAGAGGACAGCAGGCCTCATCAAGAAAGTGTGGCTTGAGGACACAGAGGAAGTTAGCAGCTGAGGGCTGGTCACATTATAGGATCCCGACAGTGCAAAGTCCGTACAGACAGTCACCTGAGGCTGGAATTGAACCTAGGTCCCTGGAGCTATGAGGCAGGAGTGCTAACCGCTGTGCCACCGTGCCGCCCCACATGGACCTGGTTGGAATCTTGCAGGTGATTCAATGACCCACTGAGTTCTGGCAAGGGGAGTGGATCTTGTTATACCAAATCCCTGGCCCTGGATGTCACAAATGCAATGTGAAATGAGGTTGAGGATCCCGGAACAGGGCATGATCAGGCACCAGTGTTCACGATAGAACTTAACTCTGAAAAGTGTGAGGTGATACACTTTGGAAGGAGTAATTTGACAAGGAAGTATTCAATGAACGGTGTGACACTAGGAAGCTCTGTGGAACAAAGGGACCATGGCAAGATGAACTAGAGACCAGCGACACGCTTGTGGCCATGGGAGAAATAGGCATGCAATGCAGGGAGGAGATGCTTGGTGTATGGTGCCAATGAAGAGGGGGTATTGGAGCTAGTAAAGGTTTCAACAAGGTAGTCTGTCACTGAGGATGAGGTGGGTGTGGAGACCACAGTGTGTGAGATGCTTTGTGGAAGTGATACTGAACGTTATGACATGCACGGCACGGTAGCACAGTGGTTAGCACTGCTGCTTCACAGCTCCAGGGACCTGGGTTCAATTCCCGGCTTGGGTCACTGTCTGTGTGGAGTTTGCACATTCTCTTCGTGTCTGCGTGGGTTTCCTCCGGGTGCTCCTGTTTCCTCCCACAGTCCAAAGATGTGCGGGCTAGGTTGATTGGCCATGCTAAAATTGCCCCTTACTGTCCTCAGATGCGTAGGTTAGAGGGATTAGTGGGTAAAATATGTAGAGATATGGGGGTAGGGCCTGGGTGGGATTGTGGTCGGTGCAGACTCGATGGGCCGAATGGCCTCTTTCTGTACTGTAGGGTTTCTATGATTTCTATGCATGACCTCTAGTGTACCTGTGGACAGTGGTGAACTCCAGGTGCATGACAGGCAACTGGGAGTTGGTGGAGAGTACTCTGCCCTAACATCATTCTGTCACCCTCACAGGCCAACCAGCAAATGAAACAACATCAAGGGCAGCGTAACTGTGTGAGACTCTAGAGGTGGAGCAATCTTTGGAAGAGACATTGTCACATCATTCTAACACACCCTCCACCAGTGCAGATGCATGGATGTCGGAGGGTATTAGAGCGGGGATAGAAAGGATAATGTCTGCTAGTGAGCATGACACAGAAACATGTGAGTATCTAATGGAATCAGTGACAACTGCGGCCATTACTCATTGGAGGAGTGAGGAAGCGCTGAATGGTGCTCAGCCTCACACTGATGGCAGGTCTCGAAAACCATCATCAAAGTGGCACTTGCAGCAGAGTGAAGTGTGCAGAAATAAGAACATAAGAACTAGGAGCAGGAGTAGGCCATCTGGCCCCTCGAGCCTGCTCCACCATTCAATAAGATCATGGCTGATCTTTTCATGGACTCAGCTCCACTTACCCGCCCGCTCACCATAACCTTTAATTCCTTTACTGTTCAAAGATTTATCTATCCTTGCCTTAAAAACAATCAATGAGGCAGCCTCAACTGCTTCACTGGGCAGGGAATTCCACAGATTCACAACCTTTTGTGTGAAGAAGTTCCTCCTCAACTCAGTCCTAAATCTGCTCCCCCTTATTTTGAGGCCATGCCCCCTTGTTCTAGTTTCACCAGCCTGTGAAAACAACTTCCCTGCCTCTATCAAACAACCCCCCAGTTTCCGTCAGAATTGAATTCGAACAAGACCTCTCCACTGGACAGGACCTTCGACCGATGCTATACACTAGATACATCGATGACATTTTCTTCCTTTGGACTCATGGTGAACAATCACTGAAACAACTATATGATGACATCAACAAGTTCCATCCCACCATCAGACTCACCATGGACTACTCTCCGGAATCGGTTGCATTCTTGGACACACGCATCTCCATCAAGGACGGTCACCTCAGCACTTCACTGTACCGCAAGCCCACGGATAACCTCACGATGCTCCACTTCTCCAGCTTCCACCCTCAACACGTTAAAGAAGCCATCCCCTACGGACAAGCCCTCCGTATACACAGGATCTGCTCGGATGAGGAGGATCGCAACAGACACCTCCAGACACTGAAAGATGCCCTCATAAGAACAGGATATGGCGCTCGACTCATCGATCGACAGTTCCGACGCGCCACAGCGAAAAACCGCACCGACCTCCTTAGAAGACAAACACAGGACACGGCGGACAGAGTACCCTTCATCGTCCAGTACTTCCCCGGAGCGGAGAAGCTACGACATCTTCTCCGGAGACAATACACATCTCTTTAACCTGTGCTTAACGCTCTCTCCACTCACATTGTCTGTACCTTTAAGACTTGATTACCTGTAAAGACTCGCATTCCAACCATTATTTTGTAAATTGAGTTTGTGTCTTTATATGTCCTGTTTCTGAACAGAACTCCCACTTACCTGACGAAGGAGCAGCGCTCCGAAAGCTAGTGGCTTGTGCTACCAAATAAACCTGTTGGACTTTAACCTGGTGTTGTGAGACTTCTTACTCTGTCAGAATTCCCAGAGATAGTTTACTCCCATGTTCAGATGACGGAAGAGTCCACCCATGTCATGAGTACAGCCATGTCTCTGGCTTATGTGTGTACAGCCTCTTCCACTGAGAGAATGGTTATCGTTACGGAGAGCCACATGCAGCCAATCACACAGCAGATACCCGCTGACCTGCAGATCATTTAATCATCCATGAACTCTATGACATAAGCTGTGGTTCCCCGACTTTCGAACAATTGAGGGATGCTTCCTGGAGAAGAAAAGGAAGATTGGAAGATTGAACGTATTTCCTTCTTTATAAATATTTTTCCCAACCCTTAAATTTGGAAATGTCCCAATCCTCCATTAATGGCTTACACAACAAAGGCAACAGGGGTTTTGCAACATCTACACCTTGTTACACACACAAAATATGTGGGAGCCATGATGTGGAGATGGTGGACACTCACTTGATGAAGGAGCATCGCTCCAAAAGCTCGTGATTCCAAATAAACTTGTTGGACTGGTGTTGTGAGACTTCTTACAATAAATGGAGGATAAGGACAAAGGAAGAAGGTTCAAGGCATGACCACAATAAAAATACAAGTATCAATTTTACAAGTGTTATCCTAGACTTGAAACTTTATCTCTGTTCTCACTCCACAGATGCTGTCAGACCTGCTGAGATTTTCCAGCATTTTCTGTTTTTGTTATTACAGTGCAGCCTGGGGGGAGGGGGAGGTGATGTGACATCTCCTTGATGTTCGACCCAGGATGTATATTCCCAAGGCTGGAATCTAAGTGTTTAATTAGAGTCTCATTGGTAAGGGAATCAAAGGTTATGGAGAAAGGTGGGAGAATCGGGTTGAGAAACATATCAGCCATGATCGAATGGCAGAACTGATGGGCCGAATGGCCTAACTCTGCTCCTATATCTTACAGTTTCATGGTCTTATGAGGTCAAGATTCCTTTTATTTTTGGAGACATTTGTGTCAGATAAGCTAACAGCCTTTGTTGAACCTGAGTGTTAGATCTGATAACACTTTGACCAGTAGCACCATTATGGGAGATAATGTCCTGTGAATGTTTCCCTTTGTGTGGAGTTAGCCTGTTCAGACTCCTCATCACCGTGGCCATTGCTACCTTGAAATTACAGCAAGACATCGGGTGACTGGCTGAACTGTGTGCTAGTTTAGCATTTCTCCATTTTTAACAGCACAGAAAAAATTACTTTATAAAATAGTCCCATTGATGAATAGATATATATAATATTTTCTATCACGCCTCGACTGTGATAGTACTCACTACAAATTTCACTTCTTAAACAACAATGCTATTCTCCTTTTGGACCACTGTCTTTATTTTGGGCTGAACCAGGTTATTCGCTCCAGCTTGATGCCATGCCCAATATATTATTAACTTTCAGTCAACGTTTTTAAAAACTAGATACAAATAAATTGTTGAAATGGCGACCACGTATCACGTGACCTTTGACATTTGAGCTACTACCAAGTCTCGAGCAAACACTTAATTAAATATGGGCATTCACAACCATCTAGGGAATTAACACATCTCTTTGTTCAAGGATGGACGAACAGAAAAAAACTATGGAATTTCTAGACTGCCTAACTCCTAACTTCAGACTCAACAAAAAGGAAGATTGAAACTAAACTGGTGGCAGTTTGAAGTGAATGGCCCCTACCATGCTCCCATTGTATCAAACCCTCAGACGTGTCAACCCAAAGCACAGGATGCATAATCACCATGAACACCTCACTCTATTTGGAGAAGGACTCTGGACTTGGGAAACACCACATGGAGGTAGACATGTTGCCTTTTTGCTGTTAAAAAGGTCAGCTGTGAGCTGTTTGCGGCAGAATCACAGAAGCCATTGTGTGGCAACCAGGGGATTTTCACAGTAACTCCATTGCAGTGTTAATGTAAGCCTACTTGTGACACTAATAAATAAACTTATAAAAACAATTAGCTGAGCAAGTGTATGACCTAGACTCGAGACAAGCTGTGAGACATCAGGCATCCAAATGTAACCTATTCCAATTCCTGTTCACCTGACAACCAACCTCCGAATTATTCGACTACAAGAATCCACACAACCTCCTGTGAACCTTTCACTTTACAAGACCCTCCCTTTAACTTCAAAGCATCAGAACCATCCAGGACATTGCAGACCTGCCACTTGGGAAACCAGAGAACATAAAGCAGAGACTGAGGTAACTCCAATATGTAAAAGCGATTAACCTTTATCTGCATAAAACTGTGGTTTGGGTGAGTGTGTCTGTGAGTGTGCATGAAAAGAAGTGTCTCTGATGTTGCATTTAATTTGGGGTAAGTGTGTGGCAATAAATAACCCTCTTTATTTTAAACTCACAAAAGCTTGCTGCTGACTTATTTAATTGGAACATACACTCAAAGAGGTAAGAAAAACACACACTGCTTTCCATACAAAACATACTGCTCATGGGCAATAAGAAAACACATACATTCTGTTCTTGACATGGAGTATTGTGTGTCCAATTCTGGGCACAGCATTTTAGGAGAGATGCAAAGATTTGAGAGAGTGTTCAGAAAAGATTTATGAGAATGCTTCCAGGGATGAGACACATAGAAACATAGAAGATAGGAACAGGAGGAGGCCATTTTGCCCTTCGAGCCTGCTCCGCCATTCATCACGATCATGGCTGATCATCCAACTCAATAGCCTAATCCTGCTTTTTCTCCATAACCTTTGATCCCATTCGCCCCAAGTGCTATATCCAGCCCCCTCTTGAATGCCTTCAATGTTTTGGCAGCAACTACTTCCTGTGGTAATGAATTCCACAGGCTCACCATTCTTTGGGTGAAGAAATGTCTCCTCACCTACGTCCTAAATGGTCTACCCTGAATCCTCATACTGTGACCCCTGATTCTGGACTCCCCCACCATCGGGAATATCCTCCCTGTATCTACCCTGTCTCGTCCTGTTAGAATTTTATAAGTATCTATGAGATCCCCCCTCATTCGTCTGAACTCCAGCAGAAACAATCCTAACCTAGTCAATCTCTCCTCATACATCAGTCCTTCCATCCCGGAATCAGCCTGGTAAACCTTCGCTGCACTCCCTTGAGAGCAAGAACATCCTTCCTCAGAAAAGGAAACCAAAACTGCACACAATACTCTAGGTGTGGCCTCACCAAGGCCCTGTATAATTACAACAACACATCCCTGCTCCTGTACTCAAAACCTCTTGCAATGAAGGCCAACATGCCATTTGCCTTCTTTACCGCCTGCTGCACCTGCATGCTTACCTTCAGCGACTGGTGCATAAGGACACCCAGGTCCCGCTGCACACTCCCCTCTCCCAATTTACAGCCATTCAGGTAATAATCTGACTTTTTGCTTTTGCTTCCAAAGTGAATAACCTCACACTTATCCAAATTATACTGCATCTGCCATTGATTAGCCCACTCACCCAACCTGTCCAAATCGTGCTGAAGGATCTCTGCATCCTCGTCACAGTTCACTCCCGCACCCAACTTGGTATCATCTGCAAACTTTGAGATGTTACATTTTGTTCCCTCATCCAAATCATTAATATATATTGTGAATAGCTCAGGGTCCCAGCACTGATCCCTGTGGCACCCCACTAGTTACTGCCTGCCAATTTGAAAAGCACCCATTAATTCCTACTCTTTGTTTTCTCTCTGCCAACCGTTTTCTATCCATCTCAATACACTTCCCCCAATCACATGTGCTTTAATCTTGCACGATAATCTCTTGTGCGGGATTTTGTCAAATGCTTTCTGAAAGTCCAAGTATACCACATCGACTGGTTCCTCCTTGTCAAGTCTACTAGTTACATCTTCAAAGAATTCCAACAGATTTGTCAAGCATGATTTCCCCTTCATAAATCCATGCTGACTCTGTCTGATCCTGCCACTGCTTTCTAAATGCTCTGCTATAAAGTCCTTGATAACGGATTCGAGAATTTTCCTCACTACCGATGTTAAGCTTACTGGTCTATAATTCCGTTTTCTCTCTACCTCCCTTTTTGAATATTGGAGTGATATTCGCTATCCTCCAATCTGCAGGGACTGTTCCAGAGTCTATAGAATCCTGGAAGATGACCACCAATGCATCCACTATTTCTAGAGCCACTTCCTTAAGTACTCTGGGATTTATCTGCCTTCAATCCCATCAATTTTCCCAGCACCATTTCTCTACTAAATTGATCTCCCTCAGTCCTTCCCTCTCACTAAATCTTGCATTCTCCAACATTTCTGGCATTTGATTTGTGTCCTCTTTTGTGAAGACAGAACCAAAGTATGTATTCAGTTGCTCGGCCATTTCTTTGTCCCCTATTATACATTTCCCCATGTCTGTCTGTAGGGGACCTATATTTGTCTTCACCAACCTCTTTCTCTTCATGTATCTGTAGAAACTCTTAGTGTCAGTCTTTATGTTCCCTGAAAGCTTACTTTCATACTGTATTTTCCCCTTCTTAATCAATCGCTTGGTCCTTCTTTGTTGAATTCTAAACTGCTCCCAATCCTCCGACCTATTATTTTTCTTGGCCAATCTGTATGCTTTTTCCATAGATTGGATACTCTCTCTAATTTCCTTTGCAAGCCATGGATTGGCCCTCTTACCCATTTTGCTTTTGTGCCAGACAGGAATAAACAGTTGCTGCAGTTCCCCCATGTGTTCCTTGAATGTTTGCCATTGCCTATCCATTGTCATCCCTTTAAGTAACTCTCCCCAATCTATCAAGACCAACTCACACCTCATATCTTCATAGTTTCCTTTATTAAGATTCAGCACCCTAGTCTCCGAATCAACTACTTCACTCCAACTTGATAAAGAATTCTATCATGTTATGGTCGCTCATCCTCAAGGAGGTTCATACAGCTTCATTGGCAATGATTCCCTTCTCATTACACAGTACCCAGTCTAAGATGGCCTGCTCTCTAGTTGGATCTCTACATATTGGTCAAGAAAACCATCCCGTATACACTCCAGGAATTCCTCTTCTACGTCATTGTGGCTAATTTGATTTGCTCAATTGCAGATTAAAATCACCCATGATCACCAATATTCCCTTGCCACATGTCTCTCTAATTTTGTGTTTAATGCCATTCCCAACATCACCACTGCAGTTTGGGGGTCTATTTATGACACCCACTAATGTTTTTTTGCCCTCGGCATTTCTCATCTCTACCCATATAGACTCCACGTTGTCACTCTCTGAGCGAAGAAACTGCCTCTCTGGACCCTTTTGTATCTCTCCCCTCTCACCTTAAACCTACACCCTCTAGTTTTAGACTGCCCTACGTTTGGGAAAAGATGTTGACTATCTACCTTATCTATGCCTGTGTAAACTCATAGAAATCAATTGCCAACTAAGGTCTTAGATCCAGAATCAGGCACATATTTGCCTTGTTTCTGATTCAGATTACCACTTAGATGAAGTGCCTGACAATTCAAATCATAGAATCATAGAATCCTACAGTGCAGCCATTCGGCCCATCAAGTCTGCACCAACCACAATCCCACCCAGGCCCTATCCCCATAACCTCATGTATTTACACTAGCTAGTCTTCCTGACACTAAGGTGCAATTTATCATGGCCAATCCACCTAATCCGCACATGTTTGGAGTGTGGGAGGAAACTGGAGCATCCGGAGAAAACCCACGTAGACATGGGGAGAATGTGCAGACTCCGCACAGACAGTGACCCAAGCCAGGAATTGAGTCCGGGTCCCTGGAGTTATGAGGTAGCAGTACTAACCACTGTGTCACCGTGCCGCCATGCACTTAAATGCTGATGATTAGAAATGGGAAGTTTTATAATGATAAGCTTTAGGTTGACAGTACAAACTAGAAATATGTTGAATAAATGTGCACGTTACTGCCTTAGCTTTGTCAAAGTGCCTCAGCTGTTACTAGGATTTGAAGTTTCCATTATGTGGAATGATAATGATGGGATCGGTGAATAGATTTTGTGTTGATTTTTCTGGGATGTTCGTATTCCAAGTGATGGGCAAAAAGATACAAATGTCTGAGGACATGTACCAACCGACTCAAGAACAGCTTCTTCCCTGCTGCCATCGGACTTTTGAATGGACTTACCTTGCATTAAGCTGATCTTTCTCTACACCCGAGCTATGACTGTAACACTTCATTCTGCACTCCCTCCTTTCTTTCTCCTCTATGTACTCTATGAACGGTATGTTTTGTCTGTATAGGGTGCAAGAAACAATACTTTTCACTGTATCCCAATACATGTGACAATAATAAATCAAATCAAAGGATGACATATTAAAGAGAAGGTTTTGAGGATAAATTTTCCCCAGATGCTGCAGGCAGCCTGACTACTATCAATGGTCAGGCTGCAAGGCACACAACTGGTCACCATATTCCCAGATATGTTCCCTAAATTACATCCCTTCCAGCCATTGGAAGCTTTGCTTTGGAACGCTCAGGGTGTGTCACTCCAACTGAAGGAAGAGCTTCATTGTATCTTTGTTTTGATCCATTGGATGGAGTCCACAAATTGTCATTCCCACAATGACAGCGAGTAGCTGAAGTTTCCAAGCTGCCAACCTTTTATCCTGGACCATTCGAACAAGACTGGAATGTGTGATCATCCAGGGAATTTGCATTCACCTAGCTGTATTCACCAATATACTTAGTAACTTGCATATAGGGCGACACGGTGGCACAGTGATTGGCACTGCTGCCTCACAGCGCCAGAGACCCGGGTTCGATTCCCGGCTTGGGTCACTGTCTGTGCAGAGTTTGTACATTCTCCCCGTGTCTGCGTGGGTTTCCTCCGGGTGCTCCGGTTTCCTCCCACAGTCTGAAAGACGTACTGGTTAGGTGCATTAGCCATGCTAAATTCTCCCTCAGTTGTACCCGAACAGGCACCGGAGTGTGGCAACGAGGGGATTTTCACAGTAACTTCATTGTGGTGTTAATGTAGGCCTACTGGTGACACTAATAAATAAACTTTAAAATATCTGTACTTCAAAGACTCGCTGATCTGCAACATTGAGAAAGCTCGTTGTTTTTCACACTGCCCACTTTTAAGGAAGTGAGTAAAAAAAAATCTGAAGCCCACATTAAACCAGGAAAGCGGGTCGCTGATCGTTGCAATATCATAAACACGCCAGAAAAAGAGGATTTTAAATACCTCTGTCTGCTTTAAGCACAATGATGACCTCTCAAAATAATGTGGCAGGAAGCTCATGGGGGGCTCGGTGGGAATGGAGGTGTAAGGTTGCGAGGTCTCTGTTAATATTTCCAGAGATCTGCATCTCCTGTTCGGGAAAATCAGCCTCCCTGTCTTTGCCAACTCTCGGAGCTGGACCGAGCAGAAGAGAGGTTCAGAGTGGGGATTTGGGTACCTTCCCAGGGGAAGAATCAGAGAGCAAAGTAACCGCACCAATCTGCTCAGGAAATAATAATTCATACCGTGAGGAGGGTGCATAAATATTTTGTACTATATGTGCATACATATTGTAAATTGCACACATAAACATATACACACAGCCACATATATCTGTGCAGAGGGCTCCTGAAGGAATGATTTACTTTCTTGCCTGTTCCTGGGGGCATAACTAGCCAATTCTTTTTGGCCTTGTTTTATTACATGTACTGCAACCCTCACATAAGGAAGCTTTGACCTTTCTGAATTCCAACTGTTGATTAAATGGCTGAAGTAGCAGTTTCAGGCAGCTTCAGGACAGATCAAATGACCTTTCGAAAGGTTCAGGTTATTAAGAAAATAAAACATAGATGGAAGCCTTCCACAACAGGATGTAACTTGCTTTTACAGTGCGATATTGCCAATCGCAACTAAAAATGTTCAGACTGTGGCTTGCGAACGTTTCATCACAAGACAGACAAAACTTCCCCTCCTGATTAAACTGGAATGTGCAGAATATGGTGGGCACCCCCTGCTGGGCTGCATGAATTAACATTTGGCCCAGGAGGAAGTGATTGAAAGCATCCCACTGAGCAAAGTGAAATGTTAACATTATCTCAAGAGTAAAAGAAAAGCTAAATAACATCAGTTTCACAGGCACAACAGCATTAGCCTTCAGTCAGATGATTATCTGGATTTCATCTCATTTGGAAAATATTCCTCTTAATAGGCTGAAGACTTTATGGGCCTGAAATGTTGGTGATCCACAGGCCAGAATACAATGGCACCCTTCCTGTCTTGAGTCATCAGAGGGAGGCAGGCACGAATGTGGCATGATTTTTGTGGCCATAAAACCTTTGGTTAATCAGGCTTGAGATTTGGTCTGAAATTATGCTGGAGCCGTTGATGGGATTTACTTCATTTCTCTCGCCAGAACTGACACATTGCCAAATTCTGGTAAGATCAGCCCCAGAAGTCTTACGGTCGAGCAGAAAATGTCTTTTTTACAACATGTGTATAACAGGCAACTGAACACTATCACCAATTTTACATTTCCACTCAAATCGAGAGTCTCCCTTGATAAATCTTTACCTCTGATTCCCTGAGGGAATTCTTACCTCATCACAATCCATCAAATGTTAAGAAGACCTATTAAATTTCCTCTTCGCCTTTTCTTGTCCTGTGTGAATAGTCTCAATAATCCCAAATGGGATAGTCTAAAGATGTGTGGGTTAGATGGATTGGCCATGCTAAATTGTCCCTTAGTGTCAGGGGGGACTAGCTAGGGTAAATGCATGTGGTTATGAGGATAGGGCCTGGGTGAGATTGTGGTCAGTGAAGACTCGATGGGCCGAATGGCCTCCTTTTGCACTGTAGGGACTCTATGATTCTATGAATTCAAGGTGAAGCTCCAAAAAGATAAAGTTCCCTGAAGTTCATACTCAACCTGTCCCAGTCATTAAACAAATCCCTTTATTATTATTTCAACCCTTTAACCCGCATCAACGACCTCTGAATCTTATAATATGACAAGGAATATTTTCCATTTACATTGGCACTTAGCACATGTTTTCCGCTTTCTAACCTCATTAGGATTACTTTCTGGAAGAAATGTTCAAAGTACTATTCAGATGGTTTTCTTGACCCTCTGCCTAGTTTGACCATGCATCAGGAATGTCAGAACAAATCGTGACGCTGTTTGAAAAGTTAAGATAAATTGGGGAAAAAAAGAGCTGTGTGTTTCTTCTCTGAAACTCCTCACAGTGTTCAAGCTCAGTAAGAAGCAAACCATTATGTAGGAAAGCAGTGTATTTGGGGATGTAGGAAGCACTGTGTACAATTTCCATATACAGCCTGCAAGTCCAGTTTTTGCGGTTAACAAGTTGTCACCAGGTCTCTCATATCAAGGCTGAATTTCATGTTCTGAATCTAGGAACTCATTTTATGATAGTTTACAAGGCAGATGTCATGTTTATTTTAATTAGCACTCAAATCTACAAATAAAATGAAGTAAAACGGAACTTTATTGACCTAAAGGGGAAATTGTATGGGTTTGGAAACTAGCCTGGTTAGATGTTCATGTCACCATGTGTCCATATCCGGGAGGACAATGGCATCTGTCAGATTCTGGTGAAGTTGGAAATTCTATCATCAGGTGATCAAAAGTAATCAACAAATGGGACAGTTGTAGCGACTGGGGTTTGGAATTTGATGAACACTGAGGAAATTTCCAGCATCAATTTCTTCTTTTGAGTGGCGGAGGAGGTGGCAGAGAGGGTACAGCTGGCACTGCTGAAGGTGGCAGTGCAGGTTGAGAGTGGTTTAAAAAGCAGACAGTATCCTCAGGCAGAATTTTACATTTCCCTGTTTATGGCTTTGTAGCTGTGGGTAGGATGGCGGTAAAATTTTTCAGATGGCCTTCCCACTCGGCTCCAACCCGTCCCAACTGACCTGTCCACAATTTTACAGGCAACGCCTAGGCCAGCCGACTTGCCCTTGCCCCAACTGAGGACCTTAAGTGACCGATTATTGACCTTTTAAGGGTCATTTCCCACTCAGCCACAGTTTTCAGGTTGAGAGTGGTGAATGTGTGGAATTCACTACCACAGTTGAGGCCGAAACGTTGTGTGATTTCAAGAAGGAATTAGATCCAGTTCTTGGGGTTAAAGGGATCAAGGGGTATGGGGGGGAGGTGGGATCAGGATATTGAATTCAATGATCAGCCATAATGAATGGCAGAGCAGGCTCGAATGGCCTACTCCTGCTTCTAGTTTCGATGTATGTTTCTATGTCTGACTCACCATGTGCTGATGCCAATTCTAACCTAACCTGTAAAGTTTGTGCAGTGACAATATCTGAGCTGATGCCTGCGTGTGTCAGATTATGTGCTGGTACTTATTCATGATTACTGTGCTGCTGCTCTCGCTCTTACCATTGAGGCTGCGGTGGATGGCAGTGTTTCACTGTCTTAAAGCAGAGAATTAAAAAGGGAAGGTTGGCGTGAGGGAAAGGATGGGATTGAAAGCAAAGATTCCAGGTCACATCATCTGCAGCTTGCACTTGAAGTCAGATAGTACGATCAAGGTAAGGTGGGAATTTTAAAAAACAGCATTAGGCAGAAATATACTACCATCCTCAATGATTTCTGCGATCATAGAATCCCTACAGTGCAAAAGGAGGCCATTTGGCCCATCGTGTTTGCACCGACCCTCTGAAAGAACAGGCCTAAAACCGGCAAGGTGGCACAATGGTTAGCGTTGCTGCCTCATAGCACCAGGGACTCGGGTTCAATTCTTGTCTGGGGTGACTGTCTTTGTGGAGTTTGCACGTTCTCCCCGTGTCTGCGTGGGTTTCCTCCGGGTGCTTCGGTTTCCTCCCACAGTCCGAAAGACATGCTGGTTAGGTGGATTGGCTATGCTGAATTCTCCCTCAGTGTACCCGAACAGGTGCCGGACTGTGATGACGAGGGGATTTTCACAGCAACTTCATTGCAGTGTTAATGTAAGCCTACTTATGACACTAATAAATGAACTTTAAAACACCCCCATCCCCTCCCCACACATCCCAACCAGGCCCTATTTCCATAAGCCTGCGCATTTACCATGGCTAATCCATCTAACCTACACATCTTTGAATACTAAGGGGCAACTTAGCATGGCTAATCCAACTGAGGCAGACCTTATGAATTGGCTTGGCAGTCCACGTGGTGTATATACCATCAATCTCAGTCACAAAGTCCTTCAGAACTCTGTCTTCCTCATGAAGACTTTCAGATCTTCTTTCTCTAGGATGCAACCTGATCCCCAGTCAACAGCAGTGTACAACCAATCAGAATTCCACCGGCACGTACTTCACTAGAGATGGTACACATCTTCAGAACCTATTAAACTGGATGGTGCAGGTTGACCAATGTTATCTTTAAGTAACATAGCAGCATGTATTTGCTTATTTGCAGCTTCTGGGTCAAGCCTCTTTCTTCTTCAGCCTGCCTGTACTGCACCATTGGACTCATCAGCTGCTACCACTGATCGTAAAGGATTCTGTGTCCTTTTATAAGTTTCACTCAGTTTCAGTCTAGAAATATTGTTTTCCAATCTTGGTTTCAGTTTCCTTAGAAGCTGGGAGGGTCACTTTGCCAGTTTCCCTATTAAGTTTCTATTTTCAGTTTCCCTTTTCTATTTGGGGTCTGACTCAACAAATACAAGCTTTGAAACCATGGATTTGATTACATTAAAATCAAGCAATTGAGGTGGCAGCCCTGAGCTGGTGCCAGGTTGGGAAAATTGTGAATCATGACCTCCCCATGCCTGAATACGGATGCAGACAAATCAATATTTTGATGGCAGTGACATTTTTTTTGACACTGCATCCAGCTCATCAGTGGTGAATGTTTGCTGGTATTCGATCTACTAAATATCATCTCCTTGTTCACTGCCCTTGGAACTTTTCCTTCTTGTAGCTGTTCTTGCAGGAAGATGTCTTTACACCAGCCCCACCAGTGGATACTCCCCATGCTCTACCAGACCTTCTTGCTTCTTTATATTCAAGATCAACTTAAGCACAGGGCTGTCGAATTGCTCACTATTAACAACCTTGCACATTGTGTGTGCCTAAACCCAGCTCAAGCCTCACTCCTTCTTTGTTTCTTCCTTAGTGGCAGCCCTGTTCTGGATTGGGTACCCTGGCCTCGAACTTGCTTATGCACAGGGTGTGAAAGGATGGAAGGGAGGGTAGAGGATACTTCTAGGATTTGCTACTAATCCAGATATCTCCACACACATTATGGATGGGATTTACCAGGCAACCCTCCACCGCGGAAGGCGGCCCACCATTGGTCAGTGGCAGGATCTTCTGGTCCCACTGTCATCAATGGGATTTTCCATTGAATTCACCCCTCACCGCTGGGAAACCTGCGGCAGGGCTGTGCCATTGGCGGGACTGGAAGATCCAGCCAGTGTGAACGGCCGGAAAATTTTGACCAATGTCTTTTTTGCAACTATTTTAGCACAGGGTACTTTACTTTTTGTACACAGGTATTACATGATCTCTCCAATTCTCTCTCAGTGAGACATGGGAGTCAGCCAGGTATGGTTTAAATAATACTTAGGTGTAGCCACATAAGTAGTTTCCACGTGGCCAAAACAGCAAACTATAAATACCAATTTCTTTCCCAGCAAGTCATCGAGTCATAGAATCCTACAGTGCAGAAGGCGGCCATTCGGCCCATCGAGTCTGCGCCAACCACAATCCCACCCAGGGCCTATCCCCATAACCCCATGCATTTACCCTAGCTAGTTCCCCCTGACACTAAGGGGCAATTTAGCATGGCCAATCCACCTAACTCGCAACTCCCTGTGGGAGGAAACCGGAGCACCCGGAGGAAACCCATGCAGACACGCGGAGAATGTGCAAACTCCGCACAGACAGTGATCCAAGCCAGGAATCGAACCCAGGTCCCTGGTGCTGTGAGGCCGCTGTGCCACCATGCCGCTGGTCAAAGTCAGAACTAGTGCACAACATGCAATCTCCCATTCACCTGAGACACACGACACAAAGCAAGCCACGTGAAGCAAGTAAGGGCCTCCTTTTAACCAAGATTCTGTTTCAATTTTATGATGAGGCTTCAAGTAAGAAGTTGTGATACAAGCGGAGGCGCTGATGCCCGTTGAGAAAGACAAAACTAAATCCTCAGCTTTCAAAATAGTTGGGGAGAAAAGATCAAAGAAATGAGATCAGAGGGCTTTGCTGCAGAACAAGGCAGATCAAATATAGCTGGTTTCCTTATCGCAGTCCCACAGAGAACCGGCTAAATGCATCCAATGACAGCAGGCAATTAGAATTAATTGTGGAAACTGGGATTTGAACCTGTGACCTTCAGAGGCCAATAGCCTAATATAAGGGCTCCACGCTGCCTGACAAGATCATCAGCTTGATACTTTATGGGCCAATACTTTCTGTTCTATTTTGGGGACAAGGGGACCTATCATTAAAATCAGAGGTAGGTCATTCATGAGAGAGGTTTGGAAATAATTCTTCATGTAAAGCCTGGATGAAACTCTCTTCCACAAAATGCAGTAGATACCAGCTCAACAGATCACTTTAATTTCAAGATTGCTAGATTTATAACCAGGGGTTTGCAGGGATGTTGGAGGTAGATGGAATTAGGGCCAGCCATGATCTCACTGAATGGCGGAACAGGCTCAAGGGGCTGAATGGCCTACTACCTTTCCCAAGTTCCTAACAGCTCAAGAATTATATAAAAACTCCTGTGTGGTGAGAAATTGTTTTTGCTGAAATATTACACATTAATCGCCTAAAAAAGAATGACCAAATACCAATCGACTGTAAGACCAAGGTCACATATTGTTGGCGACAGTTGCAGAGTAATGGTTGTTGCCAGGATGAATAAATAACTTTGTTCTGATCTTTGCTCCATTCTCATTGTCCAAATAAGCCCTCAGTATCCTTAGTGTAGTAGGGGAATAGGATTTAGCCATGCTTCACATTCCTGACTGAGGGAAGGCGATGGCCTAGTGGTATTATGAACCATAGAACCATAGAACCCCTACAGTGCAGAAAGAGGCCATTCGGCCCATCGAGTCTGTACCGACAACAATCCCACCCAGGCCCTATCCCCGTATCCCTACATATTTACCTGCTAATCCCTCTAACCCTCATATTTACCTGCTAATCCCTCTAATCTACGCATCCTGGGACACTAAGGGACAATTTTAGCATGGCCAATCAACCTAACCCGCACATCTTTGGACTGTGGGAGGAAACCGGAGCACCCAGAGGAAACCCACGCAGACACAGGGAGAATGTGCAAACTCTGCACAGACAGTGACCCGAGCCGGGAATCGAACCCAGGTCCCTGGAGCTGTGAAGCAGCAGTGCTAACCACTATGCTACCGTGCCGCTACACTATTAATCCAGAAACTCAGTTAATGTTCTGGGACCCGGGTTTGAATCCCGCCACGGCAGATGGTGGAATTTGAATTCAATTAAAAAATATCTGGAATGAAGAATCTACTGACGACCGTGAAACCATTGTTGATAGCCCGAAAAACCCATTTGGTTCACTAATGTCCTTTAGGGGAGGAAATCTGCCGTCCTTACCTGGTCTGGCCTACATGTGACTCCAGAGCCACAGCAATGTGGTTCACTCTTAACTGCCCTCCAAGGGCAACTAGGGACGGGCAATAAATGCTGGTCAGACAGCGACACCCATGTCCCACGAATAAAAAAAAATATTGACAAGCTATCGTGAGCATGGTGTTGGACAAGGACAAGATCGAGTTCAGTTCTGATGCCCACCAAGTCAGTATATCTGGCTGAGTTTTGTCCTAAAAAGTGGCCGTCTGGCTGCCCAGTGAATTGTTTGCCAGCCAGAGTCCCTGCCCACGGGACTGGACAGTTAAAGGGAGACAAGGGGAAAACATCATAAAAAGGTAATGGCTTGCCCTCATCATTTCATTTCTCCTTGGAAAGTTATGTGTCTGTTGGGGATTGTTTCTTTGGACTGGGCACAAACAGTGCATTCTCAGAGTCACACGCAAATTCCAGATAGAAATCTGAAACTGAATTTGTCTGCGTTGTTTGGAGAAATGTTTCCAGTATTTCAGCAATGTTTTCCTGCAGGGTAGTGATGACTAAAGTTAACCAGGTGCCAAACTGCACTTCCACAGCATCAAAGAACATTTAAATATCACGAATGCTGGAAATAAAAACTGTAAAGTGCTGGAAATACTCAGCAGCTCAGGCAACATCCCTGGAGAGAGAGGCAGAGTTAATGGACGCAACTTCCACTGGCAGGCAGATAGGTAGGCTGCAACTTCCTGTTACTGGCCGGCTTGCCAGTCCCCTGCCAGTTCCTACCTCTGGGCTATTTTTGTTCCAAGAGGTTCGTGGGAGTGATGGCTGCCCTTCTGCAAGTGTGACTAGCTTATTCAGCCATTCTACCGGGGCAGGCATGATTTTTCTGGTCGGCGCGTGATTCCTCGCAAACGTCACAATGTGGCTGAGAGAATATGGCTTCTTCCTAGTGACAGACCAGCAGTGGAGGAGAACAGCCTGTGCTCAGTCATGCGAAGAGACCCCCACCCCTGTCCACCCCCCCCCCCCCCCCCCCCCCCCACCCCACACACCCTTGCCCTCACCATAGCAATAGGGCCACAGATGCAGCCACGGTCTGTCCAGGGGAAGGGTTGCCCCTCCAGAGCGATGGCCTGGCAGCTGTGGCTCTCTAGAATTTGAAACTAATTTATTTAGAAGCTCTTCAGAGAGCACCTCCATCTTGAGGTCCCCCTCCTCTCCTCAATTTTCACCTCTGTCAGTGGGACTGTAGATCTCTCAGTGCTGGACAGCCTCCTATTGGCCCCCCACCTCTGGAAGCCTGTCCTTAATTGGATAATGAGCACACGCCTGGCCACTAAATTACCAACTCGTCAAAAAAATTCACCGAGACCAGGTGCTGCTGCAACGCTGGGTTGTAGTTGGGCGGCATGGTAGCACAGTGGTTAGCACTGCTGCCTCACAGCGCCAGGGACCTGGGTTCGATTCCCGGCCTCGGGTCACTGTCTGTGCGGAGTCTGCATGTTCTCCCCGTGTCTGCGTGGGTTTCCTCCGGGTGCTCCGGTTTCCTCTCTCAGTCTGAAAGATGTGCTGGTTAGGTGCATTGGCCATGCTAAATTCTCCCTCAGTGTATCCGAACAGGCGCCGGAGTGTGGCGACTAGGGGATTTTCACAGTAACTTCATTGCAGTGTTAATGTAAGCCTACTTGTGGCAATAATAAATAAGCTTTAACTTTAAACTTTAATCTGGAAATACACCCAATGATGGGGTTCCAGCCGTTTCCCCCCCTAAACAAAATTCAGCCCAATATTTCACATTGATGACTTTCTTCAGAATTGATAGTTCTGTCGAGAGAGCATCGATCTGAAACGTTGGGCGGGATTATCCTCCCTCTCCTCAGCATGTTTCATGGCGGCGGGAGGTGGAGAGCCGCTCACTGGTGGTGCGATCTTATGGTCCCACTGTTGACAACGGAGTTACCCATTTAACGCACCCCTCGCCGCCTGCAAACCCACGGCGGGGGTGCCTGTCGGTGGGACCATAAGATCCCACTGGTGTAAGCAACAGCAAGGTTTCGGTGGTTATCTCTGTTTTTATCCCCAGCACAGGGACGATGGGACGATGGGCCAAACGGCCTCCTTCTGTGCTGTAACCATTCAGTGACTCTAGACGCTGCCTGGACTGCTGAGCATTTTGCACTTTTTGGATAAATTAAAAGAAAATCATCTTGCCATGAGCATTTTTGTAAGAGTGGCCTGTTTATTTATCTTGGCTTGCCCAGTGGCTGGATTGCTGTGATCACCTTAAATAAAGGTGGTCACATTGAAAATAAGTGCCGTTATGGATATATCTTTCTTTTCTGAATATTGCCTTGTTTTATACTCCAGTGGTTTCAAAGAATCATTCTGTATTTCTCATGGACATTTGAAACCTTTCTGAACTGCTCAGTTCAAAAGGGCAGCCATGTGCACCGCTGACTGTTCCTCACTCCTGGGGAGCTTACCACACGAGATACAGTGACATCACATCAGTGCAGTGGAGACTGTGGTTTCCTCTCTCCCTGTCTTAGTCAAATCACAGGGAAGGACTTGTTTTTTCTCCGTTCCAGTCCAAAGCAGCTCTTTGCTGAATTTTCTTGGCTGGGCTGAGCCTACCCTTTTGTATTCCCTGCCAACTCCGACTGCCTCAAAATAATCCACTTCCTTTCCTTCAGAAGCAGGATGCCACACGGAATAAAGCCCTATTTACATTCGCAGTGTCGTGCTGGAGTGATCCTGGTCTGCGTTGAACTGCAAAGTGGTGCTGGTAATATAAACAGCGTACGGCCATCACACAACTCATCTTTTCAGAACCAAATTTCACAAAGTGAGCTTCTGTCTATGTACGGTTCCAAAGGCACAGTTATATGAATGTTGTCTGGGTCCCAGTCTGGAATCTATATCCCAGTAGGCACCACAGATGCCAATAAGGAGCTGTCGATCAGGTGGCACATGCCAATCACTGCTCTGTTACCAATGATTAGCAGTGGCCTAATGTGTTGAGTTTTCGATTCTTTTCACTACCTCTGCAGCAACTTCCTCCAATTTCTCTTTGTCGTGCACAGCCTGTTGCTTGCACTGTGCGGTCCCTTTAAGATTGCAGAACAGTCGCACTTGCACACATGTTAGATGTAGTACTGGTTATGTACATTTAACCTATAGCTGTGCGGTGCATTGTGGATTGTTGCATAGCTACACGGCTGTACAGCTCAGAGAGAACATTTTTTTTATTCATTCCTGGGACATGGGTGTCACTGGCTGCCCAGCATTTATTGCCCATCCCTAGTTGCCAGAGGACAGTTGAGAGTCAACCACATTGCTGTGGCTCTGGAATCACATGTAGGCCAGACCAGGTAAGGACGGCAGATTTCCTTCCCTAAAGGACATGAGTGAACCAGATGGATTTTTCTGACAATAGACAATGGTTTCATGGTCATCAGTAGATTCTTAATTCCAGATACTTTTTTTTAATTGAAATTTTTAATTCAAATTCCACCATCTGCTGTGGCGGGGTTCGAACCCAGGTCCTCAGAACATTAACTGAGTTTCTGGAATAATAGTCTAGCGATAATACCACTGGGCCATCGCCTCCCCAATATTGCTCTGCAATATCTGACGAACAAATGATTGCATGAAAATCTTTTATAACTCATCAATTGTTGAGCTCTTTGATGAAGTAAGAGAGGATAATGAGGTGGTGCAGAGGGTGCTGTATATATGGACCCTCAAAGGGCATTGGATAATGTACCATGTGACATGGAGGATAGCAGCAGAGGGTATTAAAGGGACAGTGATAACTTGACCAAGATACAGGGATGTGACAGTAATGGTAAATGGATGTCTTTCTGACTGGAGAGATTCAGCAGGATCAGCCAGGGGTTGATATTAGGACCATTGCTTTTCTTACTCTGTGAAATGACCTGGACGTGGGTATAGGGAGTACAATTTCAATGTTTGCAGATGATGCAAAACCTGGCAATAGTGAGCAAGGTAACAGCAGGCATCAGGAGGACATGGAGAGACTGGTGAAGTGGACAGACTCATAGGAAGTACAATATAAAGCAATGAAATGTGAAGTGATACACTTCAGGAGAAACAAAATGGAGAGGAGATATATTCTAAACCTTACTATTTTGAAGGCAGGTCAGGACCTGGTGTATATTCACAGTTCCCTGAGGTGGCAGGATATGTTGAATAGGCAGTTAAGAAAGTGCAGAGGATAATTAGCAAATTAAAATTTTTTTAAAAGAAGTTATATGGCGATACCTTTCACTGTTTAGACCTTGGATAGCGTGTGGAATATAAATCAGGGCACTGCAGTTTAAGGAGGATATCAAGGTCCGTGAGAGTGTACAGAGGATGAGGGACTTCACTTATGTGGGGAGATCGGAGAAGCTGCGATTATTCTCCTCGGAGCAGAGCAGGTTCAGGGGAGACCAAATGGAGGTGTTCAGAATGAGGAGGGGTATTGCAAGAACAAGAAGGGGTAAACCTATTCTAGTTGGTTGATAACCGCAGGCCATAGATTTAAACAAAACTAGAGGGAAATGAGGATAAATAATTTCCCAGAGAGGGTCGTTACAATTTGGAATGTACCAGCCCATCGGGTGATGGACACAGATTCCAAAAGATTTTTCAAAAGGTTGTTAGGATTGGACTGGAAATGGATTAATTTGCAGGATGATGGGGAAAGAGCTGGGTGAGGGGCGACGACATTCAAAACAGTTTCAACAGGTCAGCACAAGGATGATGGACCGAATGGCCCTCTTCTTGTGGTGTAATATTCTGTGATTTTATGAATTGTCTTCATTCCTTTTTCTGTGTCTTACTAGAACAGAAACAAGAGACGCTGCAGAGGCGCTGACAATTCTCTCCAGGAATATTGTTTATCTGCTCTGTGAAGACACAATGCTAAGAAAAATGTGCATTTATACAACACCTTCATGACCTCAGGATGTTGCAGAGTGTTTAATAACCAATGAAATGCTTTTGAAACCTAGTTACTGCTGTCATGTAGAAACACGTCAGCCAAATTACAGCAAGTAAGTTCCCACAATGTGATCAGGAGCAGTACCTCCGTTTTCCAGTGGGATTGATTGAGGAATAAATCTTGGCCAGGAATCCCTTGGTCTTCTTTGCATAATGCCACAGGATTTTTCACATCCACCCAAGAGGGCAGCTGGAACCTCGGCTTAACACTTCATCATCACGGCAGCACCTCCTACAATGCCGCACATTGTGGTACTTCAGTGATGTGGAGTTGCCGGCGTTGGACTGGGGTAGGCACAGTAAGTAGTCTCACAACACCAGGTTAAACTCCAACAGGTTTATTGGACTTTAACCTGATGTTGTGGTACTTTAGTAACAGTCTGCAGTAGGGCTCAGAGATGAGCCTGTATCACCACACCACTACTGACACCTAAAGTTTATTTATTCATGTCACAAGTAGGCTTACATTAACACTGCAATGAAGTTACTGTGAAAATCCCCTAGTCACCACACTCTGACACCTGTTCGGGTGCACTGAGGGAGAATTTAGCATGGCCAATTAACCTAACCAGCGCGTCTTTCAGACTGTGGACGGAAACCCACCCAGACATGTGGAGAATGTGCAGACTTCGCACAGACAGTGACCCAAGCCTGGAATCGAACCCAGGTCTCTGGCGCTGTGAGGCAGCGGTGCTAACCACTGTGCCGCTGTACCTCAGGATACTCCAACAAGATATTTGTACCACTGGTGATGTGCTGGGCAAATTTTCCATCAGGTACTTTGGCCCCACCCCCAAGACCCTATTATCACCTTAGCTGGGCAGGGGAGTTGGTCTGACCAATAGTTATCCCTCATTCTGTACCTTTAAAAGAGATTATGTGGTAATTTATTGTTTGTTTCCTTGCTGTGCGCAAATTGGCAGCTTGTTTGCCTGCAATACAACCATGACTGTTTTCATTGTCTGAGCAGTGCTTTGGAATGTCCTGAGGATGGGGGAGAACTGAAATAAATGCAAGCTTTATCCTTGCCCCTGTTCCAGAACCAACTGCAGCCCATATTCCATCAGGAGATTACCTGGATTGAGGATATGCTGATGTAGCGATTTTATATAAACAATTCTTTCTTTAAGTAGCTTCAGGGATAGGGGTGGGGGTGGCACGGTGGCACAGTGGTTAGCACTGCTGCCTCACAACGCCAGGGACCCGGGTTCAATTCCGGCCTTGGGTCACTGTCTGTGCGGAGTCTGCACGTTCTCCCCGTGTCTGCGTGGGTTTCCTCCGAGTGCTCCGGTTTCCTGCCACAGTCCAAAGATGTACGGGTTAGGTTGATTGGCCGTGCTAATTTGACCCTAGTGTCAGGGGGATTAGCAGAAATAGGGCCTGGGTGGGATTGTGGTCGGTACAGACTCGATGGGCCGAGTGGCCTCCTTCTGTGCTGTAGGGATTCTATGATTCTATGACAGTGAGGAGTCAGGCTGACTGAGTTGAGACATCACTGCTGAGATGTAATGGTGAATCGCACCAAAACAATAACCCTTCCTTTTTGCATTTAAATGTTGATCAAGTGTTTTGCATTTCAACTACCTTTTTTAATTTAAAGTATATTTACTGTAAACTGGCTAACTTCCCCATTGAGGCAATGAACAGAGGATGCTCATATGAATAGGTTAGGACAGGTTTTCCTCTTTAGCCCTTTGGAGGAACGGATTGCTTGGGTGGATTGCAAAGAGGAAACCTGGCTGGGGCGGATTATATACCCCAAATGGGGCCTGTGACCTTCCCTCTCTGGCTCACCCCTATATCTTCTGTCCGGATGAACCTATTACACTCAGTGCTGTGAGGAGAATATGCCACATTAAATAAAGCTATTGTTACTAACAGAAATTTCAAGCCCTTTTTGATCCTGTGCAAATGCAGGTAGCTGAATGTCATTCACTGAAGTGGACCTGACTGTCTCTAGTCTGGCGTTTGTGCGCCATTATATTTTTATTCATTGTTAATTTAATTTTCTGGTGACATTGACTGCTGTAACATGGATGAGGTGGGCTCTATTGCCAGTTACTGTCTACAGTCTGTAAACAACTTGTAAGCAGAATTTGAAAGCTCCAAGATGTAACTGGGTACTACAACTCATCTCCAAACAGGCTAATGGTCCACATTATAATATTGTAACACTATACGATATCATAATAACATCACAATAGCAGTAAAATCTTGACAGAAATTGTGGCATTTGTAAAACCAAGTGAAAGCCAACGTGCCAGTTGTATTAACCAGCCTTGGCGAGCTTGATTGTCTATCAAGGATGAGGTCTGGCTTAGCTATAATACCCGTAAAGGACCAGTGACCTGATGAAATTTATTTTACTAAAAGCTTCCTAATGGGTCAATAGCATCACACTGGAGTAAAGCACCTTATGTTCGCACTCGTGCCAAAATCAAACACAGTTGGGGTCTGGGCTAACTTCCTCATACACCTTGGAGTTTCTGATCTGGTTCCTAACACCTGTTCCCATCCCAATGTCGGGCTGGTAGAAGCTTACAGCACAGAAGGAGGCTATTTGGCCCATTGTACTCATGCTAGCTCTTTGAAAGAGCTGTCCAATTAGTCCCATTCTCCAGCTTGCCCCCATAGTCCTTACATTTTTTCTCTTAGAATCATAAAAACCCGACAGTGCAGAAGGAGGCCATTTGGCCTGTCGAGTCTGCACCAACCACAATCCCACCCCGGCCATATCCCCATGACCCCATGCGTTTACCCTAACTAGTCCCCCGGACACTGAGGGGCAATTTAGCAGGGCCAATCCACCTAATCCGCACATCTTTTGGACTGTGGGGGGAAACAGGAGAACCTGAAAGAAACCCACACAGGCATGGGGAGAATGTGCAAACTCCACACAGACAGTGACCCAAACCAGGAATTGAACCTGGGTCCCTGGCGCTGTGAGGCAGCAGTGCTAACCACTGTGCCATCGTGCCACACCCTTCATTAATCTTTTTGAAATTACAGTTGTATCTGCTCAGCCAGTGCTTCCCAGAACATAATAACAATACTTCCTTGTGTATTGACAATTTTCTTAAATCTGCTCTCTTTTCTTTTGGCTCGGATGAAAAGTCATTGGTCTAAGCATTAAATCCACTGTTTGTTTTCTGTGTGACCTGCGGAGTGTTGCCATTTCAGATTTCCAGTGTTGACAGTATTTTCTTAATCTTAAATCTGTGTTTTCTGGTTACTGACTCTGCGAGCGGAAACACTTTTTCATTATCTACTTTGCATGGCATTCAATGATAACTAATCCCAGGACATCACAGCACGAGTTCCTCAGGGTGGTGTCCTTGACCCTTCTATCTTCAGCTGCTTCATCAATCACTTTCCCTCAATCATAAGGTCAGAAGTGGGGATGTTCACTGGTGACTGCACAATGTTCAGCAACATTCGCATCTTCTCATGACTGAAGCAGCCAGTGTCCATATGCAACAAGACCTGGACAACACTCAGGCTTGGGCTAACAAGTGGCAAATTACATTCACCCCACACAGGTGCCAGGCAATAACCATCTCCGACAAGAGAGAATATAACCATCTCCCTTTGACATACTTTGATTCCTATCATTGAAACTCCCCCTCCTTCCCCACGAGCAACATCCTGAGTGTTACATTTGACCAGAAACTAAACTGGACCAGCTATATAAATATTGTAGCTGCAATAAGAGGTCAGAGGCAGGGAATTCTGCAATGACTCAACTCCTGATTCCCCTGCCAATCATCTACAAGGTACAAGTCAGGAATGGAATGGAATGTTCTCCACTTGCCTGATGTGTGCAGCTCCAACAACACTCAAGACAAAGCAGCCCGCATGATTGGCACCCCACCCACCAACTTAAACATTCACTCTCTTCAACACCGACGCACTGTGACTGCAGCATGTGCCATTCACAAGAGGCATTGCAGCAACTCACCAAGCCTCCTTTAACAGTACCTTCCAAACCTGCAACCTCTAACAGCGAGAAGATCAAGAGTATAATAAAACCCACACCTGCAAGTTCCCCTTCAAGCCACACACCATCCTGACTTGGAACTATGTTGCTGTTCCTTCACTGTCACCAAGTCAAAAACCTGGACTTCTCTCCCTAACAGCTTTGTGAGTGTACCTATACCACATGGACTGCAGCGATTCAAGAAGGTGGCTCACAACCACCTTCTCAAGGGCAATTTTGGATAGGAAATAAGTACTGGGTTAGCCAGCAAAGTTCATATCCCAAGAAAGTATATTAAAAAATAACTGAATGCCTCTATTAACTCTTCCTTGTAATGTTCTTTTCTTTGAGGAGAATAACTATGCCTCCTGTGATCTTACCCAATGCCAGGGGCACAAATGTGTAAAGCTACCTCTTAAATGTAGGAAGGGATAAAATAATTTTTGGAGTCCTCTATGAAATAAGAAGCAGCAAAATATTGCAATAATCAGAACGTGTCAGGTTAATAATGTGGAATTTCTATCAATCCAGTGGTGCACTTGAAGCCAAGGGGAGACTAAATATTACCTTGATGTTTTATAAAAATCATTTGAAGGCATTGGCGG
Organism: Mustelus asterias; assembly: GCF_964213995.1. Taxonomy (NCBI): domain Eukaryota; kingdom Metazoa; phylum Chordata; class Chondrichthyes; order Carcharhiniformes; family Triakidae; genus Mustelus; species Mustelus asterias. The sequence continues at coordinate 38,961,249 of NC_135802.1, read as the reverse complement.
AGAAAATGTTTTGAGATCTTTTTACAGAATGCTATGAATGTTGATCTGAAGGTTGCAATGGCATATAAGGAGTGGTCAGCAATAAGTCATGCCTCACAGACTGACTGGAATTCCTGAACTACACTGGTGAATGAGGCCATCCAGTGGATTTACAGACGAGAAGTTCATGTTTTGTGGGATGATATTTTTCATATATACATACGTCCGAATATACGAATTAGGAGCAGGCATAGGCCATTTGGCCCCTTGAGCCTGCTCCAGCATTCAGTAATAGTAAGAAATCTCACAACACCAGGTTAAAGTCCAACAGGTTTATTTGGTATCACGAGCTTTCGGAGCACCGCTCCTTCATCAGATCCTTCATCACTCACCTGATGAAGGAGCAGTGCTCCGAAAGCTCGTGATACCAAATAAACCTGCTGGACTTCAGCCTGGTGAGACTTCTTACTGTGCCCATCTCAGTCCAACGCCTGCAACTCCACATCACAGCAGTCAATAAGATTATGGCCTCAACACTGCATTTGGCCTATCCCCTGTTTACCTTGTTAGTCAAGAATCTATCTACTTCTGCCTTAAAAATATTCACAAACCCTGTCTCCACTGCTCTCTGAGGAAGAGAGTTACAAACATTCACAACTCTTTGAAAGAAAACATTTCTCCTCAGCCAGGATTTTCCTGCTTCCCGGTGTTGGATTTTCCGGCAGCAGAGGTGGGTTGCCATTGGTCAGTGGGTCTCCAGGCAGCACGGCCGGTGAGACAGGGAAAACCCCATTGACTTCAGCAGGACCAGAAGATCCCGCCGCTGGCCAATGGCGAGTGACCTCTGCTGCCGTTAAACGCATCACGGTGGGGGAGGGCCTGAAAATCCCAGCCTTCATCTCCGTCTTAAATGGGAGACAACAGGGGGGATTTTCCCATTTCCCCTCCCCCGCCACAGGAATCGTAGCAGGTGACGGATGGATCATGCAAAGATCCGTTGACCTCGGGTGGGATTTTCTGGTTTTGGGGCAAGCACAGCTGGAAAATCCTGCCCTTTATTTTCCTCCCTTTATGTGTGGTTTGTGATTGTTGTGGGGACAGGGTGGGAGTGGGGAATCAGACAAGGAGCGCTTTCTGCTGGCTCTTTTGCAGTCTCTACCACTTTTCCTCCGGTGTCTGTGAATATACCGGATATTATTTGTGAATGGAAAGCATTTCCATGAAAACCCAGCTGTTTTCCTCCCAATGGCCTCCTCCTTTGCAGTATGACTCAATGGCTGGATTTCCCCCTCCCGGGACTAAGTCCTGTGTTCGGGATGGGAATGGAGGGAGTTTGCTGCTGCTGAGGCTGCTGGGAAGTTGAGCCAAATTACACAACTACAGCCCAATTAATTATGCATTTGGTGGATTCCTGATATATCATACGGTCGGGCTGGCTGGATGATGCATGTCCCATCATATCATAGAACATAGAACATAGAACAGTACAGCACAGAACAGGCCCTTCGGCCCACGATGTTGTGCCGAGCTTTATCTGAAACCAAGATCAAGCTATCCCACTCCCTATCATCCTGGTGTGCTCCATGTGCCTATCCAATAACCGCTTAAATGTTCCTAAAGTGTCTGACTCCACTATCACTGCAGGCAGTCCATTCCACACCCCAACCACTCTCTGCGTAAAGAACCTACCTCTGATATCCTTCCTGTATCTCCCACCACGAACCCTATAGTTATGTCCCCTTGTAATAGGTCCATCCATCCAAGGAAATAGTCTTTGAACGTTCACTCTATCTATCCCCTTCATCATTTTATAAACCTCTATTAAGTCTCCCCTCAGCCTCCTCCGCTCCAGAGAGAACAGCACTAGCTCCCTCAACCTTTCCTCATAAGACCTACCTTCCAAACCAGGCAGCATCCTGGTAAATCTCCTCTGCACTCTCTCCAGCGCTTCCACATCCTTCTTATAGTGAGCACCATATTTAAAAGGTCCCCAGACAGAAATCTACCCAATGTTGAAGATGGAAGTTCCACATCCTGGAAGATCCTGAAGCCAGAAGACGGTCATTGTAGATGCTCCACACCACTGCACCTACTGCCCCACTCCCCCGCACCCACCCACCGACACCCCCCCACCCCCACCCCGCCCCGCCCCCCCATTGCAGATGGTGACCTTAGGTCCAGTTATTGAAGGCCTCCATCTTCTTTTCCTATTTCTGCAAGCTATCTCAGGCCTTCTTCAGGTAGGTGCCAACATGTGCAAGCTCCATTGGTCCAGATGTGTTCTGGACTGGTGTGATTTTCCACTGGTGACGTGGGTGATTGGGTGAGGGGTGAGGTGTGAGAGAGGGGTTGGAATTCCGATTGGGCCTTCATCTACATCTTATTCATCGTTTGCAAATTGATTCCATGCCAGCCTCAGCATTTTACCATTCCACCATCATTTCGCTCTGGAGGGAAAGTGTTTTTTTTAACTCCCGCCGTACTGTCCCACTCCCCCCGCCCACCTGCGGGGACTAGAACATTCTGTCCTATGATTTTATGATGTTTGTCATAACAGTGCTGAACAGTCAGGATCTCATTGTTTCCTAGTGACTTGTGCTGAGGAGAAGGAATAAGTCTTCGGAGCAGAGCGATCAATTCTATCCAGCCAGCATGCCAATTGTAAATGTCTTAAATTTTACATTTGAGGGAAAGCTGTCTGAGTTTCTGGGAGAGGCTGAACTTCTTGAGTATCAATGGGATGTTGGGCGACAGGTCATATGATTACCATATGGGTCAGAGAGGAATTTACAAGAATTCTATTTTTGCTGAATTGCCTTGGGTTTTCTTTTAGAAGTGCTGTTGGGTCTGTCAACCAGGAGCACTTCCTGTCTCCCAGGAGATGACCCAGATACTGGTGACTGGGGAGCAGTGAGGCACATGTTGCCTAATGAGCTCCAACAGCGAGCTCGTCAGAGCTCAGTTGACTGGCTCGGTTATGCAATGCACAGGGAGGATTTCTGCATGCCAAAGGCAGCACTAGACAGGCATCTGAGCACGAGAACCCGCACCACAGTGTGTGCCACATATATAGACAGGCTAAAAGCCACCCTCAGAGCTTGCCAGCTGCATCCCAGTATATGGGGGAGAAAAAAACCACCTTGGACAGACCCAATTGGAGAAATCATAGAAATCATAGAAACCCTACAGTGCAGAAGGAGGCCATTCGGCCCATCGAGTCTGCACCGACCACAATCCCACCCAGGCCCTACCCCCACATATTTTACCCGCTAATCCCTCTAACCTACACATCCCAGGACTCTAAGGGGCAATTTTTAACCTGGCCAATCAACCTAACCCGCACATCTTTGGACTCTCTGACATCAAGTGATTTTGACTTTTGAGGGGAAGTAATCTCTCATTCCGTAAAGGTCATGTTCAATTCCTCTCGGAATGAAGGATAGCATTCAAAGAACAAAGAAAAGTGCAGCACAGGAACAGGCCCTACGGCCCTCCAAGCCTGTAACAATCATGATGTCCTAATTAATAAAAACCTTCTGCCTTACTCAGTCCGTATATCCCACTATTCCCTCCCTATTCATGTACCCATCCAGAAGCCTCTTAAATGTTGCTAGTTTCCTGCTTCCACCACCTCCTCTGGCAACACGTTCCAGGCACCCACCACTCTCTGTGTGAAAAACGTACTCTGAACATCTCCCTTAAACTTTCCCCCTCTCACCTTGTAATTGACGCTTCCACCCTTGGAAAAAGCCTCTGAGTATCCAAAAAAACTTAAAAATGTTTAGGGGCAGCATGGTAGCACAGTGGTTAGCACTGTTGCCTCATAACACCAGTGAACCAGGTTCAATTCCCAGCTTGGGTCACTATCTGTGCGGAGTCTGCACATTCTCCCCGTGTCTGCGTGGGTTTTCTCCGGGTGTTCCGGTTTCCTCCCACAGTCCGAAAGATGTGCTGGTTAGGTGCATTGGCCATGCTAAATTCTCCCTCAGTGTACCCGAACAGGCGCCGGAGCATGGTGACTAGGGGATTTTCACAGTAACTTTATTGCAGTGATAATGTAAACCTACTTGTGATACTAATAAATAAGCTTTAAAACTTAAAGGGGATATTAAAGGGCAGCGAGCAGCCACAATATTTAAATGAGCTGATCCAAGAACCTAGGGCTGGTTTAAAATGGAGAGTCACGGGCAGGCACAAAGCTCACTTTTCCACAGTCTGGCGGGCAATCCTAATGTGGAGATACCGGCGTTGGACTGGGGTAAACACAGTAAGAGTTGTAACAACACCAGGTTAAAGTCCGACAGGTTTATTTGGTAGCAAATGCCATTAGCTTTCGGAGCACTGCTCCTTCGTCACTCCATCTGACGAAGGAGCAGCGCTCCGAAAGCTAATGGCATTTGCTACCAAATAAACCTGTTGGACTTTAACCTGATGTTGTTAAAACTCTTACTGGGCAATCCTAAACCATGGAATGAATAGAGAATTGTCAGATAGGATTGCAAAGTGTTTAGGTAACAGAAAGCTGGACTTAAACAATAAAAGCTCTGTTGGGCTCCTCCCATTATAGAAACTATTAGAGATGTATGGAAAGGTGTGCTCTAATATGAATAAATTTATGTGGTCAAATTATAGGAAAAATGTTCTGAGTGCTGCATATTTTCCCCATTCTGTGTAGAGTCCATACATAAAACATTGTCCAATTGGTTCCTAAACCACATGTTTGTGCTGAAGGGCTAGGGTTTTCATGGGAATCGGGTACATAATTTTGTTCAAATAGTCTTGTTCGCAGGGCTCTAGACTTCAGTGTTGACAAGATATTCAGTCACAGATACATCTTGGCTAAGTTTGCTCATGATGTGCTTGGGCTTCCACATGTGGGAACTTGCACCAGGATCCATGGGATGATGATTACCAACGGGATTCCGGGTTGCTGTGTCCTCCTGTAATCTTGCAAGCTAATTGTGGTGCAAAATTTACATCCATTCTTAAACAAGGATACCAAAACTACGCACTATAGTCAAGATGTAATGCTCTGAGGTGAGGAGTATTTTTTCTCTCAGAGCGACTCTCTGCCTCAGAAAGTGGTTATGCCAAGGTCACTGAATATTTTTAAGGCAGAGCTGGATAGATTCTTGTTAGGCAAGGGAATCAAAGGTTATCAGGGTAGATGGGAATGTGGAATGTGAAACACAAACAGATTAGCCATGATCTTATTGAATGGCAGAGCAGGCTCAAGGGGCCGAATGGCCTACTCCTGTTCTTATTTCGTAAGTTTGTACGTTTGTTTGTCAGACCACCTGACTAGCAACCAAACCACAGTCATTGGAGATCCACAGAAGCCTGTTAGGAACTCCCATCCATATACTATTTGGAAATGATATGGAGGATATATTTCCAATATAAATGTATGTTGTCAAGTTATAGCTCCAAGAAAGAACCAACTGCTTGATATTTTGCTCATTCTGTGTACAGTCAAGACTGGATACTGATACTCAGACTTACTTTTCTTGTCAGTTACGTCTTAGCGACTCTCTGGATATACTCAAAGAGGTGTTAGAGGAGCCGGTCAGATATATTTTAATGTTGATAAATTTAGGGTCATGAACAAAGGTACAGAAAGCATTAAATATCTATGAATAGTGTTAATTGGCAAAAGGCAAAGAAAGGGAAGCATTTAGGGTCATTACTGGTTCACTGGAAGTGCCCTATTAATTCAAGTTGGTATCAAGAAGGCTGATCAAGTACAGGCAGCACGGTGGCACAGTGGTTAGCACTGCTGCCTCATAGAACCAGGGACCTGGGTTTGATTCCCGGCTTGGGTCACTGTCTGTGCAGAGTCTACACGTTCTCCCCGTGTGTGTGTGGGTTTCCTCCAGGTGCTCCAGTTTCCTCCCACAGTCCAAATACCATGTCGGTTAGGTGCATTGGCCATGCTAAATTTTCCCTCAGTATATCTGAACAGATGCGGAGTGTGGTGACTGGGGGATTTTCACAGTAACTTCATTGCAGTGTTAATGTGAGCCTATTTGTGACACGAATGAAAGAAGTACATTATTGTGGAGTCATTCAATTATATTGATTAATATAATCTTAACTAATGTAACTATTAATATAATTATTAATATGATTATTAGAACTTAACCCTTAATAAGTTGCCTGTATACGTTTGGATGTAGTTTTGAACAGAAGAGCACATTGTAACATTGGAGGCAATAACAAGGGCGATTCGAGCACTAAAAAGGCTTAAGAAGTGAGTGGTTGATAAAATTGAACTTGTTTTCACTGGAGCAAAGAATCTTAAGCAGAGACACAGAGACAATTGTGTTCTGACAGTAATGGTGCATACAAACCTTTGAACCCGAACACTGAGTGTAGAACACAGAATTATCGGAGTAAAATGAACTCGCCTCAAGAGAGATTAGAGATTGAAACATTTTCTTTCCCAGGGTGGTAGAGTCAAATCCCAGCAGAAGGAGTTAATGATGTGCAGATTAACTCTTTGAAATGACAGCGGGATGGATACCTGACTAACAAGGGAGCTGGAAGGTTAAAGGATAAGTTTGGACAGAGATGATCGAATACTCCTTAGAACACTATCGTCCCAGTGCTGATGAAACCATGGAATTGTCATCGCTGGAATGCAACCTGTCAGGTTTGACCAATGTTGATTGTAATAATTTGCTACGCTGCAGTTTCACAGGATTACTGAAATGGAGGAGGGGGGGGGGCACAGAAAGTGGGGGGTGTGGGGCTGGGGTGACAAGGTGAAATTTCTCACGGTTTAATACTTTTAGGCTTTTTCCCTGTGGCTACTCATAAACTCTCCTTGGGAAGTTAAACAAACTGAATAGGACCCCACATAAGGTCAAGAAATTACTCTTGGTGATTTTATCATCCGAATATTCAGCACGGTCGTATTAGATTTCCCTTCTCTGCTCAGTGGGTTGAAGGAACTGCTACAAAACCAGACAAAGGAATTTGATACACGCACGCTAAACATTTCAGACAATAGCAGTATCGACAGTCATGCTCAGGCAATAGTGCGTACCTGGATTAATGACTGTTAATCTTTTTACTTTATTCTGTCCTTAGATTTTGATGGGTAACCTCACAGCGGTTACATTCTATAAAATTATATTCCTGTTGTAAATCTTCATGCACTGGGGATACATACGGGGACATAAAGCAAGGCAGTCAAAGGGCCCTTGTAGAAAATATTTTAGGGCCTATTGACCCATGTCCCCTTATTCCCCTGTTATGCTCTGAGTGCATTAAGCTCTGTGACAGAAGAGTACATTTGTAAAACCCACTGAAGGACCACCATACTTTTGTTGAAATTATTAGAAGAGCTTTCCTAATGACATTAGTGATAAAGACCTGACTGGTCCATTACTGAGCCTTACGTAGCAGTGGGGTCCAAGTCTCCGATTCATGCTGAATGAGTTGATTGTCATCATGGCAATGGTAGTGAGGGGGGACTGGGGGAGTGCAGTGGGTTTGCTGCCTATGGCCTGAGTAGCACCTCAGTTTAGGGAAAGGAACCATCAGCCAATAGGCCTACTCTTAATTGTTATCTGTCTCTACTGGTTTTATGTTTTATTCTTTGTGTCAAGTTTCTAAGAAGCATTAGCTGGCAAGTCAGGGAACCGCAATAGAACAAACAGATTCACAAAAATCTACTTCATTTAGCAGCAAAGTGCAAACCAATAACATGCAATGTGTTTGGAAAATAATTTGGAGGCTGTGCTAAGGAATTCAATTTCCAATTCGGAGAAACTATGGGGATTACTTTGAACTTCAGTGAGGGAGGTAAACAGGATGTAGCAAACAGGTTGCTGCTTAGACTTCCCTGGTCTATTTTTATCCTATTGTTACCAGGCATCGCTATAAGGACAGCCAATCTGCCACAGCCCCTTTCAAACCCTCACCCAAGTGAAATGTTTCCACTCAGTGATATTTCACATTCTGTCATTGTTAATGTAGAATTTCCTATGATTAGGCTTTGGTCTAAGACATCTGGAAATAACACCTGAAGTAATGAACCTAGCATTCTTTCATTTGATTTACCTTAAACTTACAGGACTCTGTATACAACACATCGCATCTGAAGACAACTCCTTGCACTGCCTATAACACCTAATATGTAGATCAAGTTTATTTATTGGTGTCACAAGTAGGCTTACATTAACACTGCAATGAAGTTACTGTGAAAAGCCCCTAGTCGCCATACTCCGGCGCCTGTTTGGATAACTGAGGGCCAATGCACCTAACCAGTACATCTTTTGGACTGTGGGAGGAAACCGGAGCACCCGGAGGAAACCCACGCAGACACAGGAAGAATGTGCAAACTCCACACAGACAGTGACCCAAGCCGGGAATTGAACCCATGTCCCTGGCGCTGTGAAGCAGCAGTGCTAACCACTGTGCCACTGTACTGCTCATGTACATGTCCAACCTTACTGTACTTCTGGTTTGAGACTTTCAGTAGCTAAAACATTTTGATTTAATTGTGCTTCCCTTGTCAGGCTTCACACTTCAATACTGAATGGATTATGTGCCGTGAGGGCACATACACAGCCATGTGCATTGCAGGTGCAAAGGCATTCTCTAAGGATTACATTATTACTTTTCCTCTATTCCCGCTATCGTTTTTGCTCTCCACAACTTACTAAAATGTCCATTGTAAGGGTGTGGTTAGGTAGTGGGCATCAGTAAGCTGTAAGGCATAATGAACAATCTAGTTGAAACCAACTGTATATCAGCACCTTCCAGCAGGGATTGCTGAACACAGGGGTACTGAGGTCAGTTGGAGCGTGGCAGCTGTCTTCTGAGAGAGTTACCATAAATTCACCCACAAGCCTAATGTGTGCAATTCTCCCACCCCCATTTTTATAATTAACCTTGGGATGTGAGTATCGCTGGAAAGGCCAGCATTAGTTGCCCATTGCTACTTGTCCTTGAGAAGGTGATGGTGAGTGGCCTTCTTGAATCTCTACAGTCCATGTGATGTAGGTAAACCCGCAGTGTAGCTAACGGGGGAGTTCCAGGGTAATGACCTGGTGTCAAATCAGCACTTCTCCCCTTTAAGGTCAATATATCCTTTCTCGGGTGCAGTGCCCAGTACTGTACACACTGTTCCTCCAGATGTGATTGAACCAGAGCTTTGTAATATATAATCCAGCCCCCTAATTTGAAAGGCTAATCTTCTGTTCATCTTTTTGATTAATTGTTGTGCCTGACCGCTAAATTTCAGTCATCTGTATACATGGGCCCATACCCTCTGGTCCAGAGGTTGTCAGAGATCAGTCGTATCCCCAAGATTCACTACAGACCACTTGGAAGTCCCAGTGTAGTGACAATGTGGGGTATGTCCATCAAGTTTGAACAACTAACAGACAATTCTCCTACTTCCTGGGATTCCCTGACAAAGTCTCCAACTTTGAGTTAGAGTATTTCTGATGGTTCCCACTTACCAGATAGTCACCCAGGAAATATTAGACAGAAAATTCCTCATCTCAGCCCTTTGTAACTACAAAACTGACATGCTCATCCTCATAACTCACACTGACCCCCCAGACTCCCCCTCCCCTGAACCCCTGGCCCACCCAACTCCCCACCCACCCTTTGATCAATGACTCCCCCCCATTCCTATACACTGTCTCCCTTTTTGACTCAACCTGACCCATGTCATCCCTTCAAATCCCCCCTCACGCCCTCCAACAAACCCCCCCCACACGCTGTCTCCCTTTTTAACCTGAGCTGACCCATGTCATCCCTTCAATTCCCCCCCTCACACTCCCCTGATTCTCCCCTGATCTCCCGACTCACCCCTGACATGATTTCACCTCATCAACCCAGCCCCCTCACCCACGAGACAACCTGCCCACTTACCTTACCCACCCACCCTGTTTTATCCATCCAGCACAGATCCTTGACGGATACCGCTAATCACTTCCAATTCAAGTACATATCCATTATCCCTTCACTCCTCTACTCTCACTAACCTTCTGATCAGGTCAATAATCCTCCTTCAATTCCATGAAATATAATCCCATGGATTTAAACTGTAGCTGTCACTGGGTTTGGTGATTCTGCTCAACATCTGAGAGAGAATTCTACTGAGTTAAGAAACGGAGAGAATGGTGTGGAGACACTCGAAAACTGGTGCCATAGTGTAAAGGAGCTGAAAGAGTGAATCTGTCCCCGTTTCCAAGCTAATGGCTGCACTTCACAGTAAGATGTCAAAGGGAAAGTGCAGGATGTTCAGCAGAGGGGGGAGAAATTGGGAAGTCTCACGTCAGTCTTTGTTGAAGACAATTAAGGAGCCTTAGTTTGATCGGTGAGGCTTAGCGTAAACAAAGTCACACCCTGCCTTCCTCCTGGCTAAAATGATGAAGTGCTTCTGCTGGTTATGGGTCAAGCAAGTTTATGACCACAATCAGTTAGGATGTTTCAAGCAGTTCAGGAATGCCATTTACTTTTTAAAGGGGCACTGTAATTAGGCATTTCTGGCTTGAAAACAAAATCTTCTTTTGAAAAAAATGTTAGATGAAATGTGAGTATGATTGATTGAGGTTTTTTTAAATGCTTTAGCTTGACTTTGCTCCTTTTCTGAAGGCTATCTCGTGCTGGTATATAATTTCACAGCTGTGTACTATTTTACAGTATTTCAATCAAGTGGCATTTTTGTCTTATATCGCCCTGGACAGTGATGGCTGGACCTTCATGTGACTTATTGCTGATTTCTCTGCAGTTTTGGGAACTAAACTCAGTAAAAATAGGGCAGTATGGCGGCTCCTTCAGCTCCACTGAATAAAAGAAGACTGTATCAAAAATCTTCCTCAGAGAAAGCCATGGTTAGGATTCCCTGTGGAGGTAGTGGCTTCAGATACCAGCTGGAAAGTCCAAGGTGAACCCGTCTCCACTGGCCCTGGAAGTTGTGACCCACTTTAAGTTGACCCGTAGTCCTGGCTTCTGCACCTCTGAAGCAGGATGTCCCATCGCTAAGAACTGCTGGCCAATCAGAGGGCCAGATGCACTTCTGTCCCAGCAGGCACCTGGGGCAGCAACAATGCAGCTGGCCTGGAGTGTGGGTAAGTGGAGTCAGGGTAACTGTGGCGACACAGGCCCTGACAAGGGGAGAGCGTCAATAGGCGAAGGCAGTGGTGGGAGGCTTCCAGCCACTGGAGGGGGCTGTACATGGGCCACAGGATGCCCAATTTGGAGGATCATCCAACACTCTCCCCCCCCCCCACCCAAGCCTCCAGGGAACTCCCCTCCCCCCAGCTTTTCACAGGATCATAGAACTCTCACGGTGCAGAAGGAGGCCATTTGGTCTATTATGTCTGCACCGGCAATCCGAACGAGCAACATGACAGTGCCATTTCCCTTGCCTTTTCCCTGTACCCCTGAACATTGTTTCTATTCAAGAAATCATCTCATGTCCTCTTGAACGCCTCAATTGAACCTGCCTCCACCACACTTCCAGGAGGTGCATTCCAGACCTGAACCACTCAGTTGTGAAAAAGGTTTTTTCTGGGTGACCTCGCGTGTGGCAGAGTGGAAATCCAGTAGACTGGGAGAGCCAATGATGGCAATTGAGGGGAACAAAGAGAGTGATAATAAAAGAAAGAGGTAATTCAAAAAGAGCAAAAAGGAATGTGAGAGAAATACTTGCTACGGATAGGTCAAAGCGGACAGCAACTCATTGTGTCGTTTAACATGAATAATAAGAAAATGGCAGATCTGTTAAGAGTGTACTTTGTATCTGTTTTCCCAGGGGAGAGCGAAAACAAAATTATAGGTTAAAAACATGATATCAGAAATTAATGTGACCTAAGATGAACAGGTGTTCAGAAGTTAATGGTTATCAACGCTGGGTTTTTCAAATAGAGCTGCAGGTGAGAGAGCTGTTAGGTTAATATCAGTCAGAAGGAAGTTACTAAAATCTATGATCAGAATGGGAGCAGAAAGGGAAATCCTAATCCGCAAAAATGTACGAGGGAGGGTTAGAATGGAAAGATTTTGCTTAAATTAGTAAAACTGATCTCAAACTGGTTTCGTACACAGTTAATGTTTAATTCTACGGCTGGAATGTTACCACTGTTCACGCTTCTATGATTTTCCCATCTCGCTGCAGGGAACCGAGATTTGGTTGTGCGCCAAACGCTCTCAAGGGCAGCTAACTCACCACCACCTTCTCAAGGGCAGCTAACTCACCACCACCTTCTCAAGGGCAGCTAACTCACCACCACCTTCTCAAGGGCAGCTAACTCACCACCACCTTCTCAAGGGCAGCTAACTCACCACCACCTTCTCAAGGGCAGCTAACTCACCACCACCTTCTCAAGGGCAGCTAACTCACCACCACCTTCTCAAGGGCAGCTAACTCACCACCACCTTCTCAAGGGCAGCTAACTCACCACCACCTTCTCAAGGGCAGCTAACTCACCACCACCTTCTCAAGGGCAGCTAGGGATGGGCGATAAATGCTGGCCAGCCAGCAACACCCACGCCCTCGGAATGAATAAAAAAAAGAGGTCCCCTTTGTCACCTCAGGCAAATTTCCTGCTATGATCTCTCCTTCCCCACAACCTCGCCACTCTCACAATCTTTTCCTCCCACCTCGCTGACACACTCGAAGATCTCTGCCGTGCCGTAATCTCCACTGACTGACAGGGACTGACTCCAGTGATTCCTAGCTGGAGCTTTCTCCAGCTTGCTGCCCTGCCTGGAGGCTAAACTGCCTCACAGTCTGTCTGGCTGTCGGGTAGGAAGCAGAGTAAATAAAAGACTAATGAGGTCCTGCCATTAAATTCAATGACCGGGTAGTTTGATAAGTATCAGCTGACCAGTAAGAGTCAGCGTGACTTTGTAGGTCACAGATAACTAATGAATTGTAACTTTAAAGCAGGTCACTAGCATGGCGGAGTGGGGCGTTTCTATGGCTGTTAATTTTAATGAAGTTTTTAAAAATTAATTCATCGGACATTGGCGCCGCTGGCTGGCCAGCAGCATTTATTGCCCATCCCCAGTTGCCTGAGGGCAGTTGCTGTGGCTCTGGAGTCACATGTAGGCCAGACCAGGTAAGGATGGAAGATTTCCTTCCCTAAAGGACATTAGTGAACCAGATGTTTTTTTCCGACAATCGACAATGGTTTCATGGTTATCAGTAGAGTCTTAATTCCGGATATTATTTTATTGAATTCAAATTCCACCATCTGCCGGGGTGGGATTCGAACCCGAGTCCCCAGAACGTTAGCTGAGTTTCTGGATTAATAGTTCAGCGATAATACCACAGTCCATCGCCTCCCTTTGCAGATGACTGGTTAATTGTCCATAAAAGCAATTATTAGCAAATAAGAGAGTGAATTGAATTGTGGGTAGCTTTGTCACAAGGGTTATTAACTGGTTGGGAGGTAGGTGACAGAAAGTCAGGGTACAGGGTTCATTCTCTGATTGATGTGAGGTGAAAGTGATGTTACTCAGTGATCTGTTCATCATTTCTATTCATGACCCAATGAAGGGATTGTATATTCAAGGTTAATGATGATACTGGGTTAGGGGGAACAGTAAGTTGTAGGTGGGAGGATGGAGTTATAAAACAACGAAGACAGTTAAAGTGAGTGAACAAAGCTACGACAGATAGAGTTCAAGATGGAAGAATGAAATAAGGAGGAACATTTTCATGGTAGGGGAAATTTGGAACTTGCTCCTGCAATAAAAGAAAGACTTTCGTTTATTTGTCTTACACCTTTCATAGAATCATAGAGTAGAATCATAGGATTCCTCCAGTGCAGAAGGAGGCCATTCAGCCCACCTAGCCTGCACTGACAACAATCACACCCAGGCCATATCCCTGTAACCCCATGACACTAAGGTGCAATTTAACATGGCCAATCCATCTAACCCGCGCACATCTTTGGATCTTCACACCCACAAAGCTGTTTACAGTCAATTAGAAACTTTTTGAAGTGTAGTTATTGCTGTAATGTAAAGTAAAAGTTTATTTATTAGTCACAAGTAGGCTTATATTAACACTGCAATGAAGTTACTGTGAAAATCCCCTGGTTGCCACACTCTGGTGCCTGTTCGGGTACACTGAAGGAGAATTTAGCATGGCCAATGAGCCTAACCAGCACATCTTTCAGACTGTGGGAGGAAACCGGAGCACCCGGAGGAAACCCACGCAGACACGGGGAGAACGTGCAGACTCCGCACAGACAGTGACCCAAGCTGGGAATCAAACCCGGTCTCTGACACTGTGAGGCAGCAGTGGTAACCACTATGCCACCATGCCGCCCCCAATGTAGGAAGGCTGCATGCCTTGGGTCAATGGACATATTCCAGAATGAGATCAATGGATTTTTGATGGCAAGGAAGTTATGGAGCAGCCAAGATCTAATGGAATAGTGAAACACCTTGAGGGTGTGACTGGCCAACCTTTATTTCTATGTTCATGTTAAGGATGTGCATTTCTCAATGCAATCCGTCTGTTTCTATGATTTAAGGAGAGGTGAATGGAAATAGTAAGGTGTCACTAGCTATGTTGTTCCTTGTACAGAGAAACCTGATTAACTGGGATTGCAAACTTCAACATCAGTGCCTCAAAAGGCTATTGGAGAGATGATGACGTCTGGTTGAAGGCCTGCAGACCACTTCCAAGAGGGCAGAAACACTTTATGCTAAAAATAAACACTGTCTTTTTTTTTGTTGCAACTATATCCTTCCAGTCAACATTTGGTGACCTTTGCCATAAAAAACTGTACATTTCCTAATGGGCAAGAGTTATCTACTTATTCAGACTATTGTGAAAGTCTGACAGCAGCAGGGAAGAAGCTGTTCTTGAGTCGGTTGGTACGTGACCTCAGATTTTTGTATCTTTTTCCTGATGGAAGAAGATGGAAGAGAGAATGTCCTGAAGGACATTAGAAGTTTTGATCTGGCATGGCATGGAGAAGTGAACTTGCTGGATCACTGGGAATAACTTTTGAACTGGTTTCTTTAATGTTTCATATCTGACAGAAGTGCAGCAGGAAAAGTATTCCATAAGATATATTTCAGTTAGTTAATCTGAAAGTATCTTTTCTTGAGATTAATGTGTTCATTGCTTATTAATACGGTTTGTTCTATGCTGTTTTTAGTTTCTTTGTTGCAGTAAACGTCTTAAAAAGTGGAATACTACCCTTCGCTTCTTTCCAGCAATCATTGGAAAATTCTTTTTTTTTTGGTTATTGGTCTCGACAGGGATTGTAACAAGGCTGACAGGGTTCCCCGTAAGTGTAAGTAACTTCTAACAGAATGCATGTGTGAACAGAAATAAAACCTGGAAATACTGAAAAAGTCAGCAGGTCTGGCAGCATCTTTGGAAAAAGAAAAATTTCAAGTCCAATATAACTCTTCATCAAAACTGAGTGCATTCTGTTAACATTTATCACCAGAATGCACCCAAGTTTCCCATCTGAAAATCTCCTCACTTTCATGAAGAGAAAGGCTTTTATTGAGCACCTCACTGGTGAGGGCCTGGACTGGTGAGCGGATAGGGTGCAAATGAACCTGGGCGAATTATATTTAGATGAAGATTTGCACATTTTTGCATATTTCGCCAGCAAAACAGTGGCGGTAACATTGCGAGAGGTGAAAAACTGGGCACAAACCCAAACTTTCGCCTCTCGCTTGACCTTACCAGCTCGCGACTCCGATCGAACGGTGTGATGAGTCAGTAAGATTACCCCCACTCTATGCGAATGTACATCAGATGGACTGCAATGGTTCAAGGCAGCTCACCACCACCTGCTCAAGGGGAGTTAGGGATGGGCAATGAATGCTGGCCTTGCCAGAGATGCCTACATCTCATGAATGAATACAACAATGTTACTCATCCTACCCTGCATATTAAGGCAGCCTCACAGGAAGCTGTCATGATGGAGCTATTAATGTGTCTGATTAGTGATCAGGACTACAACCATTATGAGGAGTCCCATATCACTACCAGAAAGTGAATATGCATTCTGACTCTTGTTTTACTTTCCCAGAGTCCTAGAATCACCAGAAACATGCAGAGTACAGCACAACTTTGCAATGAAGAAAGGCTTTCTGTTTCTGAAGCTGAGGGGGATGATGCTGTAGGGGGAAGGACCTTTATCTCCACAGTGTGAGTGGGGTGAACAAGAGGATCTAGAAAAGACAGTCGACAGCCAGAGAAAGAAAAATGCAACTTGTAAGATGACACTTTAACTGAAGAAAGCTCAATAGCCACAATAAAAGAAAACACTGCAGTGGGGTGGATAGGAAGGATCAAAAAGTTTAACAAAAATTGTGCATTCATTGCAGGAAATGTAAGTAAAAAGTAAAATTAAAAGTTCTTTATCTCAATGCACAAGGCATTTACAACAAGATAGATTAACAGGCGACACAAATAGAGGTAAATGATTTAGATCTAATCATCATAACAGAGACAGGGATCGGAATTCTCCAGCCATTTACGCACCGCCACCTCTGCAAGCGAGGACAGAGAATTTGGCGCTAAACCAAATCTCCATTCAGTGCAGCGGGACTGGAGAATCGCACTGGTATGTATGGCCAGAAAATCCCGCTCGTGGTTACAAGGTGATCAAGAGTGGGTAATAAATATTCCAGGGTTCGCAATATATAAAGAATATGCATTCAAGAGTCAGAATGCATATTCAACGGCTGGTCCTGATGGAATGCATCCCAGGGTACTAAAAGGGATGGCGGGAGAAATAGCAAATGCACTAGTGGTAATTTACCAAAATTCGCTGGACTCTGGGGTGGTTCCCGCAGATTGGAAAACAGCAAATGTGACACCACTGTTTAAAAAAGGAGGTAGACAAAAGGCAGATAACTATAGGCAGGTTAGCTTAACTTCTGTAGTAGGGAAAATGCTTGAATTTATCATCAAGGAAGAAATAGTGAGGCATCTGGATATAAATTGTCCCATTGATAAGACGCAGCATGGGTTCATAAAGGGAAGGTCATGTTTGACTAATTTGGTGGAATTCTTTGAGAACATTACATGTGCAGTGGACAATGGGGAACCTGTGGATGTGGTGTATCTGGATTTCCAGAAGACATTTGACAAGGTGCCGCACCAAAGACCGCTACATAAGATAAAGGTGCACAGTGTTACGGGTAATGTAGTAGCATGGATAGAGGATTGGTTAACTAACAGAAAGCAAAGAGTGGGGGTAAATGGGTGTTTTTCTGGTTGGTGATCAGTGACTAGTGGTGTGCCTCAGGGCTCAGTGTTGGGACCGCAATTGTTTACGATTTACATAGATGATTTGGAGTTGGGGACCAAGTGTAGTGTGTCAAAATTCTCAGATGACACTAAGATGGGTGGAAGAGCAAAGTGTGCAGAGGACACTGAAAGTCTGCAAAGGGATATAGATAGTCTAAGTGAGTGGGCGAGGGTCTGGCAGATGGAGTACAATGTTGGTAAATGTAAGGTCATCCATTTTGGTAGGAATAACAGTAAAATAGACTATTATTTAAATGGTAAAAAATTGCAGCATGCTGCTGTGCAGAGGGACCTGGGTGTCCTTGTGCAGGAATCTCAAGGAGTTGATTTGCAGGGGCAGCAGGTAATTAAGAAGACAAATGGAATTTTGTCCTTCATTGCTAGAGGGATGGAGTTTAAAAACAGCGAGATTATGTTACAGCTGTATAAGGTGCTGGTGAGGCCACACCTGGAGTACTGTGTACAGTTTTGGTCTCCTTACTTGAGAAAGGATATACTGGCACTGGAGAGGGTGCAGAGGAGATTCACTAGGTTGATTCTGGAGTTGAGGGGGTCGGCTTATGAGGAGAGACTGAGTAGACTGGAGCTATACTCATTGGAATTCAGAAGAATGAGGGGAGATCTTATAGAAACATATAAGATTATAAAAGGAATAGATAAGATAGAAGCAGGGAAGTTGTTTCCACTGGCAGGTGAAACTAGAACTAGGGGGCATAGCCTCAAAATAAGGAGAAGCAGATTTAGGACTGAGTTGAGGAGGAACTTCTTCACACAAAGGTTTGTGAATCTGTGGAATTCCCTGCCCTGTGAAGCAGTTGAGGCTACCTCATTGAATGTTTTTAAGGCAAGGATAGATAAATCTTTGAACAGTAAAGGCATTAGGGGTTATGATGAATGGGCGGGTAAGTGGAACTGAGTCCACAAAAAGATCAGCCATGATCTTATTGAATGGCAGAGCAGGCTCGAGGGGCTGGATGGCCTACTCCTGCTCCTAGTTCTTATGTTCTTATGTTCTTAAAGAGAGACAGAATGGCAAAAGAGGTGAGGTAGCTCTGGTATAAAGGCTGACATAAGGATATCAGTGAGAAAGGATCTAGTCTCTGAAAATCATGAAGTAGAATCTGTATGGGTTGAAATTAGAATTAGGAAAAGTCAGAAAACACCAGTTAACAACTGAAACAAACCTAAACAAAGCCAATTACATAGGTATGAGGGGAGAACTGACTAAGGTAAGTTGGCTAAATAGACCAAAAGGTATTTCTGTAAAGAAAAGTAGGAAACATTTAAAGAAACAATTCAAACTGTCCAACAAAAATGCATTCCATTGATAAAGAAAAACTCAGCAAGAATGACCCATGGTAACCCACTCCAGAAGTTAGGTACAACATCAGATTAAAAGAAGAGGCTTACAATGTCAAAAAGAATAGTAACAAGTCTGAGAATTAGAAACATTTTAGAAACCAGGGGGTGAATTTTCTCGATCCGCCTGCCACGGGAATCGTACCGGACAAGGGGTGGACCATGGAAAGGTCCATTGACCTCGGGCGGAATTTTCCAGTTTTTGGGGCGAGCGCAACCGGAAAATCCCACCCTAGCAAAGAGCAACAAAAAAATTGATGAAAAGGGGAAAAGAGGAATATGGGAGTGAACTGGCCAATACAATTAAATCAGATTGTATGAATTTTAATCATAGAATCATAGAAACCCTACAGTGCGGAAGGAGGCCATTCGGCCCATCAAGTCTGCACCGACCACAATCCCACCCAAGCCCTACCCCCACATATTTACTTGCTAATCCCTCTAACCTACGCATCTCAGGACTCTAAGGGGCAATTTTTAACCTGGCCAATCAACCTAACCCGCACATCTTTTGGACTGTGGGAGGAAACCGGAGCACCCGGAGGAAACCCACGCAGACACGAGGAGAATGTGCAAACTCCACACAGACAGTGACCCGAGTATACAAAAGTATACAAAAAGGAAATGTTGCTCTGTTAGAATCAGAAGAGGAATTATCATGGGGAATGAGAAACGGCAAAGGCATTGAACAAATATTTCATGCCTGCCTTCATGGGAAAAGATATACGTTTAATTTCAGAAATAGACAGAAAACGAGGGCCTAAAAAGAATGAAATAGTTGGGAAATTAACATCAATAGAGTAAAATTATTGGGGAAATTTAAGAGGTTAAACTCTGACCAATCTCTCAGAGTTGATGGCCTTCATCCCGGGTTGTATAGGAACTTGCTGCATAAGACCATAAGACATAAGATCAGAATTAGGCCACTCGGCCCATCGAGTCTGCTCTGATATTCAATCATGGTTGATATTTTTCTCATCCCCATTCTCCTGCCTTTTCCCCATTATCCCTGACCCCCTTATTAATCACGAACCAATCTATTTCTGTATTAAAGACAGAGATGCAAAGATAGTGGATTTGCTGCCTGCGATTTCCCAGAATTCTTTGGATTTGGTAAGGGCCCCACCAAATTGGAAGTGGCGTAAACCTGATTGCATCATCAGAGGGGGCGGGGAAGATCTCAAACTGAAATCTCGCTGGCGCAGATCCTGTTTTTGACCTCTCGTGAGATTTAGTGGCTATTACGGGACCTACACCTGCAGTCAGTGCAGCCGCTGAACCGCAGCCCGTTTGCCAACACTCCCGTGACTCTACACCTACTATCTTACTGTTCCCATAGCCTCTTTCGTCTATCAGACTATTATCGATTGAGCTCAAGCTTTTCATTTTTTGTATTTTTCCTTCAGCGCAGTTCTTCTTTGGTAATTGTTTGCAATCTTCTCCTTTGGGAGAGAACACATCAAAGGAATATGTTCAAAGGGGCATTGCTTTTTCTCTCTGAGCAAGTGCATCTCATGCCGATGAAACTTGCTGGTCCATTGCCGCCTTAAATTAACACTGCAAGGCTATAAAAATACATAGGTTAAGTGAGTGGGCGAAACATTAGCAGATGGAGCGTAATGTGGGAAAATGTGAACTTGCCCACTTTGGCAGGAAGAACAAAAAGGCAGCAGACTAATTCATTTAAAAAAAAATTAATTGTTGGGATGTGGGCATCACTGGCTAGGCCAGTACTTATTACCCATCCCTAATTACACTTGAGAAGGTGGTGGCGAGCTGCCTTCTTGAACCGCTACAGTCCATGCGGTGTTGGTATACCCGCAGTGCTGTTAGGGAGGGAATTCCAGGATTTTGACCCAATGACAGCAGAGGAACATCGATATATTTCCAAATCAGGATGGTGAGTGGCTTGGAGGGGAATTTCTAAATGGTGGCGTTCAACACCTGGAAAGTGGGAGAGATTGCAGAACTCTGAGGTGCAGAGGGATACAAATGCCCAGTTACCTTAACAGCAAAAGTTTGGTATGCAAGGACAGTGTGTGATTAGGAAGGTAAATGCAATGTTGTCATTTATTGCAAGGGGGATGGAATATAAAAGCAGGGAGGTTTTGCTATAGCTGCATAGGATATTGGTGAGACCACACTGAGAGTACTAGCTGTAGTTTTGGTCTTCTTATTTAAGGGAGGACAACATTGCATTAAAATTAGTTCAGAGAAGTTTCACTCGACTAGTCCTGGAATGAGGGAGGGGGTTATTTAATGAAGAAAGACAGGCAGGGCCCATATCCACTGGAATTTAGAAGAATGAGAGGTAATCTTATTGAGATCATATAAGATCCTGAGGGGACTTGGAAGGATGGATGCAGAGAGGATGTTTCCCCCTTATGGAAAAGACTAGAATTAGGGAGACTCAGTTAAAAATAAGGGGAGGTGGGGTGTGATCTCAACAAAGAAATTCTAAGTTGAACGAGCATGAAAATGGAAATGTTTCAGATCCATTTTTTGGACAAGTTTGAAAATGCAATCTTACGCCACTTTGTGCAAAAAATGATGCACAATCTTTTTCCTGCCAGTAGGGGGAGAGGTGACGGGCCCTAAGCTCACTGGAAAGCCAGCTGCTTACACTAGAGGGCACCATCATGCGTCCACAGATTTCTCTGCTCTGTGCAATAGAACAGAGAGATCTGTCAGTCACCTCCCCGGATATCGCCTCTTCCCCCCACCATGATCGCTGACCTCCTGAGCTGATCAGCCCTACCTCCCTGCACACCCCTGGATATTGTGCCCCAATCAACCCCTGGATATTGCCCCCCCACTCACCCCAGATTGATCAAAGCACCCCCAATCAATCCCCCCCCCCCCCCCCCCCACCCCACCCCCAACCCCCCTGGCCCGGTCAACCATCCCATTCTGCCCAGCTCGGCCCAGCCGATCCCCGTTGCAGAGTGCGCAGCTCCCCCATCACGCGCCTCCACTTAGGCCCCACCCCTATTAGGCCCTGCCCCGACCCTTAGGATCTTCCCCCTTAGGCCCCATTCCCGTGGTACTGCCCAGTGCCTGGTGGGCAGTGTCAGGCTGGCAGTGCCAGCATGCCAGGTGGGCAATGCCAGGGTGCTAGGCTGACACTACCAGGCTGGCACTGCCCAAGGGTCACTGCGCCCCTGCCCCGACCTCCTGAGAGGCCTCAATGGCTTCCGATCCTGCTGGCAAAACCATCACATCATGTCCCAGTTGATGGGGACCATACGTGATCCTTGGCTGTGAGGACACTAAAGCAAGTGAGTGTGGACGATAGCATCCTGGGCTCACTAATAATATTCAGATCCACATTAACATGGATTTAAATCATCTCGAGATCAGCTTCGCCCCCTTGCCGGATGCAAAGCTGATCTTATTGGATATCATGGCCCAGTGAGACCGTGAGAGATGAAAAATCGGGTTCATGCCCATTGACTGGCAGGACGAGTAGGTAAGATCACCCCCCAAAAGAGTCTCCCACTTAAGATAGTGATGAAGAGAAATTTTTTTCTCAGAGGGTCATGTGTCTGTGGAAATCTCTCCCCAGAGAGCGCTGGAGGCTGAGTCAATGAATATTCTTAAGGCTGAGTTAGATTCTTGATTGAAAAGGGAGTCAAAGTGAAGGGGTAGGAAACACAGTGGAGTTCAGGCCACAATCAGATCAGCCATGATCTTATTGAATAGCAGAGCAGGCCCGAGGGGCCGAATGGTGAACTCTACTCCTAATTGGTCTGTTCTTATGTACACCTGGGTGATTTATCCCCCTCTAACTTTGGGACTTGTCCTGCTCTTACAGTTGTAGAAGAAATTTTCAAGGATTTACCCAACATGCAGCTTTGGTAGACTGGGTAGGTTTGCAGAGGGGTTGCTGTTGGGTGTACAGACCAGCGCACGATGAGTGACCCACTAAGGACAATGCAAAAGCAAAGTAGCCAGCATTAGCTCACGAGTTGAACTAAGGGCCTCTGTAATCTATATAGCTCTCTCCCAAATCAGCCATTAATCCATTGATGGTCATAAAATTGTAAGATAAAGTCAGATAAAGAAGTCATTTTGTCTTACCGTTGCAGAATACCACTTGTTTTGTGTTATAGAGTGACAGAGGTTTACAGCATGGAAACTGGCCCTTTGGCCCAACTTGTCCACGCTACACAGTTTTTACCATCAAGCTAATCCTAATTGCCCGTGTTTGGCCCATATCCCTCTATACCCATCTTACCCATATAACCGTCTGTGTTCCCATTGCAGCATCCAACTATTTATTAAATGGGCACATCACTCTAACCTCTTCTGAAATGAGTTTTTACAATAACTGTTTTTTTTAATATTTGGATTTTTTAAAAATGAAAAGCCATTCTGGAGATTTTGTCCTGAGATTTATTCAAATTCTCTTGAAAGCTTTTCATCGTAAAAGTTGCATTGTTACTTGTGTGTCTGTCATGAACATTTGTTTCTCTAAACTGCTTGCTGTTTGTACACAGAAAGTTCTGGTTTATAATTTAAGGCTTTTGGAAGAGACATTCCTCAAACCAATGCACTTTTAAAGCCTATAATTATTAGTTGACGGAACACAAATTCACAGACAAAATGACGACTTGTTGCTTAAACTGGGGCTACAATGCTGCAAATTTTCTTTAATTGATTGGCGTGGAGCTGCAATCCATTACTGTTCAAATAAAAACGGATGTTTGCAACTGCCCTAACCTGTAAAATCTGCAGATGGTTTCCATACTATTTATGCCACATTTATTGTGTGATGTACAGCAGGAAATCTTTAGTGACATTTGAGAAGATCAAATATCTTTATCGTAAAGGCAAATTTAAAATGCTATATTGTACCAACCATGTTACTTATGTAGAAATGTAAATTTAAAATATAAAGACCTTTAGATTCCATGGCCCCTTACGGCATGTTGTATAGACTACAAAAGGATGTGAATGTAGCCCAGCCCATCACGCAAACCAGCCTCCCATCAATTGACAATGTCTACACTTCCCATTGCCTCGGAAAGGCAGCCAGCATAATCAAGGACCCCCCACACCCCAGACATTCTCTCTTTCATCTTCTTCCATTGGGAAAAAGATACAAAAGTCTGAGATCACGTACCAACTGACTGAAGAACAGCTTCTTCCCTGCTGCCATCAGACTTTTGAATGGACCTACCTCGCATTAAGTTGATCTTTCTCTACACCCTAGCGATGACTGTAACACTAAGTTCTGCACCTTCCCCATTCCTTCTCCCTAAGTACTCTATGACGGTATGCTTTGTTTGTATAGCACACAAGAAACAATAGTTTTCACTGTATACCAAACATGTGATGATAATAAATCAAATAAAATCAAAAGATGGGAAAAGAACATTACAAAGGACATGCTGAGTGAGTGGACAAAATTGTGGAAAATGGAGTTCAATGAAAGGAAGTTTGAGGTCATTGACAATGTATCCAAGAAAGATAAATCAGAATTTATTTTTAATGGTCAGAGTCTCGGAACTGTGGAGGATTAAAGGGATTTAGGTGTCCAGGTACACCAATCAATAGAAGCTAATGAAGATGTACAAAAAGTAATCAAAAAAGCTAATGGAATATTGATCTTTATCTCAAGAGGGCTGGAAGACAAATGCGAAGAAATCATGCTTGAGTTGAACAAAACCTTGTCTAACCTCATCTGGAGTACTGCTTTCAGTTTTAATTTACATGCATGGTGAAAAACTATTTCATTTACATTTTAGTCTTTGTATATTCTATGCACCTTTTTAATACATTCTAACGTACATGCTAATAATTAAAAACACAATTCTGAGCACCAACTTTGCACTTGGTTTTTTTTTAAGTTAACAATTTCATTTTGTCAGTGCACAATATTACTCTGAATTATCGGAGTAGGTTTTGGGGTTGAGTTTCTGCGAGGATTCTCCTGTTTCTTCACTGGAAGTGGAATGGGAAACTTGAAGAAGCTCTGGAGAAACCTCCATATTTTTCTAATAAATATATTTTATTTCTGTTCTGAAATTTATAGCTATTGTAATGCGTCCCAACGTGTAATGTATTTTATATGCCTCGCAATGTGTTGCTGATGCCTGCCATGTAACCAGTACCATCAAAATCGAAATTAACTGGTCATTCGACTCATTGCCTGCTTGTGGGTTGCAGTCCATTCTTACCCTGTGCCCGAGGAGGAGAAGTGGCTGCAGTCAAGGTCGCGTTGTAGGTCCAGCTTCAAGATGTCCTGCATTTAGGAGTTGAATCCTCCTGATGTGGTAGAGCAGGTTAGACTGAATGCTGCTCCCCCTGTGTGTTGATATCAGATAGGATGCGGAAGTAGATCCCCACCACGTTTAATTTCATTTTATAATTTTGGATCACAATGCATTTTAATAATATTCCAGCTTGCTGTAGAATTACAGGGAAAAGAATGCACTGGAACCTGGAACCTGGTAAATATACCTTCCCATTGCATTGGGATGTCCAATGGTGAACTCTCTGTTGATGCTGTGTCAGTGTAGCCGATTAACAAGGATTTTAACATGGAGAGAAGATGCTGGAGCATAGTGAAGTGCCTGAAGGAGAAGGTACCAGAGGAATACTGGGAGAGAGAGAGACCAAGCTGTGATATGGGGATGAGGGCCAATTGCCACTACAGCAGGTTGGGTGGGCAGGCGATGGAAAGTGAAGCCAAGAAATCCAAATTAAGTAAAGCCAAAGTAAGACCTCAGTGAAGGGCATGGTGTTGCCACCCTTCATCCATGAATGGCAAATTCTGGAAGGAAATGTGAAGAGGGCTGGTCGTTGTTGATCAGTTGGCATATTTCAAGGAGACAGCAGTGGTAGGGTGACAGGGATGGGAGATAGGTTGGCAAGATTGACCCCCAGCAGGTATGCGGGACAGGTAGATCAGTGGGAGTGGAAGATCCATCACCCAATGTAATTGAATCCTATCGAAGGTTTTGAAGAATATTAAGAGAAACCAGAGCCTGTTAGACTATTTAATAAGATCATGGCTGAGCCCCAATCTCAACTCCACTTTTCTGCCAGATCACCACATCTCTTGATTCTCAGAGAGTCCTGAAACCAATCACTGTCAGTCTGGAATAAACACAAACTGAGCCCTCTGCGGAAGAGAATTCTAAAGATTCAGAAGCCTCAGTGAAGAACTTTCTCCTCACCTCTGTCCAAAATGACCATCTCCTATCCTGAGACTGTTGTCCATGGTTCCTCCAGCCACGGAAACAGCCTCTCAGCTTCCACCCCGCCAAGCTCTCTCGGAACCTTACACATTTCAACATGATTATCTGTCATTCTTTGAAACTTCTAATGTTTTCTCTCTATATTGTAAACATCTTATAGACTTAATTCCCTATGTTGGGAATATTGACAATTAGATGCTGCTTTACAGCATAAAAATACATGGAATGAGAAAAAACACCTTTGGCCCATAAAGCCCCTCCCATCCGTAGATTTTATGTATTTTGTCTGATTATGAACTTTATCCAATCCATTTAATGTCCCGGGAAGTATCAGCATAATTTCTTCTTGTCTTCCAGATGTTAGTTGAAGAAAATAAATTGCATTCATATAACATCTTCTATGTCCTGAGGATATCCCAGAGAGCTTTATAATCAATGAATTAAAGTTGTTTAAAGTTTATTTATTAGTGTCACAAGTAAGGCTTACATTAACACTGCAATGAAGTTACTGTGAAATTCCCCTAGTCGCCACAGTCCGGCGCCTGTTCGGGTCAATGCACCCAACCAGCACGTCTTTCAGACTGCAGGAGGAAACAGGAGCACCCGGAGGAAACCCACGCAGACACGGGGAGAACGTGCAAACTCCACACAGACAGTGACCCAAGCCGGGAATCGAATCCCTGGCGCTGTGAGGCAGCTGTGCTAACCACTGTGCTATGGTGCTGCCCCTCTGAAATTACTCTGAAGTGTAGTTACTATTTTTGGTAGACAAATAGTCAATTTACACACAAGCTCCCACAAAGTGAAAGAAGTCAAAATAACTTAGCTTCTGTTGTTTGAAGGATTGATTTCTGACAGAATGGGTGGGATTTTATGGCCTCGCTCGAGCAAGACCGGAAAGTCCCACCCGAGGTCAAGATATTTCTGCTGTCCGCCCCTCATCCGCTCTGATTCCATGGTGGGCGGGGCGGTAGAATTCCGGCATGTACCTCCTGCTCTTCTTTAAATAGTGCCATCCACAGCAAGACAGGGCCTCAGTTTACTGTTTCATCTGGAAGACTAGAGCCGGGATTCTCCGGTCTCGCACGCCCCGCTACCGCTGCCAGTGAGAATGGTGAATTTGACGCTCAGCCCACATTCCCAACCGTGGGTGAGATCAGAGAATTCTGGCCCACATCTCCAGCAGTGTAGCCCTGCCTGCAGTGCCTGGGCAGTATTCTGGTGGAATGGTTTACTCAGGTTAGCAACAAAGAGTATGTCCGTGCAGTGGCATTGGGAGATGAACTGGTCTCTTTGTCTTGACCCTTCAAGCACCAAATTAAGAATATAAGAAAGTCTGTCATTTCAAATTCAGTTTGCCCATCAAGCTCATTCTATCCAGCATCTGCATAGGATTATTCTGTTGTGGTCTTCTCCTCCCTAATACATTTTTTCTCCTGATTGTACCTGGAAAAAAAATCAATTGATGCTATTATTTCTATAACTCTCAATTCCCTTGATCAGTAGATATTGATCTAGCTCTTTGTGAAGATGATAATTGTTCATGAATCAACTTCCTACTCTTGGGCATCTGTCTCAAATTTGCTCTATCAGCACACGCTCATTGTTAAACTAACAATGTGCTGGTTCAACCATATTCACTGGATGCATGACGGCCGTATGCCCGAAGACCTTCTGTACGGTGAACTGGCCACTGGTTTATGACCTCCTGCTATCTCTGCTACAAGGACGCCTGCGAGGGAGATATAAGTGGCAGGTACTGACATTGACAGTTGGGAGATAGTTGCTGACATCCAGGGTTCCTGGACGCTGACTGTGTGGAAGAGGCAAGCAGGAACAATAAGCTCAGCTGGCTAAGAGTGCCCAGAGAAAACAGAGTCCAATGAATCGTGGACCTTCTCAACCCACCATCTTCCTCTGCAGCAAATGTGGCAGAGATTGCCATCTCACTGCTCCTGAGCCACACCAGGTGACACTTACCACAGGGTTGTCCACCACAGTGCAAACCATCGTCTTACGAGGCGGAAGGCTGCCACAGATGGGGGAATATGGATATCTAATTATAGCGCAGCACTTGCAACAGAAACAAGCTCTTTGACTCAACTGTTCCATGCCAGTGGTAATGCTCCATCCTCCCACCCGCCACCCAACAGTATGTTTCTTTCCTTCCCTAATGAGCATTAGTGAACCAAATGGATTTTTACAACAATTGATGATAGTCATGGTCACATTAATGAGATAACTTTATGTTTTCCTAATTTATTGATTGGATTTGAAGGCCACCAGCTCCCGTGGTGGGATTTGAACTCACGCCTCCAGGGCATTTGCCTGGGCCTCTGGCCAGCTAGTCCAGCATCATTCCGACAATGCCACTGTCTCCCCCTGTGCTGAGCATATTCACACACCGATGGTATATTCAGGGGATGGAACCCTTTGGTGGTTGCATATATCTTAGCATTTAGATGTGGTGTTCACAAAGCCACATGTGTACAGTTGATGGCATCTTGGATCATGGGAAGCCCACTATCTTAGCAAAGTGAGCTCCACCTGTTTCTCTCTGATCAGAGAGCACAATGTACTCTCCTGGCATGAGGAACGCCAGTCAGCTTCCTTAGGTACCAGTGGACAGCGACTTAGGAGAAATCAGTGATGCCACTTGATCTAGTCTGGAAAGATCCAAGGTTAAGGAATTAACGGCCACGGTCACCTTCACAATCAATGGCAGTGCTACCCTTGCCCGGCTCTGAAACACAGGTCTGCCTCCAACAGGCTGCGGGCAGATTTCCTTTAGCTCTTTCATTTTCTCTGTAAAATGGAGACGATGCACTCACTGCTCCTAGATTATGGAATTCTGGGCAAACCACTTAATGTAAATTAACAAACCAAGAAACATATAAGAATTCAGCCTATTATAGCACCAGGGATTCCCGGCTTGGGTCACTGTGCGGAGTCTGCACGTTTTCCCCGTGTCTGCGTGGGTTTCCTCCGGGTGCTCTGGTTTCTTCCCACAGTCCAAAAGACGTGCTGGTTAGGTGCATTGGCCATGCTAAATTCTCCCTCAGTGTACCCAAACAGGCACCGGTGTGTGACGACTCAGGGATTTTCGCAGTAACTTCATTGCAGTGTTAATGCAAGCCTACTTGTGACACTAATAAATAACCTGTAAACTTTACACTCAAAGGGACACTACAACAAAGGAAACAGAATTGCATAGGAAACTTAAAACATCAACTCAAAATGTGATTAAGGGGTCAATCAAAGACCCCATTCCCCGCAGCATCCACTGGGCATGGAAGGCCTCAATGGTGCCAGTGGACTCTCTCCAAGGATATCACTGCTCCTAGCTTATGTTCATGGAATCATAGAATCCCTACACTGCAGAAGGGGGCCATTCGACCCATCGAGCCTGCACCGACAACAAACCCACCCAGGCCCTATCCTATCCCCGCAACATCATGTATTTACACCGCTAATCCCCCTCACACAGAGGGTGAATTTAGCATGGCCGATCCACCCGACCCACACATTTTTGAACTGTGGGAGGAAACTAGCGCACTCGGAGGAAACCCATGAAGACACGGTGAGAACGTGCAAACTCCACGCAAACAGTGACACGAGGCTGGAATCGAACCCAGGTCCCTGACGTTGTGAGACAGCAGTGCTAACCACTGCTCGGCCGCTCTTGAAGTTGAGTTTTACCTCAGCATTATATTAGTTGATTCTCTCACATTCATTGCTAAATTTTCCAGTACAGAACGTGTCAATCTATGGTTAAAACAAAGATCTTCAATGTGATTGATGTGGGCTGAGGCAGATAGCCAGAAACTGTGGGAGGATAGACAGGAACATTTCTATTTGTAAGGACTGGACTTTTAAACCTTTGTTTTCCCCATAAAAATTCAATAACATCACAAAATTACTTAGGGTAAGGGGTTTCTAAAATGTTTAAGACCGGGGTTGTTGTTGGTGCTGATATTTTAGATTTAGTGCAGTTGGTAATTCCTTCCTGCCAGAATTTCTGCTAATTCAGAGATTCTACACGACATTAATGACCAGTAATGGTTTCTTCCAGAATTATTAAGAGCCAATTAATCTCCCAATTAAGAGGTGGAAGGGCAGGAAAAAAAACAACCAGTTGCAGTTGCATTTTCAGTGATAAATTCCAGCTGTTGGCATTTTGTCTAACTTGATGTTGGGCTCAATACCAGCAGACCATCATAAAACGTACTGAAGCAAGCCATCAGTCATTCAGATCAATCATTCAGCAGCATCTGTAAACTAGGAGGAATGTAATGATGGACGAAGAGAAGGAGGAAGAAGTAGAGTTTATGAAATTCCTGAAAGCTAATAGCAGACGTATTTATCTCCAGCACAGAGCTGTGTGCTAAATTACAATATGTAACAAGCTGGAAAGTAAATGAACACTTTGGTTACATTGAGGCAGCGTTACTATAATGTTCAGAGCATCCAAACTATGTTACTTTAATACAGCTACCTGCCATTAATTAAGCAGGCAAACATAAATATATGTGTGTGTACATATCACATATTTATATATATCATATATTCATGTTAGTTTATTTCTTTACCTATATTATAATCTGTAAAGAAAAGAGCTGTGTTGTGTGCACCCATAACTCAACAAAGAAACAAAAGGCCTGTGCAATATGGAGTGCCGGTTCTTATTGGGAAAGGAGGGTGAGCTCCCTGTTAGTGGTGCCAGTCGTGGGTCAGTTGACAAGATGTTTGCTGGCTAAGTCAGAAGGTTGTATTCAAGTGCCACTCTAGGACATGAACGCACAAGTGGAAGCTGAAGCTCCTGCGCTGAGGGAGTGCTGTACTGTTGGAGAGGCCGGCTTCCAGACCAGGTGCTAAAGCAAAGCCCTGCCTTCCCACCAAGGTGAATGTAAAGATTCCATAGCAGTATTTCAAAGGAGAGTCGGGGAGTTATCTTAGTGTCCTCTTCAATATTTACACCTCAATTGGCGTCACGACAAATGGATTATGTGACCCTTATCGCGTTATTGGGAGCTTGCTGTTAGGTTAGCTGCTGTGTTTCCTCCATTATGACCATAAATATACTTTGGAAAGTGCTAATTGGCTGTAAAGTGTTTTGGGAAATCCTGTAGTCATGAAAGGCGCAAAGTAATGCAAATCTTTCTCTTTCCCCTCATGTGGCTCTGCTGATAAATTGTTTTATGTTCAGCCAGACAATCAAGATGACTCCATGTTCAGTTCTAAATTTGTACTAAGCTTCTTATAAGGCACACGTTTAAGTTTATTTATTAGTGTCACAAGTAGGCTTACATTAACACTGCAATGAAGTTACTATGAAAATCCCCTAGTCGCCACACTCCAGTGCATGTTCGGGTAGACTGAGGGAGAATTTAGCATGGGCAATGCACCTAACCAGCATGTCTTTCAGACTGTGGGAAGAAACTGGAGCACCTGGAGAAAACCCACACAGACACGGGGAGAATGTGCTGACTCCACACACAGTGACCCAAGCGGGAATTGAACCTGGATCCCTGGCATTGTGAGGCAGCAGTGCTAACCACTTTGCCACCATGCTGCTCATCAGGAGTGTAATGGAACACTCTCCACTTGCATTGATGAGTACAGCTCCAATAACATTCAGAAGTTTGGCACCATCCAGGATAAAGTAGCCTGTTTGATTGACACCTCATCCACAAACATTCACACTCTTCATTATTGATGAACAGTGGCCGCTGTGTGTACCATCTACAAGATGTACTGCAGGAACTCAATAAGGCTCCTTAGACAGCACCTTCCAAACCCACGATCGCCACAATCTAGAAGGAGAAGGACAGCAGACACATAGGAAAACCAGCACCTGGAAGTTCCCCGCCAAACCACTCAACATTCTGACTTGGAAATATATCACCATTCCTTCACTGTTGCTGGGTCAAAATCCTGGAACTCCATCCCTAACAGAACTGTGGGTGTACCTACATCACATGGACTGCAGCGATTCTAGAAGGCAGCTCACTACCACCTTCTCAAAGGCAATTAAGGATGGGCAATAAATACTGGCATAGCCAGTGGAGTCCATATCCCAAGAATGATTTTTTTTAAAAAGCTGCATTCAGCCAGGGTGATGTTCGGGCCTCAACAAATAGTATCTGCTCACTTGACCAACAGGGCAAATCCTGCCATGCTTCCATGCTAAAACTGCTCTCTGTTAGTAACATTGGATAAGGGCAGGGTTTGTCTGTGTGTGCAACATTGTCCAGTAGCCCAATGACACTCACATTTAGGCTTATTCATTGAAAATGGAATGAGATATTAGGTATCCGGCAAGAGTCAGTACATTCAGGAACAGAGGAAGGAAGTTGGGCGAAGGGAGAGATTTTTCATTTAATATTGAAAATTAATGAGAGTCGGAATCGATAGCAGCAGAATGTGAAATTTAACATATTTCATGCACAATGCTAATTAACTGAAAAAAATATTCCTTTTTGTCTTGCTGTTGTTATTCTGTCATTTGAGGATGTCTCTCATTGGCAGTCTAACAATCTGATGTCTTATTGTTGGCTTCTTGAGTTGGGTGGTGCATGACATTTACATCGAACCAATGAATCCACTCCTTCAGCTGCTTTGTAAAGCCAGTCAGTACTCTCTTCGGTTTATGTGAAGTTAATGTCTTGTTGATTAGATTTGCGGCGTCAGGTTCTGTGTTGACACTTGTCGACAAATTCAGAAATAGTAACTTGCTGTGGAATTTCCTGCCAAAGAGGGAATAACGAATGCCTCCCCTAAGCAATATGCCAATTATTTAAACGACAAATTTCCAGGAGTTGTCAACACCATGTGAACAAAACACAGTCACAATCAGTTAACACATCCTAAGCGGTATTTTCATACCTTGCCAGCAGTTTATGGTCTTGCAATTAAATAGCAAATTAATCACTGTGGTCAGATCACAGCAAACCTGGAACTGAGTTATTGCCAGCAACATTACAAATGTTAAACTTATTATTATGTGGTTGCATATCATAAAATTATAGGATCCCTACAGTGCAGAAGGAGGCCATTTGGGCCATCGAGACTACACCGACCACAATCCCACCCCCAGGCCCTATCCCCATGTATTTACCCTAGCTAGCCCCCTGACATTAGGGGGCAATTTAGCCTGGCCAATCCACCTAACCTGCACATCTTTGGACTGTGGGAGGAAACCGGAGCACCCAGAGGAAACCCACGCAGACATGGGGAGAACATGCAAACTCCACACAGACACGGGGAGAACATGCAAACTCCACACAGACAATGACCCAAGGCCGGAATTGAACCTGGGTCCCTGGCGCTGTGAGGCAGCAGTGCTAACCACTGTGCCATCCCCAGGTTCCTGACTCTTACTGCAACTTTGAATCCAGTCCCAGCAGATTTACTGGCTGAATCTACTGGGGCCAATTTTCATCTGTGTTCTAAGGCTGAGATGGGACAAGTCGCACATGGGAGGTGGTAATACTGAACTGACTGCCCTATTCTCACTGCTGGGTGAACCATCATTTGTATACACGGTACCTGGAGCTGCTGCATCTGCACCTTGACAGGAACACTCTGCAGATAATACCATCAAACAAAGGAAACGGAGATGAAGGGCATGATCTTACGACAAATATTCCAAGTGCTGAATGGGTGAGAAAACGAGACAGAATCGTACCATTTCTTCGTCGAACCCCGAGTCACAATCTTATGGCACTCAGTGCAAAAAAAAGCCCGAATGCGATTCTCACCAGTAAGGGGAGGGGAAGGGTGGGTGTGGATGCAGATCCTAAGCTCACCAGAGAAGCCTGCAGAGTGCTCGGGGTGCCATTGCGCAGGTGCCCCAATCTCCCAGTGAACTGGACGATCTCCTTCACCCACACCCCATCGCCCTGATGGACATCGCCCCTGGCCCCCGCTGCCGATCGCTCCCTGTGCCGGTGCCCCCCCCCCCCCCCCCCACCCCGCCAATCGTTCCCTGTGCCGGCCCCTCACCCCCACAATCACTCCCTGTGCCGGTCCCTCCCACACCCCAGTCGCTCGCTGTACCGGTCCCTCACTCCCCCAGCCGCTCCCTGTACCGCTTCCTCCCACACCCCCAATTGTTCCCTGTACCGGTCCCTCACTCCCCCAGTTGCTCCCTGTACCGGTCCCTCACTCCCCCAATCGTTCCCGGTGCCGGTACCTCACTCCCCCAGCCGCTCCCTGTACCGGTCCCTCACTCCCCCAGCCGCTCCCTGTACCGGTCCCTCACTCCGCCAGTTGCTCCCTGTACCGGTCCCTCACTCCCCCAGTTGCTCCCTGTCCCGGTCCCTCACTCCCCCAGTTGCTCCCTGTCCCGGTCCCTCACTCCCCCAGTTGCTCCCTGTCCCGGTCCCTCACTCCCCCAGTTGCTCCCTGTACCGGTCCCTCACTCCCCCAGTTGCCCCCTGTACCGCTCCCTCACTCCCCCAATCATTCCCTGTGCCGGTCCCTCACCCCCACAATCACTCCCTGTACCGCTCCCTCACTCCCCCAGTCGCTCCCTGTGCCAGTCCCTCACCCCCACAATCACTCCCTGTACCGCTCCCTCATTCCCCCAGTTGCTCCCTGTCCCGGTCCGTCACTCCCCCAGTTGCTCCCTGTACCGCTCCCTCACTCCCCCAGTCGCTCCCTGTGCCAGTCCCTCACCCCCACAATCACTCCCTGTACCGCTCCCTCACTCCCCCAGTCGCTCCCTGTGCCAGTCCCTCACCCCCACAATCACTCCCTGTACCGCTCCCTCATTCCCCCAGTTGCTCCCTGTACCGGTTCCTCCCACACCCCCAATCGTTCCCTGTGCCGGTCCCTCACTCCCCCAGTCGCTCCCTGTACCGGTCCCTCACTCCCCCAGTTGCTCCCTGTACCGGTCCCTCACTCCCCCAGTTGCTCCCTGTACCGGTCCCTCACTCCCCCAGTCGCTCCCTGTACCGGTCCCTCACTCCCCCAGTCGCTCCCTGTGCCAGTCCCTCACCCCCACAATCACTCCCTGTACCGCTCCCTCATTCCCCCAGTTGCTCCCTGTCCCGGTTCCTCCCACACCCCCAATCGTTCCCTGTGCCGGTCCCTCACTCCCCCAGTCGCTCCCTGTACCGGTCCCTCACTCCCCCAGTTGCTCCCTGTACCGGTCCCTCACTCCCCCAGTTGCTCCCTGTACCGGTCCCTCACTCCCCCAGTCGCTCCCTGTACCGGTCCCTCACTCCCCCAGTCGCTCCCTGTGCCAGTCCCTCACCCCCACAATCACTCCCTGTACCGCTCCCTCATTCCCCCAGTTGCTCCCTGTACCGGTTCCTCCCACACCCCCAATCGTTCCCTGTACCGGTCCCTCACTCCCCCAGTCGCTCCCTGTACCGGTCCCTCACTCCCCCAGTCGCTCCCTGTACCGGTCCCTCACTCCCCCAGTTGCTCCCTGTACCGGTCCCTCACTCCCCCAGTTGCTCCCTGTACCGGTCCCTCACTCCCCCAGTCGCTCCCTGTACCGGTCCCTCACTTCCCCAGTCGCTCCCTGTACCGGTCCCTCACTCCCCCAGTCGCTCCCTGTACCGGTCCCTCACTCCCCCAGTTGCTCCCTGTACCGGTCCCTCACTCCCCCAGTTGCTCCCAGTACCGGTCCCTCACTCCCCCAGTCGCTCCCTGTACCGGTCCCTCACTCCCCCAGTTGCTCCCTGTGCCAGTCCCTCACCCCCACAATCACTCCCTGTACCGCTCCCTCATTCCCCCAGTTGCTCCCTGTACCGGTTCCTCCCACACCCCCAATCGTTCCCTGTGCCGGTCCCTCACTCCCCCAGTCGCTCCCTATACCGGTCCCTCACTCCCCCAGTCGCTCCCTGTACCGGTCCCTCAATCCCCCAGTCGCTCCCTGTACCGGTCCCTCAATCCCCCAGTCGCTCCCTGTACCGGTCCCTCACTCCCCCAGTCGCTCCCTGTACCGGTCCCTCACCCCCACAATCACTCCCTGTACCGGTCCCTCACCCCCACAATCACTCCCTGTACCGGTCCCTCACTCCCCCAGTTGCTCCCTGTACCGGTCCCTCACTCCCCCAGTTGCTCCCTGTACCGGTCCCTCACTCCCCCAGTTGCTTCCTGTACCGGTCCCTCACTCCCCCAGTTGCTCCCTGTACCGGTCCCTCACTCCCCCAGTCGCTTCCTGTGCCAGTCCCTCACCCCCACAATCACTCCCTGTACCGCTCCCTCATTCCCCCAGTTGCTCCCTGTACCGGTTCCTCCCACACCCCCAATCGTTCCCTGTGCCGGTCCCTCACTCCCCCAGTCGCTCCCTATACCGGTCCCTCACTCCCCCAGTCGCTCCCTGTACCGGTCCCTCAATCCCCCAGTTGCTCCCTGTACCGGTCCCTCACTCCCCCAGTCGCTCCCTGTACCGGTCCCTCAATCCCCCAGTCGCTCCCTGTACCGGTCCCTCACTCCCCCAGTCGCTCCCTGTACCGGTCCCTCACCCCCACAATCACTCCCTGTACCGGTCCCTCACCCCCACAATCACTCCCTGTACCGGTCCCTCACTCCCCCAGTTGCTCCCTGTACCGGTCCCTCACTCCCCCAGTTGCTCCCTGTCCCGGTCCCTCACTCCCCCAGTTGCTTCCTGTACCGGTCCCTCACTCCCCCAGTTGCCCCCTGTACCGCTCCCTCACTCCCCCAGTCGCTCCCTGTGCCAGTCCCTCACCCCCACAATCACTCCCTGTACCGCTCCCTCACTCCCCCAGTTGCTCCCTGTACCGGTTCCTCCCACACCCCCAATCGTTCCCTGTGCCGGTCCCTCACTCCCCCAGTCGCTCCCTGTACCGGTCCCTCACTCCCCCAGTTGCTCCCTGTACCGGTCCCTCACTCCCCCAGTTGCTCCCTGTACCGGTCCCTCACTCCCCCAGTTGCTCCCAGTACCGGTCCCTCACTCCCCCAGTTGCTCCCAGTACCGGTCCCTCACTCCCCCAGTCGCTCCCTGTACCGGTCCCTCACTCCCCCAGTCGCTTCCTGTGCCAGTCCCTCACCCCCACAATCACTCCCTGTACCGCTCCCTCATTCCCCCAGTTGCTCCCTGTACCGGTTCCTCCCACACCCCCAATCGTTCCCTGTGCCGGTCCCTCACTCCCCCAGTCGCTCCCTATACCGGTCCCTCACTCCCCCAGTCGCTCCCTGTACCGGTCCCTCACTCCCCCAGTCGCTCCCTGTACCGGTCCCTCACTCCCCCAGTTGCTCCCTGTACCGGTCCCTCACTCCCCCAGTTGCTCCCTGTACCGGTCCCTCACTCCCCCAGTCGCTCCCTGTACCGGTCCCTCACTCCCCCAGTCGCTCCCTGTACCGGTCCCTCACTCCCCCAGTCGCTCCCTGTACCGGTCCCTCACTCCCCCAGTTGCTCCCTGTACCGGTCCCTCACTCCCCCAGTTGCTCCCAGTACCGGTCCCTCACTCCCCCAGTCGCTCCCTGTACCGGTCCCTCACTCCCCCAGTTGCTCCCTGTGCCAGTCCCTCACCCCCACAATCACTCCCTGTACCGCTCCCTCATTCCCCCAGTTGCTCCCTGTACCGGTTCCTCCCACACCCCCAATCGTTCCCTGTGCCGGTCCCTCACTCCCCCAGTCGCTCCCTATACCGGTCCCTCACTCCCCCAGTCGCTCCCTGTACCGGTCCCTCAATCCCCCAGTCGCTCCCTGTACCGGTCCCTCAATCCCCCAGTCGCTCCCTGTACCGGTCCCTCACTCCCCCAGTCGCTCCCTGTACCGGTCCCTCACCCCCACAATCACTCCCTGTACCGGTCCCTCACCCCCACAATCACTCCCTGTACCGGTCCCTCACTCCCCCAGTTGCTCCCTGTACCGGTCCCTCACTCCCCCAGTTGCTCCCTGTACCGGTCCCTCACTCCCCCAGTTGCTTCCTGTACCGGTCCCTCACTCCCCCAGTTGCTCCCTGTACCGGTCCCTCACTCCCCCAGTCGCTTCCTGTGCCAGTCCCTCACCCCCACAATCACTCCCTGTACCGCTCCCTCATTCCCCCAGTTGCTCCCTGTACCGGTTCCTCCCACACCCCCAATCGTTCCCTGTGCCGGTCCCTCACTCCCCCAGTCGCTCCCTATACCGGTCCCTCACTCCCCCAGTCGCTCCCTGTACCGGTCCCTCAATCCCCCAGTTGCTCCCTGTACCGGTCCCTCACTCCCCCAGTCGCTCCCTGTACCGGTCCCTCAATCCCCCAGTCGCTCCCTGTACCGGTCCCTCACTCCCCCAGTCGCTCCCTGTACCGGTCCCTCACCCCCACAATCACTCCCTGTACCGGTCCCTCACCCCCACAATCACTCCCTGTACCGGTCCCTCACTCCCCCAGTTGCTCCCTGTACCGGTCCCTCACTCCCCCAGTTGCTCCCTGTCCCGGTCCCTCACTCCCCCAGTTGCTTCCTGTACCGGTCCCTCACTCCCCCAGTTGCCCCCTGTACCGCTCCCTCACTCCCCCAGTCGCTCCCTGTGCCAGTCCCTCACCCCCACAATCACTCCCTGTACCGCTCCCTCACTCCCCCAGTTGCTCCCTGTACCGGTTCCTCCCACACCCCCAATCGTTCCCTGTGCCGGTCCCTCACTCCCCCAGTCGCTCCCTGTACCGGTCCCTCACTCCCCCAGTTGCTCCCTGTACCGGTCCCTCACTCCCCCAGTTGCTCCCTGTACCGGTCCCTCACTCCCCCAGTTGCTCCCAGTACCGGTCCCTCACTCCCCCAGTTGCTCCCAGTACCGGTCCCTCACTCCCCCAGTCGCTCCCTGTACCGGTCCCTCACTCCCCCAGTCGCTTCCTGTGCCAGTCCCTCACCCCCACAATCACTCCCTGTACCGCTCCCTCATTCCCCCAGTTGCTCCCTGTACCGGTTCCTCCCACACCCCCAATCGTTCCCTGTGCCGGTCCCTCACTCCCCCAGTCGCTCCCTATACCGGTCCCTCACTCCCCCAGTCGCTCCCTGTACCGGTCCCTCAATCCCCCAGTTGCTCCCTGTACCGGTCCCTCACTCCCCCAGTCGCTCCCTGTACCGGTCCCTCAATCCCCCAGTCGCTCCCTGTACCGGTCCCTCACTCCCCCAGTCGCTCCCTGTACCGGTCCCTCACCCCCACAATCACTCCCTGTACCGGTCCCTCACTCCCCCAGTTGCTCCCTGTGCCAGTCCTTCTCCCCCCACCCCACTGCTGATCACCCCCCAGCTACAGAGCAGTGGGTCAGAAAAATCGCCCCCATGGAGTGGAATTTTCCACTCTCATCAG
Source organism: Mustelus asterias (assembly GCF_964213995.1). Lineage (NCBI taxonomy): Eukaryota > Metazoa > Chordata > Chondrichthyes > Carcharhiniformes > Triakidae > Mustelus > Mustelus asterias. The sequence goes on along the minus strand of NC_135802.1, from coordinate 38,922,176 downwards.
CAGCAGGAATCGGCACTGAATTTGGCAGGAGGTAAAAAATGTACTTCCCGACAGTGGGAGAAAATGTTGGAGTTTTAGTATTGCTGAAAAAAGAGACACTTCGTTGAAGCTTTTTGATGTGCACTGATCAGGACAATTCGCAAGAAGGTCAATGGAAGGGAAAAACAGTGCATGAGAAAGTGGGTGCTGATTGGTTGTCAAGGGACTGATGGTTGGTAGAGGGGTTGCCATGCAGAAGGTGGTTGATGGTGACTGACAAATAATGGCCAAGCAGTGGGGTCATGAACAGAGAGAGAGTAAGAGAGAAACAGAGTCATTAACAGAGAGAGAGAGAGAGAGAAACGGGGTCATTAACAGAGAGAGAGAGAGAGAAACAGAGCATCATGGACTTGTCGAGTCTGTGAGGCTTGGCCTGGTCCAGGATGATTGACGCCACCATTGGATCCCGAGTGCAACTGCAGGCAGCTGAGATGATCGATGATGAGGACCCCTGCTGGTCGTCTGCGGCTGGTGTCGACCAAAATGGCTGCGCCCATGGATCGCACGTGGTCGATGGCGTTGAAAGTGGTGGCACTCGCAGGTCGCACGTAACTTGCGTCATCGTCCTCAGGAATGGCGGCGCCCGTGAATTGCACGTGGTTGAAGACATCGACGAAGCTGGAGACGAGGAGACGGATCCTGGGGAGTCACACGCAGCACTGCTTGGCTTCGAAGGTGGTTTCGCTCGGCACACTTTTGCATAGTGCCCTTTCTTTCCACAAGCGGAGCAAAATACCGTCCTGGCCGGACATCGCTGACGAGGGTGCTTCGCCAATCCACAGAAATAGCACCGTGGACCTCCTGGAGCTGCCGCCGCCATCAGGTCCGAGGTTGAAAGCACGATCGCGCAGTTCCTAGGAGCCGCTGGGTAGAGTTGAGTCGGTGGCTGTACTTGCCACGATGTTCCCACGTGGTCGGTGGGGTAAGTTTCAAGACTTCTGGAGGCCGTTTCCATCGCATCAGCCAATTCCACCGTCTTAGCTAGGTCCAAGTTATCCTTCTCTAGCAGCCGCAGGCAAATATAGGATGAGCCGATTCCCGCCACGAACGCATCTTGGATCAGATCGTTAGTGTATTGAGTAGCTGACACTGGCTTGCAATTGCAGGCTCTGGCTGGCTGCTGAAGTTCGCGCAGGTACTGTCTCGTCGTTTCGCCGGGCTGCCGCCGTCGAGTGGCTAGTAGGTGACGAGCATGAATCTCGTTTGGCGGTTTATGGTACAGCTTTTTGAGTAATTCGATGGCCTCTTTGTAGTCTTGGGAATCACGGATTGTTGCGTACACAGTGTCGCTTACCCTTGCGTGGAGGACCCGCAATCTGTCGGCGTCATTTTGGACTGCTGTTGAGGCGTCGATATAATCCTGGAAACACTTCAACCAATGGTCGAAAGTGTTCGACGCTCCAGCGGCACGCGGATCCAAGGTAAGCCGATCGGGTTTTAATATTTGCGCCATGGTGTTTTTTTTTTCAAAACAAATATTGTTGCTAATAAAATTGATGCGCGATTAATTTACTCGGGAGGCTGGATCGTACCCGGGAAATAAAGGCTTTTATTAGCAACAAGAATAGAGCATACTGCTTAACAATACAATCCCAGACTAAAGGGTCACTAGGAAGTGCAGTGACCTTTATACTCCTATAGGAAGGCGAAGCCAACCGGAGTGTACCACAGAACAATGCTAACAGGTGGAACACCCCAACCCTAACCCCAACAGTAACAAGAGTAACATATGTACAAGTACCCATAGTGGTAACCATCTATGGTTCACCACAGAGAGAAACAGAGTCATTAACAGAGAGAGAGAGAGAGAAACAGAGTCATTAACAGAGAGAGAGAGAGCAACAGAGAAATTAACAGAGAGAGAGAAAAACAGAGTCATTAACAGAGAGAGAGAGAGAAACTGAGTCATTAACAGAGAGAGAGAGTGAGAAACAGAATCATTAACAGAGAGAGAGAGAGAGCAACAGAGTCATTAACAGAGAGAGAGAGAAACAGAGTCATTAACAGAGAGAGAGAGAGAAACAGAGTCATTAACAGAGAGAGAGTGAGAAACAGAATCATTAATTGAGAGAAAGAGAGAAACGGAGTCATTAACAGAGAGAGAGAGGGAGAGAAACAGAGTCATTAACAGAGAGAGAGAGAAACAGAATCATTAACAGAGAGAGAGAGAGAGAAACAGAGTCATTAACAGAAAGAGAGAGAGAAACAGAGTCATTAACAGAGAGAGAGAGAAACAGAGTCATTAACAGAGAGAGAGGGAGGAACAAGGTCTTTAACAGAGAGAGAGAGAGGAACGGAGTCATTAACAGAGAGAGAGAGAGAGAAACAGAGTCATTAACAGAGAGAGAGAGAAAGAGGAACAGAGCCAAAAACAGAGAAAGAGAGAGAGAAACAGAGTCATTAACAGAGAGAGAGAGAGAGAAACAGAGTCATTAACAGAGAGAGAGAGAAACAGAGTCATTAACAGAGAGAGAGAGAGAGAAACAGGGTCATTAACAGAGAGAGAGAGAGAGGAACGGGTCATTAACAGAGAGAGAGAGAAACAGAGTCATTAACAGAGAGAGAGAGAGAAACAGAGTCATTAACAGAGAGAAACAGAGTGTGGTGAACCATAGGTGGTTACCACTATGGGTACTTGTACATATGTTACTCTTGTTACTGTTGGGGTTAGGGTTTGGGTGTTCCACCTGTTAGGATTGTTCTGTGGTACACTCCGTTCGGGTCCGCCTTCTTATAGGAGTATAAAGGTCACTGCTACTTCCTAGTGGCCCTTAGTCTGGGATAGTATTGTTAAGTAGTGTGCTCCAATCTTGTTGTGAATAAAAGCCTTTATTCCCGGGTACGTCCTAGCCTCCCGTGTGAATCAATCGCGCATCAATTTTATTCACAACAAAATACCGAAAATTTTGTTCGAGGAAAAAATGGAGCAGATGCTGAAACCCGATCGGCTATTCTTGGTTCTGCCTGCCGCTGGGGCGTCGAATACTTTCGACCATTGGTTGAAGTGCTTCGAGGAATACATTGAGGCCTCGACAGCAGTCCAGACCGACGCCAACAGATTGCGGGTCCTCCACGCCAGGGTGATCGACACTGTGTTTGCAACAATTCGCGATTCCCAAAATTACAAAGATGCCATCGAATTACTCAAGAAGCTGTATAATAAACAGCCGAACGAAATTCATGCTCGTCACCTATTAGCCATTCGACGGCGGCAGCCCGGCGAAACTACGGGACAGCTAGCCAGAGCCTGCAACTGCAAGGAGGTGTCGGCTACTCAATACACCAACGACCTTATTCGGGACGCGTTCATGGCGGGAATCAGCTCATCCTATATTCGCCTGCGGCTGCTAGAGCAGGGTAACTTGGACCTGGCTAAGACGGTAGAATTGGCCGATGCGATGGAAACGGCCTCCAGAAGTCTCGAAACCTACCCCACCGACCACGTGGGAACACCGTGGCACGTACAGCCACCGCCTCAACTGTACCCGGCGGCTCCTCGGAACTGCGCGATAATGCTCTCAACTTCAGACCTGACGGCTGCGGCAGCTCCAGGAGGCCCACAGTGCTATTTCTGCGGATTGGCGAAGCATCCACGCCAGAGATGTCCGGCCAGGATGGTGTTTTGCTCCGCCTGTGGAAAGAAAGGGCACTATGCAAAAGTGTGCCGAGCAAAGACCCCTTCCAAGCCCAGCAGTGCTGCGTGTGACTCCACAGGATCCATCTCCTCGTCTCCGGCCTCGTCGATGTCTTCAGCCACGTGCGATCCACGGGCGCCGCCATTTCCTACGACGACGACGCAAGCCACGTGCGACCTGCGGGTGCCGCCGCTTTCAACACCATCGACCACGTGCGATTCGTGGGC